>NC_090437.1:897467262-897797262 GCF_031143425.1 Pleurodeles waltl | reverse complement strand
TTTGTTTTCTTTAATAATGGCCGTATGTATGCCTTTTTCAGGTCTGCAGGAAAAGTTCCTGAAGTTAAAGAGTTGTTGATGATTCTTCTTACAGGTGTTGCAGCAGAAGTAGATAGCAGGATGTTCTTGAAGATTTGTGGTGGGCAAGGGTCAGAAGGGCAACCAGAAGGTCTGCTTGCTTTGACCAAATCCATAAATTCATCCTGGGATATTTGTTTGAAGGACTGTAGAGGATGGGATGGTTTATTTTTATAGGGTATTTTAGTAAAGGGGTTGGTGCTGATGGTTTTCTTCTGTTTTAAATAGGAGTCCAATGTGTCTGCTTTGGTTGGGTAGTGAGTTGCCAATTTGTTTGTGAAATCTTGAGTGGTGGGATGACTTCCTTCCATGCATGTAGGTTTTCGAAATTCATTGAGAATTTTATAAAATTCCTTGGTTGTAGCATTTAGAATTCTGTCTGAGTAGTATATTTTTTTTAGCTTTTTTGATTGACGATTTGTATATCCTGTTAAGTTTGTGTAGCTGCAGTTTGTCTTGACTGTTGTTTGTTTTGAGCCAGGTCCGCTGCAACTTTCTGATTTGTTGCTTTATCTTTTTAAGTTCTGTGTTTCTCCAAGGTGTTGGTTTTCTTTTGTCGTGTTTAGTTTTTCTGAGTGGTATTAGGAAATCAAAAGCTTCCTGTAGCCACTCATAAAGTTTTGGTACAGAATTCATTTTATCTAGATCTGTGTTTGCTGTTAGTTGTATTTCTAAGTGATCCAAATTGAGTTTGCTCCATGGTCGATAGGTGTATGTATGTAAGTAGTTGTGGGGTGTGTTGATTTGTGGAGTTGTATGTCGGAAAGTTATCATATGGTGGTCTGACCAGGTGGCTGGTGTGATGCTATGAATAGTAACGAGTTCAGGCTTAGCAAAAATGACATCTAGGATGTGACCAGCGATGTGTGTGGGATTGTGTAAAATCTGATGTAGGTTCAATGCGAGTAGGCCAGTGGTGATAGCTTTTGGATGGGGCATATTGGGTTTGTCAAACCAAATGTTTAGATCCCCAAGAATGCATAGATTGGAGTATAGTGTAATAAGGTTTGAGACTGTGTCAAGAAAAGCATCAGGGAAAGTGGAGTTGTTAGGTGGAGGTCTGTAAAGGAGGAGAATGTTACAGGAGGAAGTTGGAGTAGGGTGGCATTGGGTAAGGAGGGCTTCACAACCTTGTATGGAGATGTTGTCTGTTTTACTGAGGTTTATTACCTGTTTGAATATAATAGCTAGTCCACCTCCTCTCTTGCCTATACGGTTTTGTGTGATGGTTTGATAGCCCGGAGGAAGGGCTTCGTGCAACACTGGTGCCATGTCATCTCCCAACCAGGATTCCGTAATGAATAGTAAGTCAGGTTGTGTGTCTGTGAGCAGGTCATAGATGTGGTGCTTGTTTTTTTTGAGTGATCGAGCATTTATGAGCTGGCAGTTTAGATACAGTGTGTTAGTGGTAGTGTTGTTTTGTTTAGTAGAAGGGTAAGTAGTGTAATGTGAGCTTGAAGCAGGAGTGTTGCTAGTTGTGATAACTGTTTGAGGCTCACAATAGTCTTGCTTTTCAATATAGTGTTCCTCTTCCAGCAGGTTGAGGAGGCATTTTGTTGGGTCTATGTGTGTGGGTGGTGGACTTGGTGGCTGAGAGAGCCATGAGGAGTGTAGTGTTTTTTGTAGGGTAGTTTTATTATGTAACAGACAAAGGGATGCAAGGTTGCTATGAGTGGCATGTTTTTTATTTTGTTTGCGTTTGTTTAGTGTGGATGGAGTATGGGTTAGGGATGGTGGAGGAGCATGTGGATCATGATGTAAGGCTCTAAACTGTGCAATGGAGAAGAGGCGAGTGAATGAAAGTTGCTGGGTTGGGGTGCTTGAGGTAGGTGTTTGTGAAGAGTGGGGGGGTAGGGTTGGAGATAGGATGGAATTTGTATCCTTTGTGTAGTCCTGGGGGTGGGAGTGGGTATGACGATGAGTGTAATGTAAGTTTGTGTTGCTTTGATGTGCTGATGTTTGTGCTCAGTATTGTTTTTGTGGAATAATGAGAGGGGATATTGGTGTAGTTGTTTTTGGTGAGGGATTGTATGTGAGTTAGTGCTGCTAAGTGGAATTTGAGTGTTAGATGGGGTGTTGATGTGTTTTGGAGATGAATGTATGAGGTGTGTAAGAGGTGATGGGTGTGTGTCAGGGAAGTAAGTATTAGTTGAGATGACCGGAAGAGTTAATATGTGTGGTGGAGTGAAATGTGGGGATTGTATGGTTGTGTGTAATTGGTGAGGAGAGGGGAAGAGTGTTTGTAGATGATGTGTTTGAATGCAGGGTTTGGGCATTATTATGATGACAGGTGGTCTGTGTGGAGCGAACAGCGGATAGGGTTGTTGGTTAGTATCAGCAGAGAGTGTGTATCTGGGAAACTGAAAGTGAGAGAAATGTATGTTGTAGTTTTGTATTGTGTGGGTGGTGACAGGTAGTGTTAGTGGGAGGGGACAGAGTAGTGTTTGCTGTGAGAATGAAGGTGTTTGACTGTAGTAGTTGTGGGGGTATGCGTAAATTTGTTGTATGTAGGGTATTGTGTTGGGTGGTGGGGCAATGCAATCTGTCTGTGGTCAGTTTGTGATGCATGGCTTGGATGCCTTTGTAGAATATGTGGTTGCATGTTGAGGGATGTGTAGGGGTTGACACCATTCCTGGTCATATGTGCATTGGGCAGCATTTCGGGCCCTAGTCCCTAGTCCCTACCTGTCCCGAACAGGCCCAAACAGACAACTGCCCTTGTCCTCTCCGCCCTTTGCCTCGACGCCCGGGCTGAGATGCCCTGAATCCTGGCCTTTTATAGCCCTACTGGTCAATAAGAAGATAGTCCTAACCCTAGCCAATCCAATTTTAAACCCTGATTTAGCCAACTAATGGGAGACCCAACCCTAATCACCAGTCATAGCCCTATTCCTGACCACCAATCACAGCCCCAGCCCTAAAACCAACAGCCAATCAGAAATCCAACCCTATCCACCAATCACAGCCCTAGAACCAACAGCCAATCAGAATCTTAGCCCTATCCACCAATCACAGCCCTAAAACCAACAGCCAATCAGAATCTCAGCCCTATCCACCAATCACAGCCCTAGAACCAACAGCCAATCAGAATCCCAGCCCTATCCACCAATCAAAGCCCTAAAACCAACAGCCAATCAGAAGCTCAGCCCTATCCACCAATCACAGCCCTAAAACCAACAGCCAATCAGAATCTCAGCCCTATCCACCAATCACAGCCCTAAAACCAACAGCCAATCAGAATCTCAGCCCTATCCACCAATCATAACTGTATCCCTGGAGCTAGCAACCAATGAAACACCATCTCCCAACAACCTATCACAACAGCATATGCAACAACCATAAGGAACTTATATAAGGATCAAGTTAACTAAACTCCAGTCCCTGTGGGCAGGGGGAAAGGAAACTGCTGCTCTATTCAGAATCTCCTTGGATACAGACATGCTGAATCCACACTTCCAAGCTAGCAGAGTCCACTTTCCATGTAAGGGGGAGATTGTTTTAGAGACAAACACTGCAATAGTGCTGGGCGCACACTCTAAAATCTGGCTTTTTTAAAGGCAAAAATACAGGGGGGCAGACAGTTTTTAAGAACAATTTAAATCACACAAACAGATTAAAACAGTCTCCTAAAACCACACTCTGGTACGAAAAAGATCGCTGTCAATGTGGCTTCAGTGCTTAGTCTGTGAGAATCCCTGTCTGGTTTCACTGTGGAAAACCAGAACCTGTGACAAAGACTTCAGCCTTTACCATACCAGTTTTCAGACACAATTTTCATTAAGAGTGAGATAATATTAAAGACAAAGGTAAAAAAGCAGCTTTATTTCCTATGGGAAGATGGCCATATAATCTGCTAACACAACAACCTTAAGTAATACACAGTTGGTTAAGGATTCTATAGTTAGAAACAATAAGAAGCATGATAATTTGAACATTTGTAGGCCAGGTGATGGAGGACAGAGTGATTCCTTTTTTCAGAATTACAAAGCCATGCAAGGAGCAATCTGCACTACTTTGTCTTTGTAAAGAAGTGTAATGTAAGGCTGTGTAGCCTTGCATTACATTTCAATCTGGGAGGCATTCCTGACAGGATTGTAGGGTGGAGCTGTGAACAGCCCTACTTACCTTTCAAAGGAGCTGCCTCACCACACACACAAAAGACTTCACACTAGCCTTCTGTCACTCCAGATATCCTGGTACCAGGGAAGGGAGGATGAAAATTCCAGAACTATCTGTGGAGGGGAAACTCCAGATGTTTCTTCCACTTCAGGGCTGGCACCATATATAAAAATAGGACTCGCAGACGTACCTTCAGTTCACTATGCAACCTGCAGAGAACTTCTAGAGGGCTGCCCTGCCACTTTCTGTGTATTTTGGATGATCATCCTGCTACTTTACTTAATGCATCCAGAACACCTCTGCATGCCTCATCCTGGACATCCCCTGCCACTGCCACATCACAGACCACCTGAAAAACCTGCACTGGCTCCCAGTCAACAAGAGAATCACCTTCAAACTCCTCACCCACGCTCACAAAGCACTGCACAACACCGGACCAGAATACCTCAAAAGACGACTCTCCGTCTACACCCCGTCCCTGCATCTCCTCTCCACCGACCTCGCCATCCCAACCGTCCCACGCGTAGATCATTCTCGCACCTCGCTGCCAAAACGTGGAACACTCTTCCCATCCACCTGCGCAAAACCAAAGACCTTCTTACCTTCAGGAAACTTCTCAAGACCTGGCTGTTCGAGCAGTAGCAGCACTTCCCCACCCCCAGTTTCTCCCCCTCTTCTCCTCAGCGCCTTGAGACCCCCCCGGGTGAGAGGTGCTCTTTACAAATCCCTGATTGATTGATTGACTGCCCTGCTGCCTGAAACCTACCTTGTGGCCACAGAGGGCTGCCAGGCTGCTGTAGACCTGATTTTCCACTTGAACTTAGGGCCACCAGAGTGTCTCTAAGGGTTAAATTGCTGGCCTCCTTTTCAAAGAAACACAAAAAGCTCCAACAACTTTCAAATTGCACCTTGATCCAGCCTGAAGTGTGCTTGCCCTTATTTCTAGAACCTTGGTATTGATGCTAAAGGTGGCCAACCAGCCAAAATTCAAAATGTAGGACTAAGAAAATTTTACTGCCAAACAAAATGTTACCATGTTCTTCCCTGTAACAGCAAATCCTATTCAGTGACTCCTCTCTGGAAGGGCTTCTGCCCTCCTGTAGCCCTCTTCAGATAAAGCTTCAACCTGCTGGAGATTTTTGACTTCCATGAAAGAGGTTAAGTCCGAACACAGAAATCTTCCCTGCAACTTTATCAGCTGCTCCCCGAAGATGACATCTACTCCACAGACACTACTGACTGCCTTACCCCACAGGGCTTTTCCTTCTCAGATGTTTTTTATATTTTAAGCACATTCCAATATGATTGCCCATTACTTTTGTCTTCATGCCGGTCTTGCATGACTAGATGCCCACAGTTGGCAGTTCGATCTGTTAGCCACTAGATTGTATTAAAAACTTTAAAAAATCAGATCTTTAGTTATACTGATTGGATCAGATAATGTAATGCATTTTACTCTATTCATCTAAATTCATGTGGGATTTTTCTTGTGTTGTGTTGTCACTATATACCTGTTTGATTGTTGCATGAATATTTTACACATTGCCTCAAAGTGAAGCCTGACTGCTTTTTTGCCAAGTTACCAAAGTATTAGGCACAGGTTAAGTTAATGACTTTTGTGGTTCTCCCTGAGAAGGATTGTGGCTATTGCTTGTGAATTGCTCACACACCCCTCACCCAACACCCAATTCTCTCATGGCCATGTAACTAGAGACTATAACTATCTTCAAAAACCTAAAAGTGTCCTCCATTTCCACAGAAAAGGAGGTGTGTTGGGAAAATTCAGTTGCTTGAGTCTCCTGAAAAGTGGTAGTCATAATTGAGTGTAAATTTCCAGATGAGAATTGAGGACAACTCTTTGAGTTAGATCAGAAAAGGTGAATATGGGAAGAGCTAATTCAAACCATAGGGTTCAGCTAATGTAAACCATGAAGTCCTTGAGCTAGATCACATAAATTGAGTATGGAAGAGCTAATATAAGCCATGGCCCTTATAAAGGTATTAGACTGATTTGTCTCCTATAATGTGTATGAGCTGAAGCAGGTGGGTGTAAACCCCTTTAGCAGTGGTAAATGTTTGTTTCATAAGAATAGGCAATGGAATGTGCTGGAAACAGACACATTTGTTATACAAAATAGGCAGAGAAGCTGCCGAGCACAACAAACCACATAACAAGACAATAACCCAACAAGAAAACACAAAGCAACCACACAAGTATAATATTATAAGCACAACACACAGCACATCAAAAACAGAACTTCACAATACCTGCAGCAGAAAGCAGCAGTACATCAACAAGTCAAAAATAACTCAGTCAAATTAAACAAATTAACAACATAACACACCACAATAACACAACACTATGCAAACAATTGCACATATCAATCTGTTTTTGTAAAGCGTGGTTACTCACCCATGAGGGTCTCAAGGTGCTGGGGGGGGCCTCATCCGTAGAGCCACATCTTGAGGTTCTTCCTGAAGATGGTGAGCAACGGGCTTTGACTGAGGTGCAGGGGGAGATTGTTCCAGCTCTTTGCTCGATGTAGGTGAAGGATCATCCTCCGACAGTGGTTTTACGGATACCAGGGATGGTGGCCAGGGCCATCTGGGTGAAGCGGAGTGATCTGGCGGGGTTGTGGAAGGAGATGCGGTGGATTAGGTAGGCTGGTCCTGCGTTGTGTATGTCCTTGTACATGTGAGTGAGTAGCTAAAAGGTTATTTGTTTCTCTACCAGGAGCCAGTGGAGGGTCCCTAGGTGTTGTCTCAGCGTAGGAGGTCTAGGATGCATCTGGCGGCGCCGTTCTGGATGAGTTGTAGTTTTTTTATGTTTCTAGTCGAGGTGCTGGCATAGAGGGCATTGCTGTAGTCGAGCTTGCTTGTGACTAAGTCGTGGGTGACTGTCCTGTGAAGATCTTCTGAAGTTTGCGGAGTGTGTATCAGTAGGAGGAGGTAACTGAGTAGGCGAGAATGATGCCTAAGTTGCGGGTGTGCTCAGTCGGTGCAGGGGGGGTGCTGAGGGATGTTGGCCACCAGGAGTCGTCCCAAGCTGAGGTGGCATTTTCAAAGATGATGAGCTCTGTCTTGTCGGAGATGAGCTTGAGGCAGCTTTCTCTCATCCAGGTGGCGACGGCTTCCATTCTGGAGTGGAAGTTCCTTTTGGCCGTGTCCGGGTCTTCGATGAGGGACATGATGAGTTGTGTGTCATCGACATACGACATGATGTTCATACCGTGGCTTCTGACGATGGCTGCGAGAGGGGCCATGTATACGTTGAACAGTGTGTGACTCAGTAAGGATGCTTGGGGAATCTGCAGTTGACTCCTGTGGATCTGGATGTATAGGACGGGAGTCTTACCCTCTGCGTCCTCCTGGAGGGGAAGGAGTGGATCCATTCCAGTGCTCTTCTGTGGATTCCTATTGTCATTTAGTCTGGTGCGTAAAGTGATGTGGGAGACTGAGTCGAAGGCTGCTGGCAGGTAGAGGAGTATGAGCGCTGCGGTGTGGCCGCAATCTAGGAGTAATTGGATGTCATTGATGGCTTCTAGGAGGGCTGTCTCCATGCTGTTGTTGCTGCGGAAGCCAGACTGGGAGCTGTCCAGTGAGTTGTTGGCCTCAATGAAATTCCGTAGTTGTGCGTTGATTGCTTTCTCCAGTAATTTGGCAGGGTAGGGTAGCAGCACGATGGGCCGGAAATTCTTTAGTTCTGATGTGTCGGCTTAAGGTTTCTTCAGGAGAGGACACATTTTGGTGTGTTTCCAGTCCTCGGGGAAGGTGCCAGTATTGAAGGAGCAGTTCATTGTGTTCCAGAGCTCGTAGGCGATGGATGCGCTGGCTCTGATGTATACTCTGACATACGCAACATGCTACCCACATACCAACATGCAATACAACCACAAAGCAACATGCAGCAGAAAGCAGCACTACATCAATCAATGTTTTGTGCATATCCACAAAACAACATATCCATATCCACAAAACAACAAAACAAACCACACAATACTTTATAAAAACACAAAACAGTGGACCAGAAATATGAAAATAAAACACAAAAGAGATAACATCTCAGTAGAAAATATCAATAGAACATGTTGGGACGACAGTACCAAGTAAATACAACAAAGTGACAATGTAAATAAACGCTACTAGAACAACATTACAGTTTAACCCCTTCGCTGCCAGGCCTTTTCCCCATCAGGTGCCAGGCCTTCTTTTGGCTATTTGGGGCAGTTCACGCTTAGGCCGTCATAACTTTTTGTCCAAGCTACCCATGCCAAATTTGCATTCTTTTTTTCCACCATCCTAGGTATTCTAGAGGTAATTAGAGTTTATGTGTTCCCCTGAAGGAGACCAAGAAATTAGCCAAAATTCTGTGAATTTTCGTTTTTTTTAAATGGGAAAAAAAGGCTGCAGAAGTGGTTTATTCCCTGAAAATGGCATCAACAAAGGGTTTGCGGTGGTAGAATCACCATCTTCCCAAATTTCAGGAACAGGGAGACTTAAATCAGAAAACCACTTTTTTAACACAAGTTTGGCATTTTACTGGGACATACCCCATTTTTAATATTTTTTGTGCTTTTAGCCTCCTTCAGCTAGCGACAGAAATGGGTGTGAAACCAATGCTGGATACTGGAAAGCTAAACATTTCTGAAAAGTAGAAACAATTCTGAATTCACCAAGGCGTCATTTGTGTAGATCCTACAAGGTTTTCCTACAGAAAAAAACAGCTGAAATAAAACAATATTGAAATTGAAATTCACGCCGCCGGGCACGGGCCCAGCACAATACAACACTCGCATCGACAGACCGTGCCACTAAAGGGCCCATCACTTACATAGCCCACATACCTGATACAGCAATGACACCAGCTGATGGGAGTGTGTAGACTGATGTTTGGCTGGCACTGCCAGCCAAGCACCATTCCACCCACACTGCCAGCCAAGCTCCATCCCATGCACACCACCAGCCAAGCGCCACCCCGCACACACCCCCAGCCAAGCACCACCCCATGCACACTGTCAACCAAGCGCCACCCCATGCACACTGCCAGCCAAGTGCCACTCACCACACACCGCCAGCCAAGCGCCACTCCACCCACACCTCCAGCCAAGCGCCACTCCATGCACACCGCCATCACTTTTTGTTTTTGTTTTTAAACAACAAAGAAACCACTAATTATAAATAAGTACAAAACTACAAACACAAAAGCTGTAGCTGAATACATACAGAAATGCCAACCGTGAAACTAAACATATGAAAATATAAAAGAGGCAGTTTACGCTCACAGTATTTCACAGAATTTTTTTTTGGTGTGGTAACTCCTGAAACAGCCGGGACCCACAGCCCAGGCTTCGAAGGGCAATCGAGGCAGTATATCCGGCTCTACCTCCGGATACCTCTTCGGGCACAGACTCTAGATTTCTTAGTGGGCAAGCCTTTTTTGGGAGTGGGAGGAATGTGATTAGGAAAGTGGCGATCTTTCAATCTAGCCACATCCTCCACCACTGCTACTCTAGGAACTCTTGCCTGTTCCACCACAATAAGGCTCTCTATTACTGACTCCTGAAATTTAACAAATTTCATCCTTGACTCAGGGGAACAATCCTTGAACACAATAAAAGCATTAAAAGTTGCCAAATGAAATAAATGTATGGACAACTTTTTATACCACACGTAAGACTTACGAAGAGAAGTGTAAAGTTCCAACCTCTGATCTACTCAACCAAGGCCACCCATGTGCTTATTGTAGTGGAAAATGCACGCATGTTTGTGCACTTCAGCAACCTGACCCCAAACAGTCACCGGGGAAGTACTCTCATCATGGATGGTAGTTAGCATGTACACATCCCTCCTGTCTGAAAATGTCAGAGCTAGCAGCTCATCATTCCGCAAGGTACTGCACTCTCCCCTCAAGTTTTTTACAGACAAGCTCCCTTGGATAGGCTTTTCGGTTAGAATGGATTGTGCCACAAGCAAAAGTGTCCTCTCCGAACAACTGCACTCCAGTGTATAAATTATCTACGTACAAATGGTGTCCTTTGTTAAACAGTCATCTGCCAAGTTCCCACACAATTTTCTCGCTAACTCCAAAAGTGGGCGGTCAACCAGGGGGGGTCAATACTGGAATCCCTACCAGTGTAGTCCCGAAAATTATACACAGGTCCTGTACTACTTGTGCCCTCTTGCTAGGAATGTCCTGCTTAAAAAACAAATTCCCGTTGAACAGGACCAAAGACTCGTCCACACTTATTTCTTTGCCTGGAACATAAACCTCTGAAAACCGATCTACAAAATGATCAAGGACAGGCCTAACCCTAAAAAGACGATCACAATCAGGGTGATCTTGTGGCAAGGTTAAAAGTATTGTCAACGAAATGCAGCATCTGAAAAATAAGCAAATAGCGATTACGAGTCATGGTTGCAGGAAATATAGCCATTGCCATCAAGGGACTAGTAGAAAAATAAGAAGCCAGTGACGGCTTCCTTATCAACCCCATCAAAAAAAGTGAAACCTAAGAACTTTTTCATCTCTTCCAGATTTTCTGGGTAGCTCTAGACTGAGGCCTAAGTCTGGCAGCATTGTCCCTCAAATACTGCTCCGCATGTAAATTAGTCTGCTCAACAATCACTTCCAAAAATATACATTGTCCATAAACACTCAAAGAAATTGACAGGCAAAAAGTTTTCCATATTTACTCTACATCGTGTGAGACCACTAAAGGCAGGCAACTGTGGCTGCTCCGTGTTTGGGGCAACCCAGGTGTCAGGTCTTCCAAAGGAAAGCCTTTCATGCCCAGGCTGCTGCACTATTGACTCATCAGTGTCCTCTTCTAAAACAGGCCCTTCATCTGCACTCAGAGTGGCCTCCTCATCAGAAGATTCCTCTCGGACAGACACCTCACTGCCAGAATCTCTCACTTCCTCCTCTGCCTCAGATGCAGAGTCTCATAATCATGGTCAGAAGATGACTCAAAAAGCATGCCAACAACCTGCTAATCGGTCACTCGGCACCTAGCCATGGTCCTTTCTAACAACAAATGGATTGCCAACAACAACCAGCACTGTCTAAAACACGTAATAAACAAAGTGTGGCTTTATCACAAAGAGTTATGTACTAAAAATCTATACCACTCACTTGCCTGAAAAAGCTAGACTCACCAGCAGCTACTCTGTAAAGACACAGCAATCACCAATGATATCCCACTAAAAATTAAAAATAATAAAAGCAAATTAGACAAAAGACAACACAAATATAGTTATGCACAAATATAAGGACAATTTCACACACAATCCTGCATTTAGTACACCACCTACACAGATGTGATTTATGCATGTCAACAATACTTCTTTGGAGTAAATTGCTTTTACTTACCTAAAACATGCAACTACACAAACCACAGGTCAACTACTGCCAAAACTGCAAGGATCCACAGCAAAGGAGCTTTGAACTAAAACAAAAAGAAGAAATAAACTATTATACAAATGTTCCCTGGTGCCTAAGTGGCTTCTGCCCCCCTTGTGGGTAAATGGGCCTAAAATAAAAATAAGCCAATCTTTGCCAAAGGGGGCAGAAATGTCCATCAGTAATATTCCCTTTGTGGGGGGCGACCCTTGCCAAAGGGGCTGCCCCCCACACAAAACACAGACACACACACACAGGATTCCTGGTGCCTAAGTGGATTCTGCCCCCTTGGGGGCTGGTGAGCCTAAAAAAATAGGCTGATCTGCCCCCCAAGGAGAGCAGAAATGGTCAACAGTTCTGTGCCCCCTTTGGGGATGACCCTTGCCAAAGGGGGCGCCCCCCAGCACAAAAAAAGCAAACAAAGTGGAAAAAAGAATTCCCTGGCGTCTTGGTGGCTTCTGCAGCCTTTTGGGGCAGATGGGCCTAAAAAAAAAGCCGATCTGACCCCAAGGGGGGCAGGAATGGTCATCAGTAATGTGCCTCCTTTGGGGGGCAACCCTTGCCAAAGGAGTTGCCCCACACTCAAAACACATACACAAGATCTCCGGTGTCTAAGTGGATTCTGCCCCTCCTTGGGGGCAGATGATAGGCCTAAATAAATATGCCGATTGGGGGCAGAAATGGCTAGAAGTTCTGTGCCCCCTTTGGGGGGTAACCTTTGCCAAAGGGGGCGCCCCCAGCACAAAAAAAAACAAAGGGGAACAAAAATAAAATTTCCCTGCCGTCTTGGTGGCTTCTGCCTCCTTGGGGGCAGAGGGGCCTTAAAAAAACAGGCTGATCTGCCCCCAAGGGGGGCAGAAATGGGCTACACTAATGCCCCCCCTTTGGAGGGGGTAACCCTTGCCCAAGGGGTGCCCTCCATGACACAAAACACACACATACACCCAATACAATCCATGGGGCCTAGTGGGTTTCGACCCCGGGGGTGAGATAGGCCAAAAACATGGCCAATCTAGCCTCGGGGGGCCAAAACATATTTAAAAAATTGCCCCCAGGGCAGAGACTCTTGCCTAAGGGGTCTCTCCCCAAAAACATTATAATAAATATAATCTGTGGTGTATAGTGGGTTTTGACCCACCCTGGGGGCAGATCAGCCAAAAAAATGGCTGATCTGCCCCCGGGGGGGGGGGGGGGGAGGGCGAAAAACGGATATACTTATGCCACCAGGGGAGTGACCCTTGCCCATGGGGTCACTCCCCAAAATAAACCTAAAACAATCCCTGGTGTCTAATGGGTAGATTCCTACTCCACAATCGCGGGCCTCACCTGCGATCGTGGAGCAGGAATCCACTCAAAACAGGCACAGGGGGAAAGGAAAAACTCTTACCTTTCCCCCTGTGTCTCTTTTCCCTCCTCCAAACCCCCCAGGAGAAGGACTCATCTCGAGGATTTCCTCTCTCCTAACGAGCTGGAAGCAAATTGGTTCCAGCGCGTCCTCTGCAGCACTTGATGATGTCGGCACGCTGTGAATGCGCTGACGTCATCAGATTGCCAAGGGGATGTCAGGGTTGAAGGGGAAGCGATTCCCCATCCATCCCCGACTTGGGGGTGTGGGAGGGAGGCCCACGGGGAGTGCTAGCGCTCCCCCCATGGGCCCAGTGCAAGACGAGCTGGTCTCGTCTCCGGCACACGTGAACCGTGTGCGAGGACGAGGCTAGCTCACCCCAGGCACCGTGGGGTTAAAAATCACTACAACTTAAAATGCACCACATAACCAGATAAAGCTATATTTTGTTAACACAGCAACACAACAGAAAATAAGAATATCAACACACCACAGCAATACAAAAATCAGACCAAATCACAACTACCACACAAAATAATTTCCCCACAAAAATAAAACTAGGCAAATAGTGAGTTAGCCTTTTCGGCATAGTCACCTTAGATTTTACACCTTTTTGGATCCTAGTCTGCTGGCTTTTGGACACTGTGCAGTTTACTCCTATTAAAAGCAGTAAAGTGCTGGTGCTTCCCATCTACATAACATGCTGCACAATTGACTCCCTATTTGATCTATTTACCTTCCAATGCACCTCCATTTTAAGTGGTGATTAAGTGCACCTATGGCATGGAAAATTAAATATCAAATGTGGGCTGCAGTGTGGATTTTCACCACCCACCTATACAACAAAAATTAATGTCTGCTAGGAGCACTATTGCTCTGTCTAGGCTGCAATTTGAATGCAGCCAGTGACACATGACAAGGAAAAGTACCTTTGCCCTATAGGAATAGCCTATTTTTCTATATTCATAGGTCACACCTACAATTGCCTTATAGCTCCAGAGGGCAAAGTGCAAGTTAATGTGCTCTCAAAGACAAATAAAAAATAAAAGCTATTCAACTCTGTAGGCCTTGCCTGAGCTTTCTTTAATAGGCCTAGGTGGGATTAATATATTTAAGGCAAGATTTATGACAAAGGTGACGTAGCACGTGCTATGCCAAAAATAGCAGCGCTGCATCGCGCTGCTTTGGAAATGCAGGGATTCGTCATATTTACAGGAACACAGCACATCCCTGCATTTTCCCCTGCGCTGGCTCTGAATTAAGTTGCCAGTGCCAACGCAGACATCCTTGCACCATAGTGCAAGGGTGTCTGCATGGAGGCGATAGATTGTTTATGTGCAAGAAGGTGTCCGTTCCTGTACATAAACAATCTATAATGGTGATGTGGCACTTCTATGTGTTCTGCAAAATGCAGCACACATGAAATACCAAAGCGCATTGCACATAAACAATCTATCCCTTCAACAAAGACTATGGTGCAAGGATGACTGCGTTGGTGCTGGCAGCTTAATTCCGTGCAGGAAGGGACACCTTCCTGCACATAAACAATCATCCATGGCATTTTGTTTCTTCTATGTGTGATGCAGGATGCAGCACACATAGAAAAAGCAAATAACGAGGAGGAATAAAAGCATTCCTCTTCTGCCATGCTAACGCCACCTCTGAGGTGGCGCTAGTTTTTGGCGCTGCCACAGATTTACAATTTCTCATAAATCTGGGGCAGCCTCAAAAGCAATGGGTGTTACGATGGAACGCCCACAGCAACACTCATTGCACGCCCCTCTGATGTAGAAAAATGCATCGGAGGGTGCCATATTTACAAGGAGGTGTAATGCTACAAATAGTGATGTTACACCTCCATGCAAATATGAAGCAGTGGTTAACGCAACCGGAGTGTCACGAAAAGTCACCCTCCTGTGGCGATAGGGGCTTGTAATATGCCCCTCGTTTTCCAGCTCCACTTTAAAAAAGTGCTAGAACAATGCTTATAAGATATTCCCTACTTTCTAAAAATCTGACTGAATGATGAGACCAGATTTTTAATACATTACCAGAAATGTGACTTTGTAACAATGCACTTTAGGCTGCCTGAATCATCACTGGCTTAAAACCAGTTCTGCCACTCCTAACACTTCCAGACTGAAATACACATCCCATGCTGAGGGAGAGTTCACCGCTCTGACTCAGAGGACAATGGCTTTCCTTTGGAAAGGCCAATGGATATTAACTGCTGACCACTTAGCAGAAGTTAGCTTTCTGAGAGTGAAGAAAGAAATTTGATAAACAAACAACTGCTTATTACCTCCTTTTGAAATGTAAGTGCTATTGATGTTTTTTTCTGTTAATCTTCAAACCCTCCAGAACACATAGGGTCAAGCCAAGGTAGGTGGGAAAACCAGTTTTGACTTTGTCAGGTAAGAGAGTGGCCAAGAAGCTGAATAGACCCTGTGGCAGCTGTGTCCCACAATTTTAGAACAGGTGCTCATGGGTCATTTTACAGTACAGTAAAGAGAAAGGCAATCATGCAGGATAAATCTGGCACCTCCACCACCACCTCCATATAAACATTCCTAGACCTGAAAACACTTTACTTTAAGATGCAGGCCTTTCTGGAAGAAGAATTCTGACTTCTGACTCTTGTCTCATACTGTAAGAATGACTCACACTAGGACTCGAAGACCCCTGGATCCTGAGGACACACAGAGACTAGAATTTCTCTCTAAGGGTAAAATGGCTGGCATCTTCTTTATGTGCTTCAGGGGCACAAAAAGCAGATGTACTCCTAGCTACAAGACCCCCAACTGACTAAAAAGGGCTGGACTTTGCTGTAGTTGTTGGTGGAGAAGGATCTAGGGCCCAGAAGACCACCCTGAGGAGCTAGGGGCTGCAGGACTGACCAGAAGAAGCTTTCCCAGCAGTTGAAGGCTAAGGGCCTGATTTAGATATTGGTGGACAAGTTCTCCATCACTGCGGTGATGGATATCCCATTCACTGAAATCCAAAACCAATTATGTTCTATGGGATATAGATTTTGGAAGATGGGCTGTCAGAGTAACTTGTCCACAAATATCTAAATCAGGCCCTAAGTCTGAATGTAAGACCTGAGGTAGGACTTGGTGTGTCTGACTTCTGCTCCATTGCGATCAGCCCAAAACTATGCATCTGTCCACTGAGGACTGTCTTTCCATAGTGTTTAACCTTCCTCTAGGTGCTTTTTTCCTTTAAAATTTAAAAAATCAATTTCTCCTGTTACCCCTATTCTGATCATCTGACTGTCGTTTTGCTCATTACATTTTTCTCAATGTTTCAAAATAGATTGGGTAATTTTATTGGGTCATGTGCTTTAGCTTAATATTGTTCATACTGCTTAAACTTAGCACATACTTCTCTAGGGATTGCCTGCTGCTTATCCCATAGCTACGAGGGCTGAGCAGAGACTTTCAGAGACCTGTGTTTTGACCCGACCAGAGTTGATTTATTGAACTGGCAGGGGTACCCATCTACCAAATTAATATCCCCATTTCTGGAAGTGATTCAATTTGTTGAGCTGTTGTATTGCACTGTTATGTTCTCATTCTGAAGCTGTGATTTTGCTATTGCATTGTGTATTTCGCTGGGTGTTGTTTTGCTGTTGTGTTATTGTTATGTCATTTTAGTGTGGTGTGTTATTGCACAGCTGTTGCTCTGCTGTTACATCATTGTAGCTCAACTACAGACAACCTGCTTAAATATTCTAACATATTCTTGTCACATATTATCATCCCCACAAATCTGTGTTGATACTATGGTAGTAAAAACATAAAAACAATGTTTATTTTACAAATGTTCTGCAATCTAATCTTTTACCTCTCAAAAGGATTTAAGCTTAGCCTGACATTGAGTTAGAGTGAGCTTCAGTTTGTGAGAGGACTGTTTGAAGATTAGATTTTTTTTTTTTATAATTACCTACTCATTTTAGGGAAAATTGCTATTTCTAGCGTCCAGGTTATATGGTGACAATCATTTATAAGGCGTTGTATGTGAGGTAACATGTATTTCTCATCCTAATAAATGTTTATTATGCTCCACAGAATGTTGCATTAGTTTGTTACCATCATAATATTAACTTAGAAAAATCAGCAATTAAACTCTATACACGTGTTTTACAAGCAGCCCTTAATAATACTGTAGTTAACCAAAAACAATATTCACAGACCTACATTTTGATACACTGGGGGCCAGATTTACTAGCATTTCACACAACAAAGTATAGCAAGGCAACTTCCTGCTCTGTGTTGGTGAAAGAGAGACAGCGGAAATGCACACATTTGTACACTTCTGCTCTCCTAGCTCTGGTGCACTTCAAGCCGCTGAGAACCAATGCAGGCAAGGGTGCCTACGTTACAAGGAGAATTGTTTTTGTCCAGGAAGGTATACCTTCCCGCACAAACACAATCTCTTGAGGCATTTTCCTCTTTCTATGTGTGCTGCAGATTGCAGCACATGTAGAAAGAGGAAGTAACGAGGAGAAAATACGATTTTTCTCCTCGTTAGGCCATCCTATGGGAGGCTTAGCGATTTCACTCAATCCCATGTTTACAAACCTTTGTAAATTTAGGATTGCATGAAATCCCTGTGTGGATGCATGGGGACGGCCATGTTCCACCCATGGAATGCCTCCCAGAATGAAATGTAATGCAATGCAGTGCAAGCCACTGCATTGTGATGCATTTTTTTATATAAAGGCATGTAAGGCAGTGCAAATCGCCCCTTGCATGGCTTTGTAAATATCTACTAGCATTTTGCATCAAACGTGCACAGCACTATTTACACAAAAGGGGTGCAACCATGACACAAAATGTTAGTAACTCTGGCCTTAGGGTTCAGAAAGATCCCGCAATATGTTCTGCAGCAATCATTAAGCGAATGCAAACCCCAAAAAACATATTTCTCGTAAACGTATATTCTAAATAAGCATTTTCCTATGATGTTTAAGGCTATTTGGTCTAATGCTGTGTGTTTCCATAACCACATCTGTTAGACTTGGCCCTTTTTGCAGGCTCACCACCAAACTTTTTTTCTTCCTCCTATTTTTCTGACCTTTTTTTGTTGGCTCTATAACTCTGAGCACTTTATCATTGCTGATCAGTGCTAAAGTGCATGTGCTCTCCCTTCTAAACTTTGTACAATTGGCTTACACAGGATTGTCCTATTTAATTTTCCTGTAAGTCTCTTGTACAATGGTATCCCTTATACCTAGGAATTTAAATTAAATGCTTCTAGTGGACCCGCAGCACAGCTTGCACAACCCACGAAGTAGCCTTTCAAACCTGTCTCAGGCCTGCCACCACAGGGCCTGTGTGCGCAGTTTACTGCCACAGGGACCTTGCATCTAAATTTACTTGCCAGGCCTGGAACTCTCCTTTTACTACATATAAGTCACCCCTAAGGTAGGCCAGAAGTAGCCCTATGGGAAGGGTGTGGTGTAGGTAAGAGTTAGAACATGTGCCCTGCTGTGTGGCCTGTCCTAGTAGTGACAAACAGCCTATTTAGCTTCTCACTGCTGTGAGTACTTCCTCTCTCATAGGATTGCATTGGAAATGCCGTTTACTATGCTAAGTGGTATTGTCTGATTTATGAGGGGTGGTGTAGACATGTTTGGTATGGTTGGAAGGGTAGTGAAAAATGCTGCTTACTGTCGTAGGTGGATGTTTTATTACCATCGTAAAAATGCCTCCTTTAGAAAGTGGGTATTTCTCTGTGCTTGTACCGCTGGTGCTTTTGCAGCTTGACTCCAATCCACATCTGGGGTAGTATGACAGCTGGGCTGTGTGTATACTTTTCAGACAGCCAGTACACAGGGAGTTTGGAGGTATAACAGGAGTACATCTGCATGCTGAGTGGTCTTCCTGGCCTGGAAGAGGTAGTGGTGGTCCACACATACATCTGTAAAGGCTGTGCCATGGTCTCACACAAATGGCTTGTTTACCCCCAACTGATGTCTGGAGACAGTGATGGAGGAGAAGGGGACATTCCAGGAACTGGTTTCAACTGGTTGGAACCCCCTTTCCACCTTGTGGAAATTGAAAACTGAGTATAAGTATAGGGGGTCGACCCACACATTTGTAGACACTAAGGGGGTCATTACAACCCTGGTAGTCGGTGACCGCCAGGGTTAAAGTGGCGTTCGTACCGCCAACAGGCTGGCGGTCCGAAAACCCATATTTTGACCGCGGCGGTACCGCCGCGGTTGCACCGCCGGGACCGGCAGTATTCCACCATTTTAGCCCCAGCGGTGAAAATCTGCCAGGGCAGCGCTGCAAGCAGCGCTGCCCTGGGGATTATGACTCCCCTACCGCCAGCCAGTTTCTGGCGGTTTGCACCACCAGGAAGAGGCTGGCGGTAAGGGGACTCAGGGGGCCCCTGGGGGTCCCTGCACTGCCCATGCACTTGGCATGGGTAGTGCAGGGGCTCCCAGGCAGAGCCCCGTCGCGCATTTCACTGCCCGAATTTCGGGCAGTGAAATGCGCGACGGATGCTACTGCACCCGCTGCACATCAGCATTGCCGCCGGCTCAATTACGAGCCAGCGGCAATGTTGATGTGACTTTTCCGCTGGGCCAGTGGACGGTAACTCTGTTACCGTCCGCTGGCCCAGCGGAAAAGTCAAAATACGGAGCCAGCCATACCGCCAACACTGGCGGTTTTCTGGCTACCGCAACCTCGGCCGTCTGCAAGGCAGACCTCCGAGGTTGTAATGACCCCCTAATGGTCTAAGGAACTGAACACTAAGTGCTGATGGAGGGACACACCGGGAACCGCCTGTTGTTGTGCTGACCTGTGACCCACACGGTCACTAGAAGGGTTGACATTGCTTTTTCTTGACCCTTGTGCAGGCCTGCTTGCTTGATTCCTGCAGTCCTGCGCCCCCACAGCTGTCTTGAGGGGCTGGGTGGCATAGTCGTCCTGCAGCTGAGCACGAGTGGGGTGTCCCCTGCCCTTCAGAGGCACTTCATTCTTTTATTACAGCATGTGAAGAGTGCTTTTGCTGCACCAGAAGTGTGAAGAGCATTCCACTCCTTGGCCCAGTGTGTGAAGAGTGCTTTAATTTTATCTTTGCCTAAATAACTTGTGAAGAGCGCTTCGTTGGACTTGTGTGTGCGTCCACTCCCAGTGCAGGAAAGGTGCCCTTGTGTCCTCTTAGTTGGGGCTTCCCCGTCCCTGATGCAGGAGAGGTCAGTAGGAGCCGGTTAGCAGAGCGTTGATGAGCGCACTTTAAACCATGCCCCTGGGACACAAAAGGGCACTTCCTTCTGAGGAGATCTCACTGCCACGACCTGGGTGATGACATCGGAGGAGTCAGCTCACAGCTCAGAAACCCTGGGAGGTCCTCTGGGCTGGGCAGACTCCCTGGTGATCTAGGGATTCGTCTGGAGGGCCCTGGAGTGCTCTCAACTCACTCCCAGGACCCACTTGAGGCAGAGAGTGAGCTGTCTGTGAAGTGCAGCTGTATTGCATGTTCGCAGGCAGCTGTAATGGAGTATCGCCTACAAGGGGAGACCGGGAGAGGTCTCCCTACCAACAAAGAAGGTGTGGGCTTACTTCCCCCACCCCCCCACAGTGGGATTAACTGTGGACACAGGGCCTTATTTGTACAGGCCAGGTGGGAAGGTGAGGAGTCCTACTGGCCAGGTGGGAGAACAGGGCTTTGTGCCCAAGAGCCAGGAGGCTCGCAGTATTTACCTTTCACCACAATATTTCTCCTCCCATTATGCATGTTGCATTCTTCAGGACCTGATTGCTATAATACTTTGTGCTTGCCATGTGGGGAGTAACCAGCATATTTTCAGGGCCTGTCTGATCTGCCTTGGGAGGGTAATGTTGATTTATGACATATGTTTTTGGGGAATGTTTTCCTGACTTTTATTTATGTTGGTGATAATGATGACTTGCCATTTAGGGAATGTTTCATTCTATGTGCATTCCTGATGATGTCTTGGCATTCATGACAATGTGTTTCTTATGATAGGTGCATTTTTAGTGATAATGATGACCTGACTTCTGCTTCCATCGCAGAATAGTAGCAACCTATGTGTTTACCTGACTACTGCTTGATTTTGCAGAGAGCTAGTAACCTGTGTGATGTTATGACAATTACTTGTTTAGCAGGGTATTAATGATACATGTTGTGTTTGGTCTAAGGATTTATATGCAATACAGTTAAGTTTTATATAACGCTTTGTGGATTTTCCTTTGTGGTGTATTTATTCTGTCACTAGTGTTGTGTGTGTTGTGCAAATGCTTTGCACATTGCGTCTGGGATAAGCATGACTGCTCATGCCAAGCTACCAGGGGAGTGAGCAGGGGTTATCTTAGGTATGTAGCTCCCTTGCCCTGACTAGAGTGGTGGTGCCTGCCTGACTGAGTTGCCTACCCTAGCCAACCAGAAACCCCATTTCTAACAAAATGACAATGACCACCATGTACAACTAACAATATATTAAATTTAGGATTGGTGACTCATTCAGCAACAAACGTGATGTGACAGTCAGAAGACTTCAGCTTAGCAAGAAATGTTGCTTTTGCATCTAAAACGTCTGCTCGAGCTGCAATATAGCACAATTTCACAGATTGACCTCTGTTTACCCCTTCTTCATTCCTATGACACATTTGCCCACTGTGACTCGAATGACTCCACAGGCCACATCCTTTTACGCAAGGACTTATAGCCAGGAGGCCAGAGTGACTAGCCGCATGCATTATTTTGACCCAATTGTGTTGCTTAGTCATATGCAACTGTATGTCGGAGAATAGTGTTTCTGCCGTAGCGCTGAAAATCACTGCCTTAAAACAAGTTCATGCAAGCAGTGAATGGCTCTTTTTATAGAAAGCAGTGCACACAAATGTCACATCTTGCAGAAAATGAAAGGTATTTGCTGCGCACAGGCAAAGGTGTATTTTTATTGACCGCTTGTATTTTTACAAGTTTAGCTCAAAGCTATTAGAGTAGAAGCAGCACAATGTAAATTTACTAATGCACAGCAATTTACTAACGCAGTCCACTAAACTTGTGCCTTTAACATGCGTATACATATCTAGTAAGTCAGTAAAATAGTGTCATTGTATCTTTCAGATTCATATAAAAATATATACAGGATAAAGTACCCCTTTCTGTGCATTATAAAGATATTGCAAGTCACGTTCATGATCATACAGAAGAAAACGACCAAAGACCAACTTCCTTTTTTATAAAATGTTTGAACTCCGAAATGACTTGTATTTCTTTTTAATGTATGGATGACAGTATGTTATTCCTTATATAATACTGACACACTAACACCCTTCCCACACCATCTAAATCCTTGGTGTCCTGCTCTTTCATTTTAATTGCAAATCAAATGAATGTCAGCAGCAGCTGTACTTTACACAAAAAAACTAATTCGTAATTTTTGCAAAAAGATTTTAGAATCAGTTTAATGTAAGTTCGGTTAAGGAATGATTAGCCCAGTTTGTGTGGAAGCAGGTAGATATTCTTTGTTCCCTGCAAAGAACGGGAGCGTGGAAATAATAAACATGTTGACATAACAGTCTCCTTTCAGCTTATCACTTTCTCTTCTTAGAGAAAACATACCAGAAGAAGGAAAAGCCAGTTAACACTTGTCTTGTTTAAACTGTAGCTGTAATTATGCTCTATGTTCTGAACTTCACTATGGCTGCTGGTAGCATGAAATGGCAGCATGAATAAGTCATTGTAAAAACGTATTACAGTTGAGCAGCAACAGCACATAGGTAAGTAGAGAAATCATATTCAGGAATTGCGGGCTCCCATATGTTATCCAGTATTTATGCAATATGACTTTCTTTGACTAAAAATTAGGCTAGAGATGCCCGCCAAGATCGGACATCCGGGCGGCAGCCAATGCGGGCGCACTTCCGCCTCGGCCATCAGGAGATCCCTGCCGGCCCAGCGGGGATCTCGGCCACAACACAGGAGCTGGCTCCAAATGGAGCCGGCGGTGTTGCGGACGTGCGACGGGTGCAGTTGCACCCGTCGCGCTTTTCACTGTCTGCATAGCAGACAGTGAAAAGCTGCATGGGGCCGTGTCAGGGGGCTCCTGCACTGCCCATGCCAGTGGCATGGGCAATGCAGGGGCCCCCAGGGGCCACGCGACTCCCAGTACCGCCATCTTTTTCCTGGCGGTTCAAAACGCCAGGAAAAGGCTGGCGGTAGGGGGACTCGTAATCCCCTGGGCAGCGCTGCTAGCAGCGCTGCCCTGGCGGATTAAATCCCGCGTTCGCCCGCGGTCGTAATACTGTGGATTTCACCACCAGATTGCTGGTGGTGAAATCCGCCGCAACAACCCTGTCGGTCCAAGACCGCCAGGGTTGTAATGAGGGCCTTAGTTTTTAATCTACAAAAGTAATCCGTATAATTTGAACCCGCAATTACTACAATTGTTTTTTCTTGCATCTTAAAATGTAATCTTAGGTTAAGAACACGGGACGCAAAACACGTATTTGCAAGAACTCATCATATTTACATTGCATTGAGGCATAGCACAAGACAAATGATCTATATATACTGTATATGTATATATATATATATATATATATATATATGTGTATATATATATATATATATATATATATATATATATATATATTTATATGTACATGTATATATATGTGTGTGTGTGTGTGTATTAGAAATGGGGTCTCTGGTTGGCAGTCAGTTTGCACTCTGTCCAACAAGGACCCTCACTCTAGTCAAGGCAATGGAAATATCCACTTAGATAATCCCTGCTCACCCACTTGGTAGCTTGGAACTAGCAGGCACGCTTATCTCAAAGGCAATGTGTAAAGTATTTGTACCAACACACACAGTAATACAGTGAAAACACTACAACATGGACAGCACACTAGTTTAGAAAAATAGCCAATATGTATCCAAATCAAACGAGACCAAAATGACAAAAATCCAACATACACAAGTAAATTTATGAATTTCCATAGTCAAAAGAGTCTTACTTCATAGAAAGCAATGGAAACATTGTTGTTACACAAAGTACCTGGTTTGCGTAAAAAATAAAGCCGCCCGAGCAAGTGTACATTGAAAAAGTCTGCAATTCGTCATTTTATCACTTACAAGTGAGGCCATGTGTTGTTTTCGTGATGGGGGACCTCAGGTCCGCGCAGGTTTACATTGATTTTGATGCCCACTGATGATGCATGAGAAATACGGCTGCATGGTGATGGAAAACCACACTGTGTGGGGTTTGCGTTGTTTTCAGCAACCGCAAGCAGGTACTGCGGCCTTTCCCCAGCTGCGATGCAGGAGGTGCATCGGTTTCAGCCACGAGGCGGGTGCAGCGTCATTTTTTCTGCCGCTTTGCAGGTGGTGCATCAAAACGTTCCCCGCACGGCATCCTGTGCCTGGATTTCAGACCTTGTTCTACCAGCTTCACCTGTCAAGGGCCCAGGGACCAGACGGGGCACCACTTAGCAGGGCAGGAGTCTCCAAAGAGAGTCCAGGTGCTGGCAGAGGAAGACTTTGATGGCCCTGAGACTTCAAAACAAGAGGCAAGCTCAGTCCAAGCCCTTGGAGATTCTTCACAAGAAGGAATATACCACAAAATCTAGTCTTTGTCCTCTTTCAGGCAGAAGCAGCAACTGCAGCCAACCCAGCAAAGAACAGTCACAGGCAAAGGGACAGCTCTTTTCCTTGGCAGAGGTTTATCTTGGTTTCAGAAGTAATGTGAAAATCTGGGGTTTTGGGTCCACTACTTATACCCATTTCTGCCTTTGAAGTAGGCAAACTTCAAAGGGAAGTCTCTGTTATTCACAAGATCCTGTCTTGCCCAGGTCTGGCTCCAGACTCACATCAGGGGGTTGGAGACTGCATTGTGTGAGGGCAGGCATAGCCCATCCAGGTGTATGTGACAACTCCTCCCTCCACTCCAGCCCAGACGGCCCATCAGGATATGCAGGCTACACCCCAGCTCCCTTTGTGTCACTGTCTAGAGGGGATTCACAAACAGCCCAACTGTTAGTCTGACCCAAACAGGGAATCCACAAGCAGGCAGAGTCACAGAATTGTTTAAGCAAGAAAATACCCACGTCCTAATAGTGGCATTTTCAAACTGATAATTTAAAAAAACAACTTTACCAAAAGGTGTATTTTTGAATTGTGAGCTCAGAGACCCCAAACTCCAGATCTCTATCTGCTCCCAAATGAAAACTGCACTTAAAAGATATTTAAAGGCAGCCCCGTGTTAAACTATGAGAGAGATGGGCCTTGCAACAGTGAATACCGAATTTGGCAGTACTTCAGTGCTAGGACATGTGAAACACATCAGTACATGTCCCACCTTTAACATACACTGCACCCTACCCTTGGGGCTACCTAGTGCCTACCTAAGGGGTGCCTACATGTACAAAAATGGAAGGTTTTGGCATGGCAAGTGTGTACACCAGGTTAAAACTTCACACACAGTGGCAGATCTGAGCCATGTTTACAGAGCTACTCATGTGGGCGGCACAACCAGTGCTGCAGGCCCAGTAGAAGCATTTGATTTATAGGCCTTGGGTCCCTCTAGTGCACTCTACTAGGGACTTACTAGTAAATCAAATGTGCCAATCATGGAAAAGTCAATTACACATACAGTTTGCACAGTGAGCACTTGCATCTTTGCACTGCTCAGCAGTGGTAAAGTGCCCAGAGTACCAAAAACAGCAAAAACAAAGTCCAGCACATAGTTAAAACATGGGAAGCAGAGGCAAAAAGATAGGGGAGACCATGCCAAGGATGCCAGGTCTAACACATGTCCCCCCCCGGCTTAAAGTGGGGAGAACTGTCCAACCTCATGGGAGTTCTCTTCACTAAGGCAAAAGTATCTGGACAGACCATCAGCATTGACGTAACGTATTCTGTTCCAGGGCAGTGTTCCACCATAAAGACCATTCCCTGTAGGGAGATTGACCACCTCTGCAGTTTTAGGTTCTCATCCCTCATCTACATTTACCCTCTGAGGGACCTGTGGTCTGTCTGAACCCGAAAGTGAGTCCCAGATGAGTAGGGTCTTAGCTTTTTCAGTACCCAGACCACAGCAAAAGCTTCACGCTCAATTGCACTCCACCTACGTTCCCGGGAAAGTAGCCTCCTACTAATAAAGGCTACAGGCTGGTCTAGGCCCTCTTCATTTAGCTGTGACAACACTGCTCCCACACCATGCTCTGAAGCATTAGTCTGCACTGCAAATTCTTTAGAGAAATTGGGTTCCTTTAGCACGGGTGCCGTGCAGAGGGCTGCCTTAAGGGTATCAAAAGCTGCCTTGTAAGCCTCAGTCCAGATCACTTTATTTGGTTGTTTCTTGGAAGTTAACTCAGTTAAGGGAGCAACAATGGTACCATACCCCTTAACAAAACTCCTCTAGTAACCTGTGAGACCTAAAAAGGCTCTCACCTCGGTCCGGGTCCTGGGAGGCTCCCAACCCAGAATGGTGTCAATCTTTGGCTGTAGGGGTGCCACCTGGCAACTCCCCACCTTGTGCCAAAGTACGCAGCAGAATCCTGCCCTATTTGGCGTTTACTTGCCTTAATAGTGAGGCCTGCCTTCTGCAGGGCCTCTAACACTTTGCAGAATTGCTGAAAGTGTTCCTCCCAAGTGGAGTTGAACACAGCAATGTTTTCCAGGTAGGCTGCACTGAAATTCTCCAATCCAGCCAACATCTGGTTAACCAGCCTCTGAAAAGTTTCAGGGGCAGTTTTCATCCCAAAGGGAAACACCCTAAACTGGTAGTTCCCATCTGGGATAGAAAATGCAGTCCTCTCCTTGGCCCCCTCAGTCAGAGAAATCTGCCAATATCCGGACGTTAAATCAAATGTGCTGAGATATTTGACAGCCTCTAACCGATCTATGAGCTCATCAGCCTCATGGATGGGGTGCGCATCAGTCTTCATGACCGCATTGAGTCCCTGGTAATCCACACAGAACCTGTGTTCTTGAGTGGCACCAGGAGCAGCAGCCTTTGGGACCAAGGCCACAGGACTGACCCAAGGGCTACTGGAAAACTCAATAAGCTAACATTTTGGATACCTCATCTTTAATGCTGGTTCGAACCTTGTCAGTCTCCCTGTTAGCTTTATGTTTCAGAGGTAGACTGTCCCCAGTGTCCACCTCATGTGTGCACAAGTGCGTGACCCCTGGGATCATCGAAAAGAGAGAGACAAAGGCAGTCATTACAACATTGGCGGTAAAAGCCACTTACCACCGTGCAGAAGACCGCCAATACACCGCCGCGGCTGCTGAATTCCGCCACAGCTATTATGACCCACATTTCGGAATCCGCCAAAATTCAGACACCCACACAAGTCCGCCACACCAAAGGTCAGTGATAAACTGACGAAAACAAAACCTCCACCATCACGCCAACAGAAATACGCCCACACTATCACGACACACAAATCCACACTGCGGTCTTTCAACCGCGGTATTTAATTGGCGGTACACACCGCCACACTCAAAATACACACATTCTTACAAAACACAACCACATTGGACAATTCCAAATACACACACCTGATACACATAGCCACACCACTCCCACACACCCAATACAATATAAAACACACACACACATCACCCACAAACCCTTATTTCCAAAAATTGAGAACGAAGCACAGAGAGAGACACCACCATCTACAAACTAGCATCCACAGGCACACAACACCATCACCCACACAACTTCCATGCACCTCACACAACACACCACTACATATCACCACACTTATCACCACACACACCACCCCACACATCACCTACACCACCCCATGGCACGGCAAAGACACCCCAGGTTCTCGGAGGAGGAGCTCAGGGTCATGGTGGAGGAAATCGTCCGGGTAGAGCCACAGCTATTCGGATCACAGGTGCAGCACACCTCAATTGCAAGGAAGATGGAGCTATGGCGAAGAATAGTGGACAGGGTCAACGCAGTGGGACAGCACCCAAGAAACTGGGAGGACATAAGGAAGAGGTGGAACAACCTACGGGGGAAGGTGCGTTCCGTGGTCTCAAGACACCACCTGGCAGTTCAGCGGACTGGCGGCGGACCCCCACCTCCTCCCCCACAACTAACAACATGGGAGGAGCAGGTCTTGGCGATTCTGCATCCTGAGGGCCTCGCATGAATTGGCGGAGGAATGGACTCCAGTATGTCAAATCTTAACTATTACATCCCCCACCCTACCTGCATGCTATCACATACCCCTACCCTCGCCCTCACCCCTATCACTCCAACTCCTCACAAATGTACCAATATCACAAACCACACATCCCAACACCAAGCCCTGCATGCAACAACGAAGCATGGACACCCATCACCACAGCATGCCCACTGCACATACCCACACACCCCCCTAAACCATCATCACACAAGCTCCCACACAGGAATGCCACACACAGATGCAATAATCATGCCTTTCCACCCCTGCAGGACCCCTACCCAACGTCACCAGACAGGAGGGTCCAGACATGTCCACTCCACCAACAGAAGAGGCCCACAGTGATAACAGCACCTCTGTCCAACTGGATCTAGATGACCAGCCCAGACCATCGGGGGCCTCGAGACAGTCGGTTCCCCTCACACAGGCACAGGCCACCACAGACCTTACCCCCTCTGGAAACACCAGCACAGCACCCACCCAGCGGGCCCATAGCTCCGTCCCCGGGACACGTCAATCAGCTGTGTGTCCACCACTACAGGGAACCCAGGCTAACCCACCACCCTAATAACAACAGGGACCTGGGGGCAGTGGCAGTGGGCACACGGTCCAGGGGACAGAGGCCCAGGAACACAGGGGAACTGGGAGGGCTGCTGTGCGACAGGGGGAGGACAGGCCAAGGGAACCCACTCTCCACGAGGCCCTCTCCTCCATCATGGGAGCCTACCACCACTCCCAGGAGACGATGGCAATGGTACTGGCCAAGTTTCAGGAGACCCAGCGCATGCAGGAGGAACAGTATATGGGCTTCAGGGAGGAACTCAGAACCATCAGCTCCACCCTGGGCACCATCGTAGGGGTGCTGAAGGAACTACTTAACACCAGGAGGGACACTGTGGCACTCCAATGGGCCTTTGACACTAGCATGGACGATGAACTGCCCACCACCTGCGCCGGCGCTAGTGGACAGGACGCCCCGCCACAGGACCACCAAACCAGCACCCCACCCCCTGCACAGGAAGAGCCACCCCGCAAACGGTCCCTGAGATCCAGGACCAAGACAGAGCACGATGCCAAGACCCCCTCCAAGAAAGGAGACCACCCTGATTGTCATCCCACTGTCCCACTTTGTCACCCTATCCATAATTAAACTGCCCCAGCTCCACTTCCTATGCCCATATGGGCAATGCACCTGTGAGACTAATAGACTGGACTCTGCCATGGACACTCCTCCGCCATCACCTCTCACCATTTAACTTCCCACTCCAATATTTTTCATTTAAATAAACACACCTAAAGCAAAAAATGATCTGGAGTCTGTCCGTGATTTCGAAATAGTGTATTTGCAATTACAGTGACAAAATGTTCTTGAAATAGTAATGTCAACATACCTATGTCACACAGCACTAGTCCATGAGGAATCTAAGCAGATGACACACGTTGGGACCCACATATGTGAAACCGTAAGGGAAAGTGACAACTCAGTGACCATACACTGGGTGAAAACAACAGACAGTAGAGAGGTAGTAGTGTAAAAGTGCATGTAGTAGGCAGGAATGTATTCTCACCTGTGTTTCACTGGAAATATTGCTGGATCACTGAGTCCCTGTTCTGCATGTCTTCTTCCTCTGCTTCATCCTCATCACTGTCCACAGGCTCCACAGCTGCCACTACACCACCATCTGGACCATCCTCCTGCCGAAAAGGCACCTGTTGTCGCAAAGCCAAGTTGTGAAGCATAAAGCAGGCCACGAGGATCTGGCACACCTTCTTTGGTGAGTAGAATAGGGATCCACCTGTCAGGTGGAGGCATCTGAACCTGGCCTTCAGGAGGACGAAGGTCTGCTCGATCACCCTCCTAGTTCGCCCATGGGCCTCATTGTAGCGTTCCTCTGCCCTGGTACTGGGATTCCTCACTGGGATCAGGTTGGGGTACCCAGAGTCACCTGCAAATGGCGAGGGACAACTGTTAGACACACATTAACCTGTAGGGATAACCCCAGACAACCATTCCCACTGTCTTGCTTCCAGGGGCTCAACTAATAGCCACACACAGTGCCTCTGGAGTTGACCCATCACATAAGCGATGCTGCTTTTCCGCAGGATGTAGGCGTCATGCACTGAGCCAGGGAACATGGCATTCACATGGGAGATGTACTGGTCTGCCAAACATACCATCTGTACATTCATTGAATGATTACTCTTCCTGTTTCTGTACACCTGTTCGCTCCTGTGGGGGGGGGGGCAAAGCCACATGGGTCCCATCAATGGCACCTATGATGTTGGGGATATGTCCAAGGGCATAGAAAGTCACCTTTCACTGTAGGCAAATCCTCCACCTGAGGGAAAACGATGTAGCTCTGCATGTGTTTCAGCAGGGCAGACAACACTCTGGACAATACGTTGGAAAACATAGGCTGGGACATCCCTGATGCCATGGCCACAGTTGTTTGAAAAGACCCACTTGCAAGGAAATGGAGCACTGATAGCACCTGCACTTGAGGGGGGATTCCTGTGGGATGGCGGATTGCTGACATCAGGTCTGGCTCCAACTGGGTACACAGTTCCTGGATTGTGGCACGGTCAAACCTGTAGGTGATGATCAAATGTCGCTCCTCCATTGTCGACAGGTACACCATCGGTCGGTACACCGGAGGATTCTGCCATCTCCTCACCTGTCCCAGTGGACGGTGCCTATGAAGGACAACACCGAGCACAGAGTCAAACAGCTCAGAGGTACGTACCCACAGTTTACCCAGAACAGCAGAATACGCCTGTAAATGTGTGTTGAGACTAGGCCTAGGTATGTGTGACGCAGTTGGAAATTAGGCCATGTGGGCCCCTGAAATGGCGGCTGCCTGACCTCTAAAGTGGGACAATGGGATGTGAGGTAACTGCGCTGACATTGTACACCGTCGCGGTAGGCGGTCGGAGACAGCGGCGCAATGGTGCATTGGTTAACATTGGACCCTATGGGTCCCAGATGCCAATGACGATGTACGCCGGCGGTGATGGTACGCACCGCCGCAGACGTGACCGCCGCGGACATGACCGCCATTTTCTATCTGTTCAATCACTCGATACCTGATCTTCGACAAGAGAGGACCTACACTGCAAGTGCTGCTGTGACCTCAGTCTGGAAGAGACAATGGCTCGTGCGTCTGGGGAAAGGGCCCCTGCCTTCACATCGGAGGAGTTGGAAAAGCTCGTTGATGGGGTCCTCCCCTGTACACGCTACTCTACGGTCCTCCAGACAAACAGGTAAGTACACAGGGAGCATGTTGTATGGGCTATACCTGTGTGGAGAGGGCTGGATGTAAGAAGGAAGGGGTCAGAGTTCTGCGTGCATGAAAGACAGGGGATGCATGTGCCACGTGGCAAGGGTAGGGATGGGGGCCACTCACTTTGACGGTGCAGTTGGTAATGACTTCTCTTCTTCCCCTGTACATTTCATGTAGGTCAATGCCCACCAGAAGAAAGATATTTGGCGTGCCATCGCCAAGGACGTCCAGACCCTGGGGGTCTACCACAGACGGAGCACCCACTGCTGGAAAAGATGGGAGGACATTTGCCGCTGGAGCAGGAAGATGGCGGAGGCTCAGCTGGGGATGGCCTCCCAACGTGGGAGGGGTGCCCGTCGAACCATGACCCCCCTGATGTTCAGGATCCTGGCGGTGGCCTACCCGGAGTTGGATGGGCGCCTGAGGGCATCACAGCAGACACAAGGGGATGAGTACACTCTCATTCAGCTGACTTTGCGGGCAGTGGAGTTGTCTGGGTGGGGGAGGAGGGCTGTGGGTTTCCCTAGGCCAGGGCGAGTTCCGTAGGCCAGGCCCCTCCGTAAGGCATGGCCCTGTGGCCCCCCTCCCCACCTCTGTAGAGTGCCAAGTACAGCTATTCATGCCCCTGTGTTATCTATGTGTGCAGATGTCGTCCATAGCCTTGTAGGCCATTTCCCAGGAATTGCACTGCAGAGCCCAAGAGCGTGGCGTAGTGCAGGGGGCTTCTGTGTCTGTCTTGTCCACCAACGGTAGCGGTAATCCATGCACTCAACATATCTTTATTCTGTTCCCCCCCCCCTTTTTGTGGTTTCCCTGTTCTTGTGTGCATTAGCATCATCAGGCAGAGGAGCAGTGGCACCGGAGCACAAGGGAGCTGCATCCCACATGGCCATGGAGGGCCACACTACGGACTCTGAATTCACCAGTGGGACAGAGGGCGAGGGGAGCTCCACAGCGGGGACAGGAGCTGAGACCAGCGACACGGACTCATCCTCTGATGAGAGCTCCCTTGTGGTGGCAGCAACATCTGTGCCCCCGCATCTATAGATACATCCGCCACCCCTCCTACCAGCACCGCCCTCCCGGCAGCCCCTCATCCTTCGCCCCGTGCCCGCTCACCCAGGAGGGTGGGCATCACCTTCGCCCCAGGCACCTCAGGCCCTGCCCCAGTCAACCCTGCTGCCCTTAGTGAGGAGGCCATTGACCTCCTCAGGTCCCTCACTGTTGGGCAGTCTACCATTTTGAATGCTATCCAGGGTGTAGAAAGGCAGTTGCAACAAACTAATGCATTCCTGGAGGGCATTCATTCTGGTCAGGCAGCCCTTCACCGAGCCTTTCAGACTCTGGCCTCAGCACTGATGGCAGCCATTGTCCCTGTGTCTAGCCTCCCCCCTCCAATTTCCTCCACCCAGACCCAATCCCCTGTACCTCTGCCTATCCCAAGCACACCACCAGACCAGCCTGCACACACCTCACCACACAAGGGAAGCTCAGGCAAACATAAGCACCACACATCCCACAGTCACTCACGCAAGCAACACACACATGCAGACACAACAACATCCACTGCCTCCACTGTGTCCCCCTCCTCGTCGTCTTCCTCCTCCCTCCCAGTCTCGTCTACACTCACACCTGCATGCACTACCTCTACAGCCACTACGTCCCTCACCAGCACACCCACCAGCACACCCCGCTCACGTGCAGTCAACACCCCCACTACCATTCACACGTCCAAGTGTCCTTTCCCAGTGTGTCTGTGATGCCCCCTCCCAAGATACACAAATGCAGGCACATATCCACCCAACAGCCATCCACCTCACGACAGCCTCCAGCGCATGCACCTGCACCCAAAGTCACCAAACGTACACCTCCTACTACCACCACCTCTTCCTCCACTCCCAAACCCCCTCCAGCTACCTGTCCCAGTGTGTCCAAAAAACTTTTCCTGTCCAGCCTTGACCTTTTTCCCACACCTCCCCCACCCCGTCCATCTCATAGGTCCCAAACTAGCACCTCAGCCACAACATCTCCGGGACCAGTGGTACCTGTAGTCACAGGTATGTGGAGTGCACCGGCCACCAAGACAGCCAGTGTGGCACGGAGCCACAGCACAGCCAGTCCCCCCCCCTGTGAAGCATCAGAAGTTGGCCAGTGCCCGGCGGGAGAGGGGGAAGACTCCAGCCACCAAAACCGCTCCCAGGGGTCCCGGTGGGAGTGTGGACTCAGCTGTGACACCTCCCAAGGTGGGGAATGGCCACAGGAAACCAGGCAAGTCTGGGAAGAGCAGCACGGCGGAGAAGACCGCCATCATCCCCGCTGCCCAGGAGGGCCCCGCCAGCTGGGCCATGAAGGACCGCCAGCCCCAGCCCAGCTGGGCCATGAATGACCGCCAGCACAGCTGGGCCATGAAGGACCGCCAGCACAAGACCCGCTGGGCCATGAAGGACCACCAACTCAAGCACCTCTGAACAGGGCACCGCCAAATCAAGCACCGCTGAACAGGGCACTGCCAAATCAAGCACCGCAGAACAGGGCAAGCACCGCTGAACAGGGCACCGCCAAATCAAGCACCGCTGAACAGGGCAGGCACCGCTGAACAGGACACCGCCAAATCAAGCACCGCTGAACAGGGCACCGCCAAATCAAGCACTGCTGAACAGGGCACCGCCAAATCAAACATCGCTAGCCCATGAGCGGCAGGGGCACTGACGCAACTGGGACCGTCACGGGGTGAGTGTTGCACTCTGGGCACCAGTCCCCATCCAGAACCAGTGGAGACATGCATGCACTACCTCTGTCCTTCTCAGGATGAAGCACTCTGGGCACCAGTCCCCCTCCAGACCCAGTGGAGACATGCATCCACTACCTCTGTCCTTCACAGGATGAAGCACTCTGGGCACCAGTCCCCCTCCAGAACCAGTGGAGACTGTTATCCACTTGAGAGACTGTGTCTTTGCACTCCCCAGGATTGAACAGTGGGCAAACCACCCACTGTAGAGACTTGAGAGACTGTGGCTTTGCACTCCCCAGGATTGAACAGTGGGCAACCCACCCACTATAGAGACTTGAGAGACTGTGGCTTTGCACTCCCCAGGATTGAACAGTGGGCAACCCACCCACTGTAGAGACTTGAGAGACTGTGGCTTTGCACTCCCCAGGATTGAACAGTGGGCATTAAGCCCCCTCGTGGATCTGGCGTCGTGCACTCATCCGGCTAAGGTGCCCCCCCTTCCCTTCCCCCTGAGGTGCCTGTTGTATTTCTATCTGATGCCCCTGCAGTGTTCTCTCTGTTTTGATCTGGTATCGAGTGTGGGCCTTGCCCATGCATTTTGGGCCCAGTGGTCCACGGACTATAAATGGTGCAATACCTGGACTACTATTCTTGGTGTATATTTTTTTAATAGTGTATATATGTATATTTTTGCATACTGCATTTTAATTGATTACAATGGTTACACTTATTTCCTTTTGTCTTTGCATTCTTCCGGGGGGGTTGGCGAGTGTAACTATAATGTATAGATATGTATTAGTGTGTGTGTTGTAGTGGGTGAGGGTGGGGGTGTTGCATGTGTGTGTCCCTGTATTTTGCCTCCCCCTCCCCTGTGTCGTAGGTGCAGTACTCACCGTGGTCTTCGCCGCCGGTGTTCGTGCTCCTGGTACAGGAGCAGGAAGACTATCGCAGGTAGAACTGGAGTTCCGGGTCCATGGTGTCCTCGTACCTCGTAGGGTGTATAGAGGTGAGTGTTTTCCCTTTGAAATTCCTGTTTCCGCCGTGTTTTTATCCGCGGTGAATCCGCCCCGGAAAAGGTGGCGGATTGGTCTGTCATAATAGTGTGGGCGGTACATTGTCTTCCGCCTGTCTGTTGGCAGTGACCGCCCCGCTGTTTGTTTGTACCGCCGTGGCGGTCGGAGTGTTAAAGTGGCTGTCTTTGTTGGCGGTTTCGGCCACAGTCGTAATTGCAAATTTTTTTCCACCGGCCTGTTGGCGGTCTTACCGCCGCTTTAACACCGTCCGCCAGGGTTATAATGACCACCAAACTGTCCCTAGACTTAGCGACAATCCCTCTGTTGTTCTAGATTCAGTGAGGGCGAGAGGTTCACACCTTCCACTGAACCATCTTTCTCACTGGCAAACAGGAGGTCAGGAAGAGGTTCACTCTCTTCCTCCACCCCCTCATCTGTTGCCAAGAGCATAGTCACCTCTGTCCTCTCAAAGTGAGGCTTGAGGCAGTTCACATTTAGGACCCTCAAAGGGTTCCGAGGAGTTCCCAAGTTTACCAGATAGCTGACATCACACTTGCACTCCACCACCTCAAAAGGCCCAGTTTACTTATCTTGGTGAGCACAAGGCTCCACTGGGGCCAACACCCACACTTTTGTTCAGGATGAAACTTAACCAGAGTGGCATTCTGGTCATACCACTGTTTCATATCTCCTGGGCTTGCTTCAAGGTTCTCTTGAGCAAGCTTCCTGAAGCGGGCCATCTGGTTCCTAAAAGCCAGCTTGTGACTGACTAGATCTTGGTGCGCTTACTGGAGGCTTTCTCCAAGCCTTCCCTAAGCAGACTCAAAGATCCCCTGACAGGGTGGCCATACAACAACTCAAAAGGGCTAAACCCAAGACCCTTTTGTGGCAACTCCCTGTAGGCGAACACAAGGCATGGCAAGAGGACATCCACCTTATGCCTCAAGGGCTCTGACAGGCCTTGATCATGCCCTTCAAGATGCGGTTGAATCTCTCAACCAGACCGTTTTCTTGGGGATGGTAAGGAGTGGTACACTTGTAGGTTACCCCATACTCCTTCCACAGAGACTTCATATATGTAGATATGAAGTTGGTACCCTTATCAGATACCACCTCCTTGGGAAATCCCATGCCGGTAAAAACACCCATTAATGCATATCCCACTACAGGGGCAGTGATCAATCTCAAAGAAATGGCTTCTAGGTACCTGGTGGCATGGTCTACCAAGACCAGGATAAAACTATGGCCCATGGCTGGCCTGGGATCCAGAGGACCCAAAATGTCAATACCAACCCTTTCAAAGGGGGTGCTGACAACAGGAAAAGGTTGGAGGGCAGTCTAACATTCCCCCTCCACTCTTGCCACTTGCCAGGTAAGTTTGGCAAGACCTACAGTGCACATCTGAGTGCCTGCACATTTGTGGCCAGTAAAAGTGGGTGACAAGCCATTCAAAGGTCTTGTCCTGCCCCAAATATCCAGTTGAAGGCACATCATTGGCCAAACACAGCAGGAAGGCTCTGAAGCACTGGGTTACCACTAGCACATGGGATGCCCTAGGCACAGCAACCTTAGGCTCACTATATAGGAGGCCTCCCAGTAGATCAAGTGTGATCCAGACTCTTTGCCAGATGCCTGGTCTGCAGCCTGCTGCCACAAATCCTCCAGAGTAGGGTTTACTCTCTATGCTTCACAGAATGCTTGCCTGGTGGGTCCCCTTCCTACTGCCACTGACTCAGCTCAGGGACCTCCCCCAGTTCAGCTACCTATTCCCCAGTAGGCTCCAGGGCATCCTCCTTAGGTTCAGCCTCCTCCCGAAAGGTGGGAACTTTTGGAGTGGTTTTCCTGCACCCCTTGCCCTTCCTCTTTCTGGCAGACACCTGCGCTACTCTTTCTGGCTCCAGGGCCTTCTGATCACCCTGATGGGCTGCCATTGACTGGGAGGACACACACCCATTCATGCAAACCCAATATCTCCAAATGAGTCCTGTGTTCCACCTCCTACCAAGGGGAATCCACCAGGCCATTGCCAAGCAGACAATCTACAGGCATGGTTGTATTCACAGCTACTCTTAAGGTACCTGAGACCCCACCCTTCCATGCAAAGGGAACCTCTGCCACTCTGCACAGGCACTCTGAGTTGTCTACTGCAACTACTTGGTGAAGTGCATGGGCAACTACCTGCTCCTCAGACACCAGGTGACTCCTCACCGTGGGCACACTGGCTCCTGTGTCTCTCAGAGTCTCCACTCTCTGTCCATTGATGGTCACCCACTGCCTGTATTTCTTAGTGTTCTCAGGCACAAGGGTCCTCTGGACCATCTCACTGTCCGCGAGTGAGACAAGGGTCATCTCTGCTGGCTCCCACCAACCTAGAACCAACTCCTCCCCAAGAGCTACACTGGCCAAACCCTATGACTGAGCACCAGTGGGTGCCCGTGTCCCCTTGGGACATTTGGGATCCTCCCTCATGTGACCCCCCTGATCACATGTATAGCACTTGCAGGGACCCCTCTATGCGGGTTTACCCTGTAGAGACCCATGTTTTCTTTTTACCTGGGGGCTGGGAATCCTTACCCCGGGAACTGGGCTGGGGCCCTTTAGAGAACTTCCCCTATTTACCTTTTCCCCCCAGTTCTGATAGGGACCCTGTCCACCCTTGGAGGAGTCTTCCCCATACCTCTTTTGAACCCTGGTGCTTTTTCATCAGTCCGCTTCCTGCACAAGCTTTCTGGGGTCAGTCAGCTTGCTGTCAATTAGGTGCTAGTATAGCTCTGGAAAACAAAGACTGGACAAGTGCTCCCAAGCAATTAAGTTGTAAAGCCCCTCATAAGTTGGTACCTTACTGCCCTACACCCAATCATCCAGTGACTTGCAAAAAGAGTCAGCATATTCCAACCAAGTTTGGGATTCCTTCTTCTTCTAGGACCTAAACATTTCCTTATACTGCTCAGGAGTAAGACCATGTCTGGTGAGTAGGTCGTCCTTCATGAAAGAGGAGGTGAGTCCCTGAGGATCCCCTAAGGATGTCAAAGTGTCCCTCCCCTCTACCTCAAAGTGCTTCCACAGACCCGCCCGCCCAATGTGCTTCAGGGAACGTGTTCATGTGGGGATCAGACTCATACCCCTTGAACCACAGATAAATGTCATCCTCCCTCTTGTAATCCTTCACCAGATCTTTAGGAATGTGTACCCTCCTCTCAGGCTACAATGAGGTACTGCTGCCACCATCTCTACTACACTGGCTCATCTGATACTGAGCTCTTGAGCCAAGAGCATCTTTTCTCTTCAATGGACAGCCTCCTCTCTTCCATCTCCATCTCCATCTCCATCTTAAGCTTCTCTAGCTCAGACTGGTGCACTCTCTCTGTCTGGCTGTCCTGCAACTACTCAAGTGTTAGACCCTTAGATGCTACCTGCCCTGGAGACCCTCCCCCCAGGCAGAACAGGTACATCCACTACACCACCTGGATTACTCTGCACCTCCTCGCCCTCATCCTCTTTGTGCACCCCCGCCTCCTTGGCTGAAACCCAGGCCCTCAATGCCTTTTGCAGCTCCTCCTTCCTGGCGGAGCTCTTGATTGGGCATGCAAGATCCTTACAAAACTGCTTCAGTTGAGCTATGTATACTCCTCCAGTTTCTCCAACTTAAAAACAAGCTTTGTAGCCACACCTGGTGCATCCCCAGATTGACACATGTTAGTAAGGTTCATTCAAAAATATACAGTTCCAAAAAGAACAGAGAACTCCCAAGAGAGGTTCAAAAATCACAAAAAATATGGAAGCAAGAAAAGTCAAAAAAGAGAAAAAACAAAACAAGTTGGACGTGGTCGGTAATCGTCTGCACTGAAACATTAGTGTACACTTAATCACTGTATGTCAAGTACAAATACAAGTTCAAACCTCACCGCTGAAAACTAGTGTTAGAAATGGGATCTCTGGTTGGTAGTCAGTTTGTACTCTGTCCAAGCAGAGACCCTCACTGTAGTCAGGGCAATGGAGATACACACTTAGATAACCCCTACTTAACCCTTTGGTAGTTTAGCACAAGCAGGCACACTTATCTCAAAGCCAATGTGTAAAGTACTTGTACCAACACACACAGTAATACAGTGAAAACACTACAAAATGGACACCACACAAGTTTAGAACAATAGCCAATATTGATCTAAATCAAAAAAGACCAAAACTACAAAAATCCAAAATACACAAGTAAAGTTATGAATTTTCAAAGTAAAAAGAGTCTTACTCCATAGAAAACAATGGAAACGTTGCTGTTACACAAAGTACTTGGTTTACGTAAAAAATAAAGTCACCCGGGCAAGCGTGCATTGAAAAAGTGAGCGATTTGTTGTTTTTGCACTCGCAAGTGAGGCTGTGTGTCGTTTTCGGGATGGGGAACCTGGGGTCTGTGCAGGTTTATGCTGATTTTGATGCCTACCAATGATGTATGAGAAATCCGGCTGCATGGTGATGGAAAACCGCAAATGGGTGCTGCGTCCTTTCTCCAGCCTTGATGCAGGTGATGTGTCAATTTCCCAGCTGCGATGCAGGTGGTGTGTCGATTTCAGTTGCGAGGCAGCTGCCGCGTCATTTATTCAGCCATGTTGCTTCCACTTTCTACTTTTTATACATCATATCAAATCACCAGATTGACCAGTAGATCCTTTTTTTTTTGAGAATATGTGTAGGAAGTTGGCTCTGTATGTGCTATTTCAAAGTAAGGAATAGCATGCACAGAGTCCAAGGGTTCCCCTTAGAGGTAAAATAGTGGTAAAAATAGATAATACTAATGCTCTATTTTGTGGTAGTGTGGTCGAGCAGTAGGCTTATCCAAGGAGTAGTGTTAAGCATTTGTTGCACATACACATAGACAATAAATGAGGTACACACACTCAGAGACAAATCCAGCCAATAGGTTTTGTATAGAAAAATATCTTTTCTTAGTTTATTTTAAGAACCACAGGTTCAAATTCTACATGTAATATCTCATTCGAAAGGTATTGCAGGTAAGTACTTTAGGAACTTTAAATCATAAAAATTGCATGTATACTTTTCAAGTTATTGACAAATAGCTGTTTTAAAAGTGGACACTTAGTGCAATTTTCACAGTTCCTGTGGGAGGTAAGTTTTTGTTAGTTTTACCAGGTAAGTAAGACACTTACAGGGTTCAGTTCTTGGTCCAAGGTAGCCCACCGTTGGGGGTTCAGAGCAACCCCAAAGTCACCACACCAGCAGCTCAGGGCCGGTCAGGTGCAGAGTTCAAAGTGGTGCCCAAAACACATAGGCTAGAATGGAGAGAAGGGGGTGCCCCGGTTCCGGTCTGCTTGCAGGTAAGTACCTGCGTCTTCGGAGGGCAGACCAGGGGGGTTTTGTAGGGCACCGGGGGGGACACAAGCCCACACAGAAATTTCACCCTCAGCAGCACGGGGGCGGCCGGGTGCAGTGTAGAAACAAGCGTCGGGTTTGTAATGGAAGTCAATGGGAGATCTAGGGATCTCTTCAGCGCTGCAGGCAGGCAAGGGGGGGGTTCCTCGGGGAAACCTCCACTTGGTCGAGGGAGAGGGACTCCTGGGGGTCACTCCTCCAGTGAAAGTCCGGTCCTTCAGGTCCTGGGGGCTGCGGGTGCAGGGTCTCTCCCAGGTGTCGGGACTTAGGATTCAAAGAGTCGCGGTCAGGGGAAGCCTCGGGATTCCCTCTGCAGGCGGTGCTGTGGGGGCTCAGGGGGGACAGGTTTTTGTACTCACAGTCTTAGAGTAGTCCTGGGGTCCCTCCTGAGGTGTTGGATCGCCACCAGCCGAGTCGGGGTCGCCGGGTGCAGTGTTGCAAGTCTCACGCTTCTTGCGGGGGGCTTGCAGGGTTCTTTAAAGCTGCTGGAAACAAAGTTGCAGCTTTTCTTGGAGCAGGTCCGCTGTCCTCGGGAGTTTCTTGTCTTTTCGAAGCAGGGGCAGTCCTCAGAGGATATCGAGGTCGCTGGTCCCTTTGGAAGGCGTCGCTGGAGCAGGATCTTTGGAAGGCAGGAGACAGGCCGGTGAGTTTCTGGAGCCAAAGCAGTTGTCGTCTTCTGGTCTTCCTCTGCAGGGGTTTTTCAGCTAGGCAGTCCTTCTTCTTGTAGTTGCAGGAATCTAATTTTCTAGGGTTCAGGGTAGCCCTTAAATACTAAATTTAAGGGCGTGTTTAGGTCTGGGGGGTTAGTAGCCAATGGCTACTAGCCCTGAGGGTGGGTACACCCTCTTTGTGCCTCCTCCCAAGGGGAGGGGGTCACAATCCTAACCCTATTGGGGGAATCCTCCATCTGCAAGATGGAGGATTTCTAAAAGTTAGAGTCACCTCAGCTCAGGACACCTTAGGGGCTGTCCTGACTGGCCAGTGACTCCTCCTTGTTATTCTCATTATTTTCTCCGGCCTTGCCGCCAAAAGTGGGGCCTGGCCGGAGGGGGCGGGCAACTCCACTAGCTGGAGTGTCCTGCTGGGTTGGCACAAAGGAGGTGAGCCTTTGAGGCTCACCGCCAGGTGTGACAATTCCTGCCTGGGAGAGGTGTTAGCATCTCCACCCAGTGCAGGCTTTGTTACTGGCCTCAGAGTGACAAAGGCACTCTCCCCATGGGGCCAGCAACATGTCTCGGTTTGTGGCAGGCTGCTAAAACTAGTCAGCCTACACAGATAGTCGGTTAAGTTTCAGGGGGCACCTCTAAGGTGCCCTCTGTGGTGTATTTTACAATAAAATGTACACTGGCATCAGTGTGCATTTATTGTGCTGAGAAGTTTGATACCAAACTTCCCAGTTTTCAGTGTAGCCATTATGGTGCTGTGGAGTTCGTGTTTGACAGACTCCCAGACCATATACTCTTATGGCTACCCTGCACTTACAATGTCTAAGGTTTTGTTTAGACACTGTAGGGGTACCATGCTCATGCACTGGTACCCTCACCTATGGTATAGTGCACCCTGCCTTAGGGCTGTAAGGCCTGCTAGAGGGGTGGCTTACCTATACTGCATAGGCAGTGAGAGGCTGGCATGGCACCCTGAGGGGAGTGCCATGTCGACTTACTCATTTTGTTCTCACTAGCACACACAGGCTTGTAAGCAGTGTGTCTGTGCTGAGGGAGGGGTCTCTAGGGTGGCATAAGACATGCTGCAGCCCTTAGAGACCTTCCTTGGCATCAGGGCCCTTGGTACTAGAAGTACCAGTTACAAGGGACTTATCTGAATGCCAGGGTGTGCCAATTGTGGATACAATGGTACATTTTAGGTGAAAGAACACTGGTGCTGGGGCCTGGTTAGCAGGGTCCCAGCACACTTCTCAGTCAAGTCAGCATCAGTATCAGGCAAAAAGTGGGGGGTAACTGCAACAGGGAGCCATTTCTTTACACAAGCCCCCCCCAGCCCACAGGCCAGGAGACTCAGCCAACGCTGGAAGAGTCTTCCTAGTCTGTCAGGCGAGGAAGAGTAGAGGAAATGGCTGGTTTGTTGCAGGGCCTACTCTGCCTTACATCCTCCTGTTCAGGTCATTCCCTCTGGGGAACTGACCCACTTCCACAGTGATAGGACCTAGTCTGAATTGCCTCTTGTCTGCTTCTTCAATGTCTCCACCCATTCTTTTTATTTTGGGTTTAGAGGTATCCACCTCTGCTAATCTTATCTTAGCCAGGGTCATCCCTAGCTTACCCAAAGAGGTTACCCAGAGCTGGAGTAACCCCACCATGACCAACAGGGTCAGGGGGCCTAACTTGCTATTTGGCATGGGGTCTGACCACCATGCCAAGGATAGTGCAGCCACAAAGGCTAACACCCAGCAGAGGCCACTGACAGCTGTCAGTGCCCAGAACCACACCTTTAGCTCTTCACCTAAAAGGGAAGGGGCTAAGTTACAGGCTTCTTTGGGTTCAGGTTGCCTGTCTGCTGTATTGGAGTGGGGGGTTACCACATCTTGTAGTAAACACCCTTCTTCCACTCTTTCTTCTGTTAGCTGAGGAGCCACCCACTCAGGTTTAACAGTTGCCTGACTAGCCAGGACTTCTTGTGGGTCAGGTTGGACTTTATCAGGGCCATTTTTGGAGTTCTCCCCTACTGGAGCAGAATCTCCTTGGCTTGCTGTAACCTTGGCTAAAGGTTGTCCACCCTTCCTACTCTGTTTTCTTTTCTTTTTCTTCTGGGGCCTGCTTGCATTTACTGCAGAGGCAGGACTTCCAGAATCCTTGGGAGAGGACTGGCACTGGACCAGTTCCTCTCTTGGGCTCTGACTAACCTCTGGGTAGTCATTTCCAAGGAGACAATCAAGGGGGAGGTCTGTACTGACTACTACCCTTCTCCAGCTAAGAGTGCCACCCACTTCTATGGGCACTAAAGCCACAGGCCTCTTAGTAACCCTGTCTAGGCTAACTCTTACCCTGGCAGTCTCACCTGGGATGTACTGGTTTGAGAGCACCAGCCTGTCATGCACAATAGTGTGACTGGCACAAGTGTCTCTCAGGGCAGTGGTTGGGATTCCATTCACCAGTAGGTGGTGGAAGTGTCTACTTCCCTCTGGAATCTCCAACTCACCTGTTGGGCTCTGTTTCCAGTTGAAGGCTAGGAAGACCTCCTCATCTGAGGAGTCATCTCCCATGGCTACACTGGTTACCCCAGGAATTTTGTTCTGGGGTTTGTTTTTGGGACAAGAAGTGTCCTTGGTGTGGTGCCCAGACTGTTTACAGTTGTGGCACCAGGCCTTAGTGGCATCCCAGTTCTTACCCTGGTACCCACCTTTGTTTTGGGTTGTGTCTTGGGGCCCACCCACCTGTTCTGGTTTTTGGGGGCCTACAGAGGACTCTTTTTCTTGGTTTCTAGTGTTACCCACTTTCTCCTGGGGAGTTTTTGTAACCCCTTTCTTTTGGTCACCCCCAGGGGAAGTTTTGGTTACCCTAGTCTTGACCCAGTGGTCTGCCTTCTTTCCCAATTCTTGGGGAGAAATTGGACCTAGGTCCACCAGATACTGATGCAACTTTTCATTGAAGCAGTTACTTAAAATGTGTTCTTTCATAAACAAATTATAAAGCCCAACATAGTCACACACTTCATTTCCAGTTAACCAACCATCTAGTGTTTTTACTGAGTAGTCTACAAAATCAACCCAGGTCTGGCTCGAGGATTTTTGAGCCCCCCTGAATCTAATTCTATACTCCTCAGTGGAGAATCCAAAGCCCTCAATCAGGGTACCCTTCATGAGGTCATAAGATTCTGCATCTTTTCCAGAGAGTGTGAGGAGTCTATCCCTACACTTTCCAGTGAACATTTCCCAAAGGAGAGCACCCCAGTGAGATCTGTTCACTTTTCTGGTTACACAAGCCCTCTCAAAAGCTGTGAACCATTTGGTGATGTCATCACCATCTTCATATTTTGTTACAATCCCTTTGGGGATTTTTAGGATGTCAGGAGAATCTCTGACCCTATTTAAGTTGCTGCCACCATTGATGGGACCTAGGCCCATCTCTTTTCTTTCCCTTTCTATGGCTAGGAGCTGCTTTTCCAAAGCCAATCTTTTGACCATCCTGGCTAACAGGGGGTCATCTTCACTGGAGTTATCCTCAGTGATTTCAGAGGTGTTGGTCTCTCCTGTGAGGGAACCAGCATCTCTGACTATTATTTTTGGAGTCAGGGTTTGAGGGACCCTGTTCTCCCTAGATAGGACTGGTAGGGGGGAATTTTCCTCCTGGTCACTATCCTCTTCCTCCGAGTTGCCACCCTCAGAGGGGTTGGCCTTTTCAAACTCTGCCAAAAGCTCCTGGAGCTGTATTTTGGTAGGTTTGGGGCCCATTGTTATTTTCTTTATTTTACAGAGTGACCTTAGCTCCCTCATCTTAAGATGGAGGTAAGGTGTGGTGTCGAGTTCCACCACAGTCACATCTGTGCTAGACATTTTGCTTCTAAAAGTTGGAATACTTTTTAAGAATCTACAACTGGTTCTAGAATCTAATTCAAACTTTTACAAACTTTTAAACTCTAAAAGAAATGCTAAACAGGATCTAACACAAGGCCCTAGCAGGTCTTTTAAGAATTTAGAAAACTTTTCAAATTGCAAAAATCAATTTCTAATGACAATTTTGGAATTTGTCGTGTGATCAGGTATTGGCTGAGTAGTCCAGCAAATGCAAAGTCTTGTACCCCACCGCTGATCCACCAATGTAGGAAGTTGGCTCTGTATGTGCTATTTCAAAGTAAGGAATAGCATGCACAGAGTCCAAGGGTTCCCCTTAGAGGTAAAATAGTGGTAAAAATAGATAATACTAATGCTCTATTTTGTGGTAGTGTGGTCGAGCAGTAGGCTTATCCAAGGAGTAGTGTTAAGCATTTGTTGCACATACACATAGACAATAAATGAGGTACACACACTCAGAGACAAATCCAGCCAATAGGTTTTGTATAGAAAAATATCTTTTCTTAGTTTATTTTAAGAACCACAGGTTCAAATTCTACATGTAATATCTCATTCGAAAGGTATTGCAGGTAAGTACTTTAGGAACTTTAAATCATAAAAATTGCATGTATACTTTTCAAGTTATTGACAAATAGCTGTTTTAAAAGTGGACACTTAGTGCAATTTTCACAGTTCCTGTGGGAGGTAAGTTTTTGTTAGTTTTACCAGGTAAGTAAGACACTTACAGGGTTCAGTTCTTGGTCCAAGGTAGCCCACCGTTGGGGGTTCAGAGCAACCCCAAAGTCACCACACCAGCAGCTCAGGGCCGGTCAGGTGCAGAGTTCAAAGTGGTGCCCAAAACACATAGGCTAGAATGGAGAGAAGGGGGTGCCCCGGTTCCGGTCTGCTTGCAGGTAAGTACCTGCGTCTTCGGAGGGCAGACCAGGGGGGTTTTGTAGGGCACCGGGGGGGACACAAGCCCACACAGAAATTTCACCCTCAGCAGCACGGGGGCGGCCGGGTGCAGTGTAGAAACAAGCGTCGGGTTTGTAATGGAAGTCAATGGGAGATCTAGGGATCTCTTCAGCGCTGCAGGCAGGCAAGGGGGGGGTTCCTCGGGGAAACCTCCACTTGGTCGAGGGAGAGGGACTCCTGGGGGTCACTCCTCCAGTGAAAGTCCGGTCCTTCAGGTCCTGGGGGCTGCGGGTGCAGGGTCTCTCCCAGGTGTCGGGACTTAGGATTCAAAGAGTCGCGGTCAGGGGAAGCCTCGGGATTCCCTCTGCAGGCGGCGCTGTGGGGGCTCAGGGGGGACAGGTTTTTGTACTCACAGTCTTAGAGTAGTCCTGGGGTCCCTCCTGAGGTGTTGGATCGCCACCAGCCGAGTCGGGGTCGCCGGGTGCAGTGTTGCAAGTCTCACGCTTCTTGCGGGGGGCTTGCAGGGTTCTTTAAAGCTGCTGGAAACAAAGTTGCAGCTTTTCTTGGAGCAGGTCCGCTGTCCTCGGGAGTTTCTTGTCTTTTCGAAGCAGGGGCAGTCCTCAGAGGATATCGAGGTCGCTGGTCCCTTTGGAAGGCGTCGCTGGAGCAGGATCTTTGGAAGGCAGGAGACAGGCCGGTGAGTTTCTGGAGCCAAAGCAGTTGTCGTCTTCTGGTCTTCCTCTGCAGGGGTTTTTCAGCTAGGCAGTCCTTCTTCTTGTAGTTGCAGGAATCTAATTTTCTAGGGTTCAGGGTAGCCCTTAAATACTAAATTTAAGGGCGTGTTTAGGTCTGGGGGGTTAGTAGCCAATGGCTACTAGCCCTGAGGGTGGGTACACCCTCTTTGTGCCTCCTCCCAAGGGGAGGGGGTCACAATCCTAACCCTATTGGGGGAATCCTCCATCTGCAAGATGGAGGATTTCTAAAAGTTAGAGTCACCTCAGCTCAGGACACCTTAGGGGCTGTCCTGACTGGCCAGTGACTCCTCCTTGTTATTCTCATTATTTTCTCCGGCCTTGCCGCCAAAAGTGGGGCCTGGCCGGAGGGGGCGGGCAACTCCACTAGCTGGAGTGTCCTGCTGGGTTGGCACAAAGGAGGTGAGCCTTTGAGGCTCACCGCCAGGTGTGACAATTCCTGCCTGGGAGAGGTGTTAGCATCTCCACCCAGTGCAGGCTTTGTTACTGGCCTCAGAGTGACAAAGGCACTCTCCCCATGGGGCCAGCAACATGTCTCGGTTTGTGGCAGGCTGCTAAAACTAGTCAGCCTACACAGATAGTCGGTTAAGTTTCAGGGGGCACCTCTAAGGTGCCCTCTGTGGTGTATTTTACAATAAAATGTACACTGGCATCAGTGTGCATTTATTGTGCTGAGAAGTTTGATACCAAACTTCCCAGTTTTCAGTGTAGCCATTATGGTGCTGTGGAGTTCGTGTTTGACAGACTCCCAGACCATATACTCTTATGGCTACCCTGCACTTACAATGTCTAAGGTTTTGTTTAGACACTGTAGGGGTACCATGCTCATGCACTGGTACCCTCACCTATGGTATAGTGCACCCTGCCTTAGGGCTGTAAGGCCTGCTAGAGGGGTGGCTTACCTATACTGCATAGGCAGTGAGAGGCTGGCATGGCACCCTGAGGGGAGTGCCATGTCGACTTACTCATTTTGTTCTCACTAGCACACACAGGCTTGTAAGCAGTGTGTCTGTGCTGAGGGAGGGGTCTCTAGGGTGGCATAAGACATGCTGCAGCCCTTAGAGACCTTCCTTGGCATCAGGGCCCTTGGTACTAGAAGTACCAGTTACAAGGGACTTATCTGAATGCCAGGGTGTGCCAATTGTGGATACAATGGTACATTTTAGGTGAAAGAACACTGGTGCTGGGGCCTGGTTAGCAGGGTCCCAGCACACTTCTCAGTCAAGTCAGCATCAGTATCAGGCAAAAAGTGGGGGGTAACTGCAACAGGGAGCCATTTCTTTACAATATGGTACTCATGAAAATTACCTAGATGTGAAACAGAAAGAATTATATGAAATATAGGCCCTCATTATGACATTGGCGGTGTACTGACCGCCACTGTTAAAGTGGCGGTGATGCTGCCAATAGGCTCGCTGTATTTACCATCAAATGATGACCATGCCGGTGATACGTCCCATAGACAGCCAATGTATCACACCAACCGGCAGGGCGTTAACACCACCGACCATGGCGGTAGACACCTACAGCCAGGCAGTAGTCAAGATACTGCCCACCATATTAGGACATAGCATGCCACCTGGATTTCCGGGGCGTTAGCAATGTCATAAACATATTACAGAAAAGGAAAGACTCACCTTCAGGGACACAGAGGACTTCGTGGCTGCCATGGAACCGGTACTCCAAGTCTTCCCAATGATCTACCATGCCGTGGCTGTGCAGAAGCACCAACGCTAACGAAGACGACGATGGTGAGTACAGCTACCAAGCATACACGAGAGGGAGGGAGGAAAAGGAGAGTGACACACATACAAGCACAACAATCACCATACACACACACACAACCAGCTGCACAGTACATCGACAATTACAGGACTCAGGAACAAAGAGTGCAAGGACACATACCTGTAGTGCTGCCACTGTAATTTGCTGCCAACAGCCACCATAATGAATAAATAAATAACTATATACTCGTCAATGTACAGATTGGGCCAATGGCCAGTCCAAAGTACTGAAGAGCACCATGGCCCCAGGGCATCATCCGAGCCCCAACTTGACTCCTGACATAATCCGGACTCTACTGTTCAGGGGCATCATGTTGGAAATGGGTAGGCACCTTGGGAGGAAGGGGGGGCACCTCAGCTGGAGTGGGTATTTTATGAGGCTGGCCTGGCTTATAGTGGGTACCTGATGGTACTTACACCTTGTGCCAGGTCCAGTTATTCTTTATTAGTAGATTAGTAGTGTTCTAGCAGTTTAGGCTGATAGAGGTAGCTATAGCAGAGCAGCTTAGGCTGAACTAGGAGACATGCAAAACTCCTACTATACCACTTATATCATATAGCACTATATCATAAGAATCACAATACTCAGAGTTACTAAAAATAAAGGCACTTTATTTTAGTGACAATGTGTCAGAAATATCTCAGAGGATGTACTCCCTTAGGAGGTAAGTAAAATACACAAAATATGCACAGAAACCAAAATCAGGTAAGTAAAGCAGTCAGAAAGTAGTGCAAACACTGTAGAATACAATAGGATGTAATAGGCCTAGGGGCAACACAAAACATATACTATGGAAGTGGAATGCGAACCACGAATGGACCCCTAGGTTAGTGTAGTGTGTAGAGGGTCGCTGGGAGTGTAAGAAAACACTTAGGGCCAGATGTAGGAAAAAAGCAAATTGCGACTTGCAATTTGCGAGTCAGAGCGACTCGCAAATTGCAAGTCACAATTTGCTATGCAGAAAGGTGTCTCAGACACCTTCTGCGACTCGCAATGGGGTCGCAAAGACCCACCTCATTAATATTAATAAGGTGGGTCGCAGTTTGCGACCCCATTGCGAGTCTGGGCACTCACGGGGATGGTGGCCTGCTGGAGACAGCAGACCACCATGTCCGTGACTGCTTTTAAATAAAGCTGTTTTTTTTTTCCATCTGCAGCCCGTTTTCCTTAAAGGAAAACGAGCCGCACTTGGAAAAAAATACCGAAACCTTTAGTTTTGGTTTTTTTCAGAGCAGGCAGTGGAGGACCACTGCCTGCTCTGAAAAAATATTTTTGTGTACATTCACAAAGGGGAAGGGGTACCATGGGGACCCCTTCCCGTTTGCGAATGAGTTACCATCCACTTCAAGCGGATGGTAACTGCGAGTTCATTTGCGACCACTTTCGCGGTCGCAAATGAAATTGCATAGTGTTGGGAGTCGCAAATAGGAAGGGAACACCCCTTCCTATTTGCGAGTCGGAAACGCATTTTGTGAGTCGATTCTGACTCGCAAAATGCATTTCTACATCTCGTAGAGGCTTTTGCGCCTCGCAAATGGCGTTTTTCGCTGTTTGCGAGTCGCAATACCCTTGCTACATCTGGCCCTAAGGGTGTCCAAGATACCCCACCCCAAGACCCTGGAAAGTAGGGGTAAAGTACTACTATTTCCCCAGAAAACACTAAAGTCGTGATAGCGGATATTGCAAACACCACAACAGACTGCAAAGCACTGAAGATGGATTCCTGGACCTGAGGACCTGCAAAGAAAGGGGACCAAGTCCAAGAGTCGCAAAAGTGTCCAGTGGGGGCAGTAGCCCACTAAACCCCAGATGAAGGTGAAAAATGAATGCCTCTGGATGGAAGAAGCTGAAGATTCTGCAACAACAAAAGGTGCTAGGAACTTCTCCTTCATGCAGAAGATTTCCCACGGAGCACTGGAGGATGCAGAATTGTTTCTTTGGCAAAAGACTGCAAACAAGCCTTGCTAGCTACAAAGGTTGTGGTTGAAGAAAAAGGGTGCTGCCCAGGCCCAAGAAGGACCAGGATGTCACCCCCTGTGAGAGGAGACAGAGGGAGCCCTCAGCAACGTAGAGAGCCCATGCACAAGAAGGCAGCACCCGGCGACGTCCATGAACACAGGTTCAAGAAGACTGAGCACAGCAGTCATCTCAACACTACAAAAGAGGGTCCCACGAAGCCGGAGGTCAACTCAGGGAGTTCAGCAATGTAGGGCAGAGTGCTGGTGATCTGGGCTTGGCTGTGCACAAAGGATTCCTTGGAAAGGTGCACAGAAGCCCTAGCTGCTGCAGTTCATGCATTGCACAGGATTACTGTTTGGAGAGGGGAGGCAAGGACTTAACTCCTCCAAATTTAGACAATTGGACCACTGGACAGTCTGGGCCACTTGGGTCCACCACCTGTGTTCCAGGGGCCACGCTTCTCAGGATGAGAGGGTTCACAGTGTACGGGTGATGCTGAAGTTTGGTGCCTGCTGGAGCAGGGGGAAGATTCCGTCAACCCACAGGAGATTTTTTTGTGGCTTCCAGTGCAGGGTGAAGGCAGGCAGCCCCCAAAGCATGCACAACCAGGAAACAGTTGAGAAAGCCGGCAGGATTAGGCACTACTATGTGGCTGGTAGTCTTCTTGCTGCTCTGTTGCAGTTTTGCAGGCGTCCTGGAGCAATCAGCGGTCAATCCTTGGCAGAAGTTAAACAGAGAGGTGCAGAGGAACTCTGGTGAATTCTTGAAAATCGTTATCCGAGGAGAAGCCCACAGGAGAGACCGTAAATAGCTCTCAGAGGAGGATTGGCCACCTAGTGAGGGAAGCAACTATAAGAAGGGGTCTCTGCCGTCACCTGCTGGCAGTGGCCACTCAGAGGCCTCCAGAGTGCCCTTACACCTCTGGATCCAAGATGGCAGAGGTCCGGGACATACTGGAGGAGCTCAGGGCACCACCCCTGGGGTGCTGATGGACAGGCGAGTGGTCACTCCCCTTTCCTTTGTCCAGTTGTGCACCAAAGCAGGGACTGGGGGTTCCCTGAACTGGTGTAGACTGGTTTATGCAAGGAGGGCACCATCTGTGCCCTTCAAAGCATTTCCAGAGGCTGGGGGAGGATACTCCTCCCCAGCCCTTAACACCTATTTCCAAAGGGAGAGGGTGTAACACCCTCTCTCAGAGGAAATTCTTTGTTCTGCCATTCTAGGACTGGGCTGCCCAGACCCCAGGATGGCAGAACCCTGTCTGTGGGTTGGCAGCAGCGGTAGCTGAAGAGAAAACCCCAGAGAGCTGGTTTGGCAGTACCCGGGGTCCATAGTGGTGCCCCGGGGATGCATGGGATTGGCACCCCAATACCAGATTTGGCATGGGGGGACCATTCCATGATCTTAGACAGGTTACATGGCCATATTCGGATTTACCAATGTGAAGCTACATCTAGGTATTGACCTATATGTAGGGCACGCGTGTAATGGCGTCTCTGCACCCACAAAGTCCGGGGAAATTACCCTGAACTATGTGGGGGCACCATTGCTAGTGCAAGGGTGCCCTTACACTTAGTAACCTTGCACCTAAACTTCAGCAAGTGAAGGCTAGACATATAGATGACTTACAAGTTACTTACGTGCAGTGAAAATGGCTGTGAAATAACATGTGTGTTATTTCACTCAGGCTGCAGTAGCAGTCCTGTGTAAGATTTGTCTGCGCTCCCTATGTGGGGCAAAAGAAATGCTGCAGTCCATAGGGATCTCCTGGAACCCCAATACCTTGGGTACCTAGGTACCATATACAAGGGAATTATAAGGGTGTTCCAGTGTGCCAATTAGCACTGGTGGAAATGGTCACTAGCCTATAGTGACAATTTTAAAGGCGGAGAGAGTATAAGCACTGAGTTTCTGGTTAGCAGAGCCTCAGTGACACAGTTAGTCACTACACAGGAACACATATTCAGGCCCCAAACTATGAGCACTGGGGTCCTGGCTAGCAGGATCCCAGTGAGACAGGCAAAAACAAACTTACATACAAGTACAAATTGGGGTATCATGTCAGCCAAGATGCTACTTTCCTACACAACCCCCCCCCCCAAACGAGGGACAATAAGGCTAAGCTTGCACAGATTAGTCTTAATTGTCTAAGTGGAAATATCTGGAGAGTCCATCTGCATTGGAGTGGGTACTCCCAGGTCTATGTTCCACTGGATAATCCATTCCCTGTAGGGGGATGGGCCACCTCAACAATTTAGGGTTTTCACCTTTCATTTGTTTAAGCCATAATAGAGGTTTGTTGTCTGTCTGAACAACAAAGTGAGTACCAAACAGGTATGGTCTCAACTTTCAGGGCCCAGACCACAGTAAAGGCCTCCCTCTCTATGGCAGACCAACACTTTTCTCTAGGGGTCAACCTCCTGCTGATAAAAGCAACAGGCTGATCCTGGCCATCAGTGTTAAGCTGTGATAGAACTGCCCCTACCCCTAATTCAGAACCATCAGTTTGGACTATGAATTTCTTGGAGTAACAAGGGCTTTTTAGGACAGGTGCAGAGCACATGGCTTGTCTGAGCTCCTAAAATGCCTTTTGACGGTTAGCTGTCCATAATACCTTTTTAGGCATCTTTTTGGATGTGAGGTCATTAAGAGGGGCAGGTATGCTGCCATAATTCTTTATGAGCCTCCTATAGTACGCTGTGAGGCCTAAGAAGGCTCTCACCTGGGTCTGGGTTGTAAGGGGAGCCCATTCCATAATGGCTTGGATCTTCCCCTGCAAGTGGTGCAATCTGTTCCACACCTACCAGGTGGCCCAGATAAACCACATTTCCCTGCCTTATCTGTCACTTTGAAGCCTTGACAGTGAGGCCTGCCTTTTGCAGGGCCTCAAAAACTTTCCATAGGTGGACCAGGTGATCATCTCAGGTGGAGCTAAAAACAGCTATATCATCTAGATATGCTGCACTAAAAGCTTCCAATCCTTGCAGGACTGTATTCACCAACCTCTGAAAAGTGGCACGTGCATTTTGTAAACAGAAGGGCATAACAGTGAACTGGTAGTACCCTCCAATTGTGGGAAATGCAGTTTTAGGTTTAGCATCTTTTGACAACTTAATCTGCCAATACCCTGCAGTTAAGTCAAAAGTGCTTAAAAGCCAGTGTATCTATTAGCTCATCTGCCCTTGGTATAGGATGAGCATCAGTTTTGGTTACTTGATTGAATCCTCTATAGTCAACACAAAACCTCATTTCCTTTTTACCATCTTTACTATGAGGTTTAGGGACAAGCACCACTGGGCTAGCCCATTGGCTTTCAGAAGGATCAATCACACCCATAACTACCATTATCTGAAGCTCTTGTTTTATGGAATCTCTGATATGGTTTTTGCCACTGCAGGAGCTGTAGTGGTCCTTAAGGGTATCGCTTCAGGATACCTAGTGGCATGGTCCACTACCACAAGGATAAACCTATTGCCTGAAGCTGTTGGAGGTTTAAGGGGGCCAACTATGTCAACCCCTACCCTTTCAAAGGGCACCGCAACAACTGGAAGTGGAATTAAGGGGGCCTTAGGTGTGCCACCAGTCTTGCCACTGGCTTGGCAGGTCACACTGGAGCGACAAAACTCCTTAGTGTCCTCTGACATGTGAGGCCAGTGAAACAATGGAACACGCCTGTCCCAAGTTTTACTCTGGCCCAAATGCCCAGCCAAAGGAATATCATGAGCCAAAGTCAGAAGAAACTCCCTATACTGTGAAGGGATGACCCATCTCCTGGCAGCTCCAGGTTTAGGGTCCCTTGACTCAGTGTAGAGGAGGTTATCTTCCCAATAGACTTTATGGCTATCAGTGATATCCCCATTCTGCTGTTTGACATCTTGCTTTCTTAAACCCTCTAGTGTGGGACAGGTCTGCTGTGCAACACTCAGCTCTTCCCTAGCAGGCCCCACTGGCACCCAAAAGCTCAGCAGTTTCTGCTGCCAGCTCATCTGGTGTAGGTTCTACACTGGGAGAGTATTACTGTTCCTCAAAAGGGGAATCTTCTGGAGAGGGAGGGATAGTGGGCAAGGATTTACCCTTTCTACCCCTAGCCTTTGGGAGCACTTGGTCCATTTTCTCAGGATCCAAGTTTCCCTGTCCTCCTTGCTTCTGGGCCTGAGCCCTTGTAAGAGCAAAGATATGCCCGAGAATGCCCAGCATTGCTGCATGAGCCTCCAACTTCACTTCAGCCCAAGCTGATGTCTCCAAATCATTGCCTTGTAAGCAGTCTATAGGTAAATCAGTGAATCAGTGGCTACCACAGCTTTCTTTGGACCAGTAACCCTCCCCCCTACAGTTGAGATTCACAACAGCCATGGGGTGGCTAAGAGTGTTGTTATGAGCATCAGTCACTTGGTTCTGCTGACCACGTAGGTGTTGTTCAGGGTGAACAAGTTTCTCAATCACCATATTGACACTGGCTCCTGTGTCCCTGTAGGCCTCAACCTCAACACCATTTATTAGAGGAAGTTGCTTGTACTTACCCATATTAAGGGGACAAGCAACCAAGGTGGCAAAGTCAATACCACCATCAGAGGCTAAAACAGCCTCTGTGGTCTCCCTAACAAGACCAACCCCAACTACATTACCAATGGTGAGCCCATTTACACGCTTTGATTGGCTATTTGTAGTATTCTTCCCACCACCACTGCTATTACTAGGGGCACTAGAGGACTCAGTTGGGGTTGTGGTGGTGGGAGCCTAGGTGTTTTTCTTTGGACAAGTGAAATCACTTGCCAATGGCCTTTACTCTTACATAAATAACACCATGGCTTCCTTTGATTGTTTGAAGAGCATTTGGACTCACCTCCCCCCAGAGGATTTTTGTGTGCCTGATGAAGACTCAGAATGCTTTATATCTTTGTGCCCACCCTTGTCAGAAGACTTACCATCCTTCTTCTTGCTGTCCTTTGTTCTTCCTTCCTGGGACTGGGCTGCCCATATCCCAGGAGGGCAGAACCCTGTCTGTGCGGTGGCAGCAGCGATAGCTGCAGAGAAAACCCCAGAGAGCTGGTTTGGCAGTACCCAGGGTCCATAGTGGAGCCCCGGGGATGCATGGGATTGGCACCCCAATACCAGATTTGGCATGGGGGGACAATTCCATGATCTTAGACATGTTACATGGCCATATTCAGAGTTACCATGGTGAAGCTACATATAGGTATTAACCTATATGTAGTGCACATGTGTAATGGTGTGTTTGCCCTGAACTATATAGGGGGTCCTTGGCTAGCGCCAGGGTGCCCTCACACTTAGTATCTTTGCACCTAACCTTCACTAAGTGAAGGCTAGACATATAGGTGACTTATACGTTTCTTAAGTGCAGTGTAAAATGGCTGTGAATTAACGTGTGCATTCATTCACTCAGGCTGCAGTGGCAGTCTTGGGTAAGATTTGTCTGAGCTCCCTATGGCTGGCAAAAGAAATGCTGTAGCCCAAAGGGATCTCCTGGAACCCCAATACCCTGTGTTCCTAGGTACCATATACAAGGGAATTAAAAGGGTGTTCCACTGTGCCAATTAGAATTGGTGAAAATGGTAATTAGCCTATAGTGACACCATCTGCGACTCGCAAGGGGGTCGCAAAGGCCCACCTCATTAACATTAATGAGGTGGGTCGCAATTTGTGACCCCCTTGCGTGTATCGGCATTCACAGGGATGGTGGCCTGCTGTGGACAGTAGACCCCCATGTCTGTGACTGCTTTTTAATAAAGCAGTTTTTTTTTTTTTGTAATGCAGCCGGTTTTCCATAAAGGAAAACAAGATGCATTACAAAAACGAAAAATGAAACGTTTTTGTTTCATTTTTTCAGAGCATGCAGTGGCCCATAGGACAAAAATTGTTTGCAGTTCCATTCACAAAGTTCCATTCCATTCACAAAGGGGAAGGGGACCCACAGGGACCCCTTTCCTTTTGCAAAAGGGGTTACCACCCATTTCAAATGGGTGCAAACTGGGATTGCTTTGCGACCGTGTTCGCGGTCACAAAGCAATCTGGCATTGCACTGTGACTCGCAATTAGGAAGGGGACTCCCCTTCCTAATTGTAACTCGCAAACCCGTTTTGCGATTTGGTAACCAGGTTACAGAATCGCAAAACAGGTTTTGTGCATTGTGAAGTGCAGTTTGCACGCCGCAAACAGTGAAATTCGCTGTTTGAGAATTGCAAACTGTTTCTTACATATGGCTCTTAGTAACTTTTCACCTAACCTTCAGCAAGTGAAGGCTAGACATATAGGTGACTTATAAGTTACTGAAGTGCAGTGAACTGGCTGTGAAATAACGTGTGCGTTATTTCACTCAGGCTGCAGTGGCAGTCCTATTTAAGGTTTGTCTGAGCTCCCTATGGGTAGCCAAAGAATTGCTGCAGCCCATTGGGATCTCCTGGAACCCCAATAACCTGGGTACCTAGGTACCATATACTAGGGAATTATAAGGGTGTTCCAGTGTGCCAATTAGAATTGGTGAAAGTGGTCACTATCCTATAGAGACAATTTTAAAGGCAGAGACAGCATAAGCACTGAGGTTCTGGTTAGCAGTGCCTCAGTGACACAGTTAGTCACTACACAGATACACAGATTCAGGCCACACACTCTGAGCACTGGGGTCCTGGCTAGGAGGATCCCAGTGAGACAGGCAAAAACAAACTTACATACATGTAAAAATGGGGGTAACATGCCAGGCAAGATGGTACTTTCCTACAGGCATCATGCCCACTGGTTCTGATGAGGGCTCCTTGCCCACTGGTTCTGAAGGGGGCTCCTTGCCCACTGTCCCTAAAGAGCAGTCTTAAGCCATTGTCCCTGTAGGGGAGTCTCAGACCACAGTCTCTGGAGGGAGCTCTTTACCCACTGTCCCAGGAGGGGAGTCTTAGGCCACTGTCCCTGGAGGGGAATCTTAGGCCACAGTCTCTGGAGGGGGCTTCTTGCCAAGTGACCCTTGAGGGGAGTCTTAGGCCACTGTCCCTGGAGGTGAATCTTAGGCCTCCAGGTTTAGGAGGTACCTCGACTGATCCCGTTCTCTGTCTCTTAGGTTCCGCCACCCTGGACTTCCATTTTCGAGGTGGAGGTGTGTCCTTGCTGGGAGTGGCTGCCGTCCCACTCAGGTGCCAGTAGCAGATGTTTGGGTGGGAGAAGTGACAGACTGGTTGGCTGAGGTGCTGGGCTGGGTTGTTGGGACCTTGCACTTTTTTGGGGCAGGACGGGGAAGGGGTATTGAAGAGGTCAAGATGAGGAAAGAAAACCTTCTTAGGGACTTTGGGCGGGATGTGGGAGGAAGGTTGGGAGTGGAGGTAGAGGGAGTCGTAGTAGGAGGAGTAGGTGTGCTGGACTTGGGTGGAGGTACATGGACAGTGTGTGTGTGTGAGGTGGATGGTTGTTGGGGTGTGAGTGCAAGCATTTGTGTTTCTTTGGAGGGAGGGCAGACAGGGTGGGAGAGGACAAACAGGACTGTGGATGGATGTTGTGGTGATGTCTGCAAGTGAGGTGGGTGTGCTGCTTGAGGTGGCAACAGTGATACTGGTGGTGACTGTGCATGTGGTGTGTGGGATGCATGTCTGCGTGTCTGCTCTTGTGGTGTCTGTGGGCAAGGGTGTACAGGTGGCAGGGTCTGGGACTGTTGATGCAGTGCATGCAGATGTGGGTGCGGATGTGACGGAAGTGACTGTGAGGGAGGAGGAGAGGGAGACAGTGGAGGCAGTGGATGTTGTGTGTCCATCTGTCCGTGTTTTGTGTGAGTGCTTGTGGATTGAAGTGTGGGGCCTGTGTTTGTCTGTCCCACTCTTGTGTGATGCTTTGTGTGCATGCTTGTCTGTATGTGTGCATGGGATGGGTTGGGGTTGAGGAGACTGGGACTGGAAGTGGTAGATGTAGTGGAGACGTTAGGACCAGGGATACTGGCTGCCATCAGAGAGAAGGCCGGAGCCTGAAACGATCACTGTAGGGCCACCAAGCCACTGTGAATGCCCTTCAGGAAGGCATTGCATTGCTGCCTCTGGGATGCCAGGCCCTGGATGGCATTCACTATGGTTGACTGCCCTACAGAGATGGATCTCAGGAGGTCAATAGCCTCCTCACTGAGGGTAGCAGGGCTCACTGGGTGAGGGCCTGAGGTGCCTGGGGTGAAGGAGATGCCCACCCTCCTGGGTGAGCGGGCACAGGCAATTCGGTGGGGGGCTACTGGGAGTGTGTGCTAGTACGGAGACGGGGTAGTTCCAGAGGTGTCCGCCACCACCAAGGAGCTCCCGTCAGAGAGGGTTTCAGAGTCCGTGTTGTCATGTCCTGTCCCTGCCATGGTGCTCCTCTCACCCTCTGTCCCACTGGTCCCCTTGGCGTCGGTGGACTCTGCCTCCTGGGTCTCATGGGCTGCAACTCCCTCACTCGCCGGTGCCCCTGCTCCTTCGCCAGATGATGCTAATGCACACATGGACAGTATGACATAAGAAAATGGGGGGGAGAAAGGGAGCACAGGGTCAATTACAGCACCACAGATGGCATACACATCACCATCACACACAGGGACCAAGATTGAGCAGTATGCACCACACTGGCATACCATTGGGTAGGTACCACAGCAGGTAAGAGACAAACGCTCCCATCTGCACCCCTCCTGGGACCTACTAAGTCCTGTCTGACATGGAAAGCCACCTAGCTAGCTATCCAGATTTTGCTCTTCACCCAATAACCATGAGCTGGACCACGCAGCAATGTTGAGCTGGCATAAAGGGGCATCCACTGAATAAAACCCTCCACCAGAATCCCATGCTAGGCAAAAAAGATGGTTGTAACACACACTAGACTTACCCCCTTGTGGCTTCTGTGACACCCTCAAGCGCCCATTCAGCTCTGGATAGTACAGTATGCGGGCCATGAGGGGGGTCAGGTTCCGACGGGCACCCCTTCCTTGTTGGGAGGCCATCCCCAGCTGGGCCTCCGCGGTCTTCCGGACCCAGCGTCTCAGGTCCTCCCACTGTTTCCTGCAGAGGATGCTCTGTAGGCTATAAACCCCCATGGTCCACACCTCCTTGGCGATGTCACGCCACATCCTCTTTTTCTGATGGGCACTGGCCTGCAGGGAAAGTACAAACAGAGGGACACCATGAATACGAATATTCAGCCTCTCACATATATGGTGTTCAGACATCATTTGCCCCTGAAATGTCACACACATCACCCGGAGCCCTGCATGTACACTACCACTAGCCATACCCCCCACCCAAATGACACTCTGCCAGCACACACACACACACATCTCCATGCAACCTTGTCACATGCAACGTCCCCATGGTGTACTCACCTGTTGGTCTGGAGGCCCCTGTAGCTGTTCCTTCTGGGGTAGGACCCAATCCACCAGACGCTCTAACTCCTCCAAATAGAAGGCTGGGGCCCTTTCCCCTGTCGCACGGGTCATGGCAGGTTCCAGACACAGGTCACAGCAGCACACGCAGTGGAGGTGTTGTCCTGTGGAAAGTCAGGAATCAAGTGAGATTATAGTCAGAAAATGGTGGTCACGTCCGTGGTCGCGTACACCGTCACTGAAGGCAGTGATCCTCATTGGATACCCTACTCCATAGAGCCCCATTTTAGCCAATGAGGAATTGCACGGTGGTACAGACTGCCTTCTGCCATGACGCCTAACTCTAACAGAGTGAGATCACTTCCACCTGTCCCTATAAACAGGACAGGCAATTGCCATGTTATAGTGCTGGTGCACAATTTTGGAATAAAAACTGCGTCTGGTGTCAATTGTACATACATAGCCATATCTAGTGTCCATTTACATGCATGCTCTATGTACACTGAAGTGGTGGATCCATTTTTCATATTGTCACTCTCTTCTCACTTTTCTGTCCCTGCATAGGAAAAGGAGGAGGAGGCAAGCCCCTGCATACAGACCCCTTGTGGACTTGGCTACACTGGAGGAAAGGCACATAATACTCACCTATAGACTGGACAGGGCCACAATCACAGAGCTGTGTGCTCAATTGGAGCCTGTGTTGATATCTGCTATCCGTCATCCCACTGGGATCCCTCCTCTTGTGAAGGTCCTATCAGTGCTCCATTTCCTGGCAACAGGCTCTATCCAAGTGACAGTGGGCTTGGCTGCAGAATTGTCACAGCCAATGTTCTCAATAGTACTGGCAAGGGTTTTGACTGCCTTCCTCAAACAAATGGGCAACTACATTGTTTTCCCCCAAGTAGAAGATTTTGCCACTGTGAAGGTTGGATTCTATGCAATGGGACATATTTCACATGTTATTGGGGCCATTGATTGAACACATATAGGATTTGTCCCCCCTCGGACCAATGAACAGGTGTACAGGAATAGGAAGGTTTTCCACTCACTCAATGTCCATATGGTGTGCCTTGCTGACCAGTACATCTCCCCATCACTGACAAGTATCCTGGGTCAGTGCATGACACGTTCGTCCTGAGGAATAGCAGCGTGCCACATCTGATGGCACAACTACAGAGGCACAGAGTGTGGCTTATAGGTGAGCCTGAGTCCCCACCCAATGTATGTCAGTGTATTCCTTCAGGATTCATTCCCCATGCCATTGTGCAAGGCTAATGTTTGTCCCTCACTTCTTGCAGGTGACTCTGGCTGCTTAAACCTGTCCTGGCTCTTGACCCCTGTAAGGAGTCTGAGGACAGGGGCTGAGATTAGGTTAAATGATGCTCATGGGTGTACCAGTAGGATTATTGAAAGGACCTTCCATCTCCTGTAAGCCCGGTTCAGGTGCCTCCATCTGACAGGTGGATCCCTCTGCTGCTCCCCTTAGAAGGTCTGCCAGATAGTTGTTGTATGCTGCATGTTGCACAACCTGACCATCAGATGACATGTGCCCTATCTGCAGGAGGAGGAGGGTGAAAATGCTTCTGTGGCAACAGTGGACCTTGAAGACAGTGAGGAGGAGGAGGAAGAGAATGAGGATGTGGACAACAAGACATCAGTCATACAGCAGTACTTCCTATAACACACAGGTAAGACAGTACAACTGACCATTTTGTTAATAAATTATGCATGACGGATGAATGGGTGGTTGTGGTGTGTGAGTGTGTAGTTGTCTCGGTGATTTGCGTGGCTAGCTATTGCAGTCTTTTCATGTTAGCAAAGGATTGTGGGTAATGTGGGTGGGTGTTTTATAGTGCTGCTGGTGGGTGTGTGTGTTGTGTGTGTATTAGTGTCAGGTGTGTGTTTTTGGTATTGGCCAATGTTGTGATGTTTTGTATTTGGGAGGCCATTGTGACTGTGCCAGTGTGTACCGTCAATAGTTTACCGCCATTGAATGTCCGCTGTGGTGATTTGTGGGTCATAATGTGAAGGGAGTTGTTTTGTTGGTGTAACGGTATCGGTGTTAGTACCGACAGTGTAACACTTACCTTTGGTCTGGCAGATTTGTGTTTGTGGCAGTATTCTGTCAGTTTGGTTTGTGTGTCTATAATATGGCGGATGGCTGTTCGCCTCTACAACAGTATGTTGGCGGCCGTCCCCGCGGCGGTAAGTAGGATTTACCTCCAATGTCATAATGAAGGCCTAAGTGTCCAGTATCCACATAAATGCTTGTTCCAAAATATACATGTCCATCAAAAATGTACAACACTAATGTATGCTTTCTTTTAAAAAATAACTAAAATCCACTGTCACAAATGAGTAATTGCACGGCACACACATTAGCTGAAATAACATTATCAGCGAATAATCAGCAACATTCATTAAATAGGGCAAGGACAAATGTATTCTCATACAATTTCACTTTGTTTCACACACTGCCACACATGCAAATTTGTGAAGGGCTAAGGTGCTATGCCAACCTGCTACTGTCCACATTAACTCAATTGAAATTTGATGTGCAAGCAGGTTTCAAACATGTTCCAGATAAGGAATGATGCCTCTCTACACATCTTTCCAGTCCTTTTGGAGCAGATGCTCATTATCATTGTGCCATAGCACCAACTTACCAATGTCAAGTCTGATACATCAACTGCATCATAAGTGTGCAGTTTGCCATGTCACCAGTAACATGGTCTACATGACGTATTCAATTCTGTGATGGAGCATCCCATTTGACCCAATCAGTGAAAGAGGCATGTTTGGTCCAACTGTCTCTCATGGCATTGAGAAAATGCACCCCTTTATTTGTAAGTAGCCATGCACAAATCAGTACTTGGCTTGTGATGAGGAATATAGTGGCAAACTTCAGCACAAAGCAATACACCAGACACAGCATCAGACACTGTATTAGAAAGTTACACCCCCAGAAATCCTCATGTGCATTGTATGTGTGTCAGCAGTCATGTTGATGTCAAACAACATTGCTGGAAATTAAAATGTTAAACAACAAAAATAGCTGTAGACAATAACTTACCCCCTTGATGCTGCTGTTGGGCCCTCAACAGCCCGTCAAGCTCCAGGTAAGCCACTGCAAGGATGTGGGCCAGTAGAGGGGGTAGGGTGCAGCACACCCACTTGGATCATTGGGAGGACTGCTCAAGCTGGCCTTCTGCATACTTGCGTATCGAGCATCTTAGGTCTTCCCAACTCTTCCAACAATGCAGGCTATGCCACTGATGGACCCCCAGTTTCCACACCTTCTTGGTAATGGCCGTTCATATTTTCCACTTTTGAGCGTTGATCTGTATGGATGATAGAAAAAAACTAGAAGAGAAGTTTTGAGTGATTTGTTTTGTCTGCATTGCTGTGACTCAATTATGTAGCATCACTCACATTCATTCACCAAACAGTAACTCCAACCTTTATGAAAACATTTTAAGGTTACTAGGAAATACTGGTTTGCAATGTTCACTTGAGCACCCTCAACACTGTCTATCTCCTCATGTTACCAAAGCAGGCCCAAAACATAATCTATGCCAGGGCTATGAAATAGTTCCTGTTGTGAGACCCATTCCTGATTATTCACAATAATAGGGAGTTACTATAGGCTAAACAACCTGCACAAACCTTGCATATGACCCCACACACAGCTACATTGGTTTCAGGCCTAAATTCCAGAGTCAGTACCCAAAGTTTGCATCACATATAGTGACTAAGGGCAGTGTGGAAGGGCAGCTATGAGTCAGCGACAACAGGTATTTGGTGGTTGTATAAATAAGTGTGTGTAGAATGGGACATACTTGTATAGATGATTGACAACCTGTGGCATCTGAACTTGCAGCACAGAAAATAAGTTTTCCTATATGTGGCATCATGCTGGTATAACACAATACAGAACATCCTATTCCACAATATGGACTGTAATCCCACTTGACAGGACAGCATCAGACAACTGCAAAACTTCAAAACTTTTTCTGCCACTTAACTTTCATTCACTTTCATTTTGATAATGGCTGTATGTTGACACTCATACTACTCGTACACTGTCTACTGGTCACTGGTAGTAAGGGGCCTGCAGTTTGTCTAATGAAAATGGAATTGTGAGTTACGTGGTCAGATGTTACAGCTTCCCCTTTTAGGTGACTTTGCACTTTCATGCACAGGCATTTCTAACAGTGGCAATCAACATCTGTCCCCAGAAAAATCAGTTAGGTTACTCCACTCCATTCACAACACTTGGCCTATGAACAAAAAGGGACAATTAGGCTGTGGACAAAAACAAAACAAGTTAGTTAAACATTTCCCGGTCAGACATGTGCCTGTTCTTCTGGGGTCCCATAGTGCTGGTTGAACGGACACAGAACCTCCCTGGCAAGGAGCTCCAGCTCCTCCGTGCTGAAGACAGGAACCCTGTCACCTGCTTTGCCCAATATCCTGGCTCTCAGAGGTCAGCAACAGCAGCACAAAAACAAGGAGGTCTTGTTGGCTGCAGTGTTAGGAGGAAAGTGAGCTTTTTTCCCAAAAACTTTAACTATATAGGCAAACTATCCTGGATTTGTGTCACCAGCTGGAGCCTGATCTCCGGCCTCATGATATGAATCCAACAGGAATGACACCAGTAGTTAAACTCACAGCAGTACTATATTTCGTGGCCACTGGCTCTTTTCAATACATTATGGCAGTATCTGGGGCATTTCAGTGGTGTGCTACAGGAAGTTCTTTCTTCAATGCTGAGAAACATCAACAGCTACATCCAGTTTCCACAACAACAGGATTTGGCCATTGTGAAGGGAGAATGTTATGCTTTGGGTGAACTATCACATGTGGTTGGAGCAATAGACATCAAGCATATTCCCTTGGTGCCACCACATGCAAGGGAACAAGTCTACCACAATCTGAAGAACTTTCATTCTACTAATGTGCAAGTTGTCTGCTAACTGAATTTGTACATCTCAAGTGTGTGTGCCCTCTAGCCTGGGTCAACACATGATTCGTTTGTACTACGGAATAGTACCATGTCTCTGCAATGTCACAATTTAGACCTGAGAGAGCCTCACTTGTTGGTAGGCAAAATATGGCTTGAGGATCCTTTGCCTGAATGTTAGTTTAGGAAGGGCAATGGCATGCTATGATATTAATCTGTTGATGTGTTGCTTCCATGTAGGAGACTCAGTGTATACGAATTGACCATGGTTGATGGTACCGCTGAGGAATCTAACAACATCATTGGAAGTCTCCTTCAATGAAGCCCTTGGAAGAACACAGAGGCGAGTGGAGTGGGCTTTTGGGCTCCTCAAGGCCAGGTTTTGGTGCCTGGACAAGACTGGTGGAGTCTTCCTCTACTCACCCAATAAGGTGTGCCAAATCAAGGCTCGCTGCTGCATGCGCTAAAACATTGCCCTACAAGTGAACATCACAATAATCACAGAGGAGGGACACCATGAAGAGCCAGTGGCTGAGGATGTTGAAATTCCCAAGAAAGATGACAATGATGAAGAAGAAGGAATTGACCTATGTCAAGATTTCATTGAACACTTCTTCACCTGAGGTTAAGTGTATGGTACACCTGGCATCCTTGATGTCGTCTCCCCTTTTTTTTGGCCTCTGCTTCCCATGTTTTGACTGTGTGCTGGACCCTGTTTTTGCTGTTTTTGATACTCTGGGCACTTTAACCCCTGCTGACCAGTGCTAAAGTGCAAGTGCTCCCTTTGTAAATTGTATTTGTAATTGGCTTTTTCCATGACTGGCATATTTGATTTCCTAGTAAGTCCCTAGTAAAGTGTACTAGAGGTGCCAAGGGGCTGTAAATCAAATGCTACCAGTGGGCCTGCCGCACTGGTTGTGCCACCCACATGTGTAGCCCTGTAACACATGGCTCTGACCTGCCACTGCCTGGGTGCAGTTTTAAACTGCCAATTTGAACTGGCAAGTGTACTCACTTGCCAGGCTCAAACCTTCCCTTTTTATACATGTGAGGCCGTAGGCCCTAGTAGCCCCCTGGGCAGGGTGCAGTGTGTGTAGGTGGGACATGTACTGATGTATTTTTCATGTCCTAACAGTGAAATACTGCCAAATTTGTTTTTCACTGTTGCAAGGCCTATCTCTCTCATAGGTTAACATGAGGGCGGCCTTTAATTAAATTTAAGTGTAGGTTCCCTTTGAGAGCAGATAGACATGTGGAGTTTGGGATCCCTGAACTCACAATCTAAAAATACATCTATTGGTAAATTTGTTTTTCAATTGTCTATTTGAAAATGACACTTTTAGAAAGTGGGCATTTTCTTGCTTAAACCATTCTGAGACTCTGCCTGTTTGTGGATTCTCTTTCTGGGTCAGACTGACAGTTGGGCTGTCTGTGAATCTCCTCTAAACAGTGACACAAAGGGATCTGGGGTATAGCCTGCATATCCCAATGAGCCATCTGGGCTAGATTGGAGGGAGGTGTGGTAACTTACACATGAATGGGATGTGATTGTCCTCACACAATGCAGTTTCCAACCACCTAGTGTGAGTCTGGAACCAGGCCTGGGCAAGGCAGGCTCCTGGGAACAGCAGAGACTTTTTTTTTGAAGTTTTCTTACTTCAAAGGCAGAAAGAGGTATAAGTAGTGGACCAAAAACCCCAGATTCTCAGATTACTTCTGGAGCCAAGAGGAACCTCTGCCAAGGAGAAGAGTTGAAGAGCTAGAGGAGGAGTACTGATACTTTGCCTGTGACTGTGCTTTGCTGGGTTGACCTGCAGTTGCCACTCCAGCCTGAAAGAGGACAAAGACTGGACTTTCTGGTATATTCCTGCTTGTAAAGTAGACTGAGCTTGCCTCCTGTTTTGAAGTCTCAGGGCCGTAAAAGACTTCATCTGCCACCACCTGGAACCTCTGCTGAGACTCCTGCCCTGCCAAAAGGTACCTTATCCAGTTCTTGGGCCCTTGAAAGGTAAAGCTGGTAGAACAAGGACTGAAATCCATGCACAGGAAGCCATGCGGGGAAAACTTTGACAGCCCACTTGCAACGCAGCTGTAAAGATGAAGCACCAACCGCCTTGCGTTTGAAATCGATGCACCACCTGCATTGCGGCTGGAAAGTTGATGCATCATCTGCATTGTGACTGGAGAAACGACGCAACACCCTCTTGCAGCTGCTGAAAATGACGCAAACCCCTTGCAGCTAAGTTTTTCCATTTCTCTACGGCCGAATTTCTCACTTATCATCGTTGGCTGTCAAAGCCATAGTGAACCGGCGCAGATATGAGGTGCCTCAGTGAGAAATTTACGCATCGGTCTCTTGTGGGAGGGATAAACAACGCATCGCCTACCTGACCGGAGAAGAGGCACGGCCTCACTTGCAAGTAAGGAATCAACACATTGCTGACTTTTTCAACACACGCTCGCTGGCGCAGCTTTATTTTTTACACAAACCCGGTACTTTGTGTAACAACAAGGTTTCCATTGTTTTCTATGGAGTAAGACTCTTTTTATTTTAAACATTCATATCTTGACTTGTGTATGCTGGATTTTTGTTGTTTCGGTCTTGTTTGCTTTAGGTAAATATCACCTACTTTTCTAAACTGGTGTGGTGTCCATTTTGAAGTGTTTTCACTGTATTGCTGTGTGTTTTGGTACAAATGCTTTACACATTGCCTTTGAGATAAGCCTGACTGCTTGTGCCAAGCTACCAAGGGGGTGAGCAGGGGTTATCTAAGTGTGTATCTTCTTTGTCCTAACTAGAGTGAGGGTTCCTGCTTGGACGGAGTGCAAAGAGACTCCAACCAGCGACCCCATTTCTAACAGTGTACCTTTACATATTGTATTCTCCAATTGTCAGTACAACTTGTGATGTAGGGAACATATCAGTTTGCAATGTTAATTTGGTATGAAAGGTCATATCAGGAATGTCCAAGGCAAAGATGTTAGTGGATCAGAGTTTTCCAATATTGACTACTGTGTTTGTTGTCATAGATTAACTTTGCTTGTGATGAGTATTTTAGCCCTCCTAATTCATTTTCATTTGGGAATTTCAAAGTTATGACATTTGCAGTGATATGTTGCTGATGTAAAGTGCAAAGTGAACATGTGATGTTCCTGGGAGAGACACCTACTTAGGATGGACAGATCTTGTACAGAGACAACTTGCACTGTGATTGGATGGAGGTTCGGGTGATTGTATCAGACCTGTTTTCTGTGTGTTGTTGCCATCAAGGCAATATGAACCACTTAACCAGCTCAAACCACATATATATGTGAAGCCATAGCAAACTGTTCTTCCTTCACATTGGCTCAATCTTCAATTTGTGTGCAGTGAGGTAGCTGTTGATGTTTCTCCTCATAGTTGATGGGACATTTTAGGAAATTGCACCAGATAGTGCCACAGTGTCCTGTAATGGCCATGTGCCTCAAATTGTTCTACAGCTGTGATGTAGACTATTTTTGTTATTGAAGTGGGATTCTTATTGTGAGGGCAGGATGTATGGCTCCAGCTAAGGTCAGACATGAATGATAGTTTGCCTATTTAATTTGCTTCCACACAATATTCCATTTCTTCCATGGTGTCAAGGTTGTGGTGTGTCCATCTCTAAATGGCACAGACTATTGAGGTTATGCATGGTTCATGAACCTCAGCTCTGATTTTTTCAAGGACTTGTGACCTACATGTGTATGTTACCAATACATTGTGATTTTGCTTTGTTTAGTTTGAATGAAAGGGGTAACACCCTACCTCTTTGCCATTTCTAATTTTGCCAATGGTGGTCTGGCTGACAAAGATGCCAGTGGCCTCAAGTGGCTGGGCCACAGATTCCCTCCCATGACCCCTTCCCCCACTACCCTGTGCCCTTGAAGCAGTGTGCCCCATGCCACTGTGTCCTGGCAAAACTGAAGGCAGTGTTGGTGTTGTCTCAACAAATGCCAGAACTGGAAGGCACAGGAGTGTAGCTCTATGGTACACAGAAGTGGATGTGGCCTCATGCTGAGATGGTATTGCAGCTGGAGTGGGAGGTGTAGGTGTGGGACGAGTGCAACTCACTGGAGCTGCCTGGCCAGACAGACCAGATGGACCAGCTGGCTCCTGATCGTCCGGACTTGCAGGAATAGAATCCTCATTGAAGGCTTGCTCCTGGTCTGGAGTGGAGGTGTCTTGGATGGCAGACGGTGGCACTCTGGCCCGAGATGTTGGCCCTTATAAGAATGCAGAGAATATGCCATTAATATCTAGTTTGTGCATCGTATATGTCTTTACAAATGGGGCAACCTAAAAACATAAATTTGATTATGCCTTTGTGTGATTTCCAGTGCTTTACACATTCGGCTGATTTACACAGATGCCAACTCCAGTGATGATGATGTAGAGATGTCTTGAAATGCAAAAGTGTTATTTCAGATTTGTACATTACATGTAGCAGGCAGTCAACCCAACACCATGGGGAATAGATAAAAGTATCAATTCCAAGGCCTAGCAGGAGACAATACATTAGGAAAATCGTGTTTTATTGCAACTGTCATTGCTCATCATATAGACAGTGCACAGTATATTGTGTGCGGCTACTACTCCTATTCAGCATGCCACATCACATTGTAGGACATCTTGGATTCAAAAGACTTTGAATTTTGTGAGCATTTTCATTACTTCAATGAAGCTCTGAGTAGGTGTCAACATGCTTAAGATCGAAAAGTGACATTTTAATCCATAGCATGACACGTGACTGTCAAATTCACAAATTTTTTAGATGCATGCACACAAATGGAAGTAAAGGAAGGTGGAGCAAAATTACATTGCTCTATTGTTTTACAGATCTAAAAACAGGGCATCATGGCAGTTGTAGTCATCTGTTGACACCATAGACAATACTTCTTAAAAAGGTGAGGTACAGATATCTAGTTCAATGACTATAGTGGAGATGGACACACATTTACAACATGCACACACATGTAGGTTTGATGTGACTAGGTAAAAAATGCCACTTACTAACACTATACCTTCCTGTGCAAATCAATGGAGTTTTGGACCTGTTTTTGTGAGAGCAACATACATTGATAGAAAGCAAGCAAATACAAGGGGCAATTCATGGAGAACAGCACACAATCTGATGAAACATATTGCACATTGTTAAAAAGAGAGATACCATCATGATGGTAGTAATTAGTATGAAACAAGAGATTTTGTGGAGTCAAGTTTAGATATATCTATTTTGCTAAGGGTGTTAACCCCTTCTGTGTCGGGGATGTAATGTTTACATCTGCCGGCACAGTGCTTCTGTGCCGAGGATGTACCCATTACATCCGCACACAGGAGAGATTCCCCCCACCCCCCAAAGGCAGGGATGGAAGGGGAAGCCCTTCCCCTTCAAACCCCGACCCCCACCACCCCCCCAATGATGTCAGCACGCGATCGAACGCTGACATCATTACAGGGTGCCGGTCTCGCCGGAAGCCATTTGCTTCTAGTGCGCGATGATTTCTGCCCCCTGCCTATTATTTTTAGGATAATCTGTCCCTAAGGAGGGCAGAAACCACTGGAACGCCTGTAATTTTATTTTATTTGTGTATTTCTGTTCGGCGCGCCCCCTTGGGAAGAGTCGCCCCCTCAAGGGGGGCATAGAACTGTTGGCCATTTCTGCCCCCCTTGGGGGCAGATCGGCCTATTTTTTTTAGGCCCATGTGCCCCCAAGGGGGGAAGAAGCACGTAGGCATCAGGGCTAATGTGTGTGTGTGTTTATTGGATGGGGATATTATTTATGGCCATTTCTGCCACCCTTGGGGGCTGACCGTCCTATTATTTTTTAGGCTGAACTGCCCCGAAGGGGGGCAGAAACCACTGGAACGCCAGGGATTGTTTTTATGTGTGGCAGAAGCCACTTTGGCACCAGGGATAGAATGTGTGTGTGTGTGTGTGTGTTTTTCTTTTTTGTTTGGGGGTGGTCCCTTGGGCTAGGGTCACTCCCCATGGGGACACACTACTAAAAGTATTTTCTGCCCCCCTTGGGGCAGATAGGCCTATTTTTTAGTAGGCCCATCTGCCCGTATGGCGGGGCAGAATCCACTTAGGTACCAATTTCTAAATGCTTGATGGTGCGGTGTTTGTCAACTGGCGAAGGGGGGGTCAAAACCCACTAGACACCAGGGATTATATTTATTATAATGTTTTAGGGGAGCAACCCCTTAGGCAAGAGTCACTGCCCTGGGGGCAATATTTTTTTTAATGTTTCGCCCCCCCCCGAGGCTAGATCGGCCACGTTTTTGGCAGATCTCACCCCCGGGGTTCGAAACCCACTAGGACCCATAGATTGTTTTGTGTGTGTCATTAGTGGAAATTAGTGTTGGCCATTTCTGCCCCCCTTGGGGGCAGATCAGCCTATTTTTTTTAGGCCCATCTGCCCCCAAGGAGGGCAGAAGTAACCAAGACGCCAAGGAAATTTATTTTTGTTCCCCTTTGTTTTTTTTGTGCTGGGGGCGCCCCCTTTGGCAAGGGTCATCACAAAGAGGCTTCAGGTCCTTGCTGTGGAACAGGGGATGTGAGGCGGTGTCGGTGCGAAGTGTTGGATCCACGCACTTCCAGCGGCGTCGATATCCGGCAGTCACTCTATGGTACGGAGAAGTCAGGTATCACGTACGTGGGTGACAAGGTACTTCGGGTCTCACGGAGTCATGGACTTCGGAAAGGCTGCTGTGGCGTCAGGCCTGTGGGGTCATCGCTCTCCGGTGAGGGCCACTGCTTCAGTTGCAGGTGGCTTCTCGGAATCCGGCAGCGCCGTCCATCCGGGGTTGTCCAAAATTGGTGCACTTGGTTCTTCTTCATTTTCCACCAGCTTCTTCGTTCAAAGGCCCAGGGACAGGATAAGGCACCACTTGGCAGGGCAGGAGTCTCAGCAGAGAGTCCAAGTGCTGGCAGAGGAAGTCTTTGATGGCACTGAGACTTCAGAACAGGTGGCAAGCTTAGTCCAAGCCCCTGAAGATGTCTCTCAAGCAGGAATATACCACAAAGTCTAGTCCTAGTCCCCTTTGTCAGGCAGAAGCAGCAACTTCAGGATGGCCCAACAAAGCACAGTCACAGGGAGGGGCAGAATTTTTCCTTCAGCTCTTCTTCTGGCAGAGGTTCCTCTTGAATCCTTGAAGTGATCTAAAGTCTGGGGTTTTGTGTCCAATACTTATACCCCTATCTGCCTTTGAAGTTGTCCAACTTCAAAGAAAAATCTCTGTTGTTTACAGGTTCCTGCCTTGCCCAGGTCTGGCCCCACATGCACACCAGAGGGTTGGAGACTACATTGTATGAGGGCAGGCACAGCCCATCAGGTGTAAGTGACCACTCCTCCCTCCAGCCTAGCGCAGATATGCAGGTTACACCCCAGCACCCTTTGTGTCACTGTCTAGTTGAGATGCACAAAACGCCCAACTGTCAGTCTCACCCTGACAAGGAATCCCCAAAAAGGCAGTGTAACAGAATGGTTTATGGTTTAAGTAAGAAAAAGCCTACTTCCTAAAAGTGTCATTTTCAAACTAACAACCTAAAAACCTATTTCACCAACAGATGTATTTTTACATTGTGAGTTCAGAGACCCCAAACTCCATACTGTGTTCCACCGTAAAGTCCATACCCTGTAGGGACATCGACCACCTCAACAGTTTTGGATGCTCACCCCTCATCTGCATTAACCATTTGAGGGGCCTGTTGTCAGTCGGAACCTGGAAGTGACTTCTAAAGAAATAGGGTCTTCAGCGTCTAGACCACAGCAAAAGCTTCATGCTCAATTGCACTCCACCTAAAGTCCTGGGTAAGAAACCTCCTACTGATGAAGGCTACAGGTTGATCTAGGCCCCTTTCGTTTAGCTGTGACAGCACTGCTCTTATACCATGCTCTGAAGCATCAGTCTGCACAACATATTCATGAGAGAAGCCAAGTGCCTTCAGTGCAGGTGCCTTGCACATGGCTCCTTCAGGGCATCAAAAGCTGTCTAGCAAGATTCCATCCATATCACTTTCTTTGGTTGCTTCTTTGAAGTTAACAATGTTATGGAAGCAACAATGGTGCCAAAAATGGTGCCATACTCCTTAACAAACCTCCTTTAGGACCCTGTTAGACCTAAAAAGGCTCTCACCTCAGTCTGGGTCTTGGGGGGCTCCCAAGCCAGAATAATGTCAATCTTGGGCTGTAGGGGTGCCACCTGGCCACTCCCCACCTGGAGCCGCATGTACACTACAGATCCCTGCCCTATTTGGCACTTGCTTGCCTTAATAGTGAGGCCTGCCTTTTGCAGGGCCTCTAACACTTTACAGAGGTGCTGCAAGTGGAGCTGAACACCGCAATGTCATCCAGGTAGGCTGCACTGAAATCATCCATTCCAGCCAACACCTACTTAAACAGCCTCTGAAAGGTGGCAGGGGCATTTTGCCTCCCAAGGGTCATCACCCTAAACTGGTAGTGAGCATCTGGGGTAGAAAATGCAGACCTCTCCTTGGCCTCCTCAGCCAGTGCAATCTGCCAATATCCAGACATTAAATCAAATGTGCTGAGATATTTGTCAGCCCCTAACTGATCAATAAGCTCATCAGCTCAGGGGATGAAGTGAGCGTCGGTCTTTGCGACCACATTGAGTCCAGAGTAATCCACACAGAACGTGTATTCTGGAGTGGCACCTGGAACAGCAGCTTTTTGGACTAAGACCACAGAACTGGCCCAAGGGCTACTGGAAAATTCAATAATCCCCAAGAGCTAACATTTTGGATACCTCATCCTTAATACTGGCTCTAACCGTGTCACTCACCCTGTAAACTTAATGTTTCACAGGTGGACTGTCCCCAATGTCCACATCATGTGTACACAAATGAGTGACCCCAGGGATCAAGAAAAACAATGAGGAATACTGTCCCAACACCTGGCGACAGTCCCTCTGGTGCTCTGGGGTCAGTGAAGGTGAGAGGTTCTCTTGGATGAGCTTCTTGAAGTCGGAAGTTGGCTCCAAAAATTCAGCATGTAACTGAATACATCCTGGGGGGACTTACTGGAGGCCTTCTCCATGCCTTCCCTAACCAGACTCAATGGTCCCTTGACAGGGTGTCCATACAGCAACTCAAAAGGGCTAAATCCAAGACCATTTTGTGACACCTCCCTGTAGGCGAACAGAAAGCATGGCATGAAGACGTCCCACTTACCTATCAAGGGCTCTGACAGGCCCATAATCTTGCCCTTTAAGGTGCGGTTCAATCTCTCACCCAGACTGTTTCCTTGTAAACTCGTAGACTACCCCACACACCTTCCATAGAGACTTCACATATGCAGTTATGAAGTTAGTATCCCTATCAGATACCACCTCCTTGGGGAACCCCATGCGGGTAAACCCCCCCATCAATGCACATCCCACCGCAGGGGCAGTGATTGAGCTCAGAGGGATAGTGTTGGAAATGATCTCTTTGCAGGGCTACCCTCAAACCTTTTGCCTTCCTCCTCCACTTTTTCTGACCTTATTTTTGCTGGCTTTAGGTCTCTGCACACTTTACCACTGCTAAAGTGTGTATGCTCTCTCCCTTAAACATAACCAATTGGCCTATTTAACTTACTCATAAGTCCCTAGTAAAAAGCACTACATGTCCCCAAGGCCTATAAATTGAATGCTACCAGTGGGCCTGCAGCACTGGTTGTGCCACCCCCATAAGGGGCCACTTAACCATGTCTCAGGCCTGCCATTGCAATGCCTCTGTGTGCAGTTTCACTGCCCAGCCTTAAACCCCCCTTTTTCTACATATAAGTCATGCCTTCAGGTAGGACCTAGGTAACCAATAGGGCAGGGTGCAATGTAGGTAAAAGGCAGGACATATACCTGTGTGTTTTATATGTCCTGGTAGTGGAAAACTCCCAAATTCATTTTCTACTACTGTGAGGACTGCTCCTTTCATAGGCTAACATTATGTCTATCCTCATATACAGTTTGAGTGGTAGATTCTGATCAGAAAGGGGTAAACAGGTTATGTTTAGTATGGTCAGAATAGTAATAGAAAATCCTGCTTATTGGTGAGGTTGGATTTTATTTTACTATTTTAGAAGTGCCACTTTTAGAAAGTAAGCATTTGTCTGCACTTAAATCCATCTGTGCCTTACAGCCTGTCTCCAATCCACATCTGAGTTGGGCTGGTTGACACCTCCCTTGGGCATTCCACCCAGACAACAACAAACACAGGACACTCAGACACATCTGCATTCATCTGCATACGGAATGGGTTTTCCTGGGTAGAAACGGTGGAGGGGCTGACACATTTTAAAGGCTAGTGGCCTGCCCTCACACAATGGACTGCCAAACCCCCTACTGCGACCCTGTCAGACAGACCTGTACTGAAAGGGGACCTTGTGCACTTCAAAACCACTGTTTGAAGTCGCCCCCACATCAAAGGCATTTTTGGGTATACAAACTAGGTCCCTAACCCCACCAAATTAGACACTTCCTGGAACAGACACTTCTGGACCAGATCCTGCAACCTGCCAAGTGGAGCTGCCTGGCTGCCCAAAGGACTCACCTGGACTGCTTTGCTGTGAAGGACTGCTGCCTTGCTGCTGCCCTGCTGCCTTGCTGTCCTCTGACTTTGCTGAGAAGTGCTCTCCAAGGGCTTGGATTGAGCTTGCCTCCTGTTTCTGAAATCTCAGGGCCAAAAAAAGTCCTCTCTTCAAGGAAACTCATTGTGCAACGAAAATCGATGCATTGTCTGCTCTAAATGATGCACAGTCTGCCCAGCGATGAGAAAATCGCTGCATCGCCAACAATGCAGCCGGCTCCCCGAGTGGAGATTGATACAGCGCTTGTGCTGCAACCGTAACTTCGACGCACAGCCATACCGGATTGACGCACAGCTGAGACAGAACGATGCATCCTGACTTCATGAGTGAAGATTGATGCACTGGCTGCCGTGCGACAGAAACTCCAACATATTGCCCACCAGATCGATACAATGCCTGTGACTTCATCCCGCATGCCCAGAATTTCCACACATCGCCCCTGGGCGTCAAAGACCATGCATCGCAATGAGGATCCAAGACTGCATGCTGGAAATCGATGCAAAAATCTTGCAGCATGGGAAGAAACTATGCCTCATCTGTGCCGCTTCAGGGAATCCGACGCACACCTTCCTTTTCCCAAGCATCTCCTCCTCTGCAGTCTCCGTGCATGTAATTGTGACACAAACCAGGTACTTTGTGCACACAAGAGACAATTGTTGAGTTTTGAAGATGTAAGACTCTTCCTAACTTTGCAAAAGCGATATTTCAACTTGTGCTTATCAAATCCTGATCGTTTTGACCTTAATTTAATCAGATAAACATCTTATATTTTTCTAAACATGTGTGGTGTATTTCTGTGGTGTTTTCAACATGTTATTGCATGATTTATTGCACAAATACTTTACACATTGCCTTCTAAGTTAAGCCTGACTGCTCAGGCCCAAGCTATCAGACGGTGGGCACAGGATTATTTGGATTGTGTGTGACTTACCCTGACTAGGATGGTGGTCCCTACTTGGACAAGGGTGTATCCTCTGCCAACTAGAGACCACGTTTCTAACAGATAGCTTCTAGGTACCGGGTGGCATGGTCCACCAAGACCAGGATATGCCTGTTGCCCATGTCTGTCTTGGGATCCAGAGGCCCCACAATGTCAATACCAACCCTTTCAAAGGGGGTGCTGACTACAGCAAAAGGTTGGCGGGGGGCTTTACATTTCCCCCACTCTTGCCACTTGCCAGACAGGTTTGTCAAGACCTACAGTGTGCATCAGAGTCTCTGCGCATTTGGGGCCAGTAAAAGTGGGTGACAATCTGTTCAAAGGTCTTGTCCTACCCCAAATGTCCAGTTAATGCCACGTCATGAGGCAGACCCAGTAGGAAAGCTCTGAAGCACTGGGGTACTATCAGCACATAGGCCTACCTAGGCTCATAGGAGGCTGTCCTCCTGGTAGATCAAGTGTGATCCAGACTCTTTACCAGATTCCTGGTCTGCAACCTTCTGCCCCAAGCCCTCTAGAGTAGGGGATACTTTATAATCCTCACAGAATGCTTCCCTGTTAGGTCCCCCTTTCTGCTGCCACTGAGTCAGCTCGGGTACCTCCCCCAGTTCAGCCACCTGTTCCCCTGTAGGCTCTGGGGCATTCCCCTCAGGTTCTTCCTCCTTCCTGGACCGTGGGTACTTCTGGGTCAGGTTTCCTGTACCCCTTACCCTTCCTCCTTCAGGCAGGCACCTGGGCCACTCCCTCTGGCACCAGGGCCTCCTGATCAACCTGACTAGCTGCCATTGACCGGGTGGACACACACACCCACCAAGGCAGGCAGGCAGACCCAACATCTCCAAGTGAGACCTGTGTTCCACCTTCTTCCAAGAGGAATACTCCAGGTCATTGCCAAGCAGACAATCTACAGGCATGGTTGGACTCACAGCTACCCTCAAGGCACCTGGGACCCCCCCCATTCAAAAGGAACCTGTGTCACTTTGCACAGGCGCTCTGAGTTGTCTATTGCCAGACTTGGTGAAGTGTATAGGGAACTACCTGCTCCTCAGACACCAGGAGACTTCCCACAGTAGTCACTTTGGCTCCTGTGTCTGTCAGACCCTCCAACCGCTTGCGAGTTTTGCATGTGCTAAGACTTGTTTGTGGAACCCAAAGACGCAAGCCCGACAGCAATCCTCCTTCCAGCATGAGACATCACGTGCTTCCTCCAGGAACCCGATTTCATCTTCTCGGGTGCAGTTCTGACTCTTCTTCTTCACCAGTGGTTCACCTTTTGCACCTTCATCTTGGTGATCTTTATCGGTACGTATGCGGTTGCAGCATTCCATTCGGACCAGGGCCCTGCATTTGCCTCTAAGGCATTCAGGGACACCATGGGGACGATGGGTGTTGAACTCCATTACTTCTCACCATACCATCCCGAGGGAAATTTGGCTGTGGAGAGGCAAAACCGTGACTTAAAGCAGTCCTTAACAGTTCGAGTATTAGGTTCAGGCCGGAGTTGGCTTCATCACCTATATGGGGTCCAGAGATCACTGAATAATCTGCCAAGACGGTCCTTGGGGGGACGCACTCCTTATGAGGTTCTCTTTGGGATACCTATGTATGTCCCAGATCTTGATGTCTCTGGTTTGGTGGCAGCAGAAACACCATTTGACATAAATTAACGTCTCACTGTCTTACAGGAGCCTCAGCAATTTTGTGATGATAAATCATCTACCAGTGCTGTAACCTTAGGAATAAGGGATTTAGAGAAAACTTTGACTGGCTGGATTCCTAAAGCTGGGGATCTGGTTCGTGAGAAGATCGCTGTAAAGAAGGAATTCGGTCCATCATACATAGCACCTGTAACGGTATTGGGCATTCAAGGTACCAGGACTGTCATCTTACCACCACTGCCTGGTTCACGAACAAACAGATTAATTTCCATTGATGACTTCAAACTACCGATCCTTGATAGTAGACCAAGAGGTCCCTTGGGTGGTTCCCGATCCCCTCTCACTACCCAACAGGACATACCTCTACATAGTAGAATGAACAACACTACTACGGACTATGCAACAATGTCCAATGCTGTTACAGATACCTCCTTGACCATGGGGAGGGCGGAAAACGAACTCTTGCTAGTTCCAGTCACCACTTCAATGACAACACCTGTCCAAGATTTGGATGTATTTTACACGAACACTTCACAGACTGATGACACTGTCTACCAAGATCCTCCACGTGAAGTGAACCAATGTACAAGTAATGCACCGGCTCCAGTATTTGCAGAGACTGCATCTGGCTATTTCATAGACATTGATACATTTTCCTCAGACTCATCCACTATTGTGATTAACAATGTTCCAAAACATGTAAGCTGTAACAATGGCTTAAAAATAACTATTAAAAATACCCATGGAACTATTAATGGCTCTGTTTGACATTTTCAGCATTATTTTTTGGGGTTGGTTATGTGACTGTTTTCTTTTTACTTATAAATGGTCACTATATTCCTGAACGCTCCTCTGTTGAGCCTGTGGATGAAGTCTTAACTCCATATCATTCCTCACATAAGGACCAAAGAGCCTTGTCCCTTATGAATATTACAGTAATACTGATTTCTGATGGGATTGTGTGGGACAATGTTCGCTTTGATATATACAGGCCTACTGAGGTTATTCAAATACCATACATGTTCAAAATATCTATGACAGATGTCGTTACACCTGATGTTGTACCTGATTATTGGGATGTCCAAACAGTTGATTCCATGGTAGCTGAAATGAAGGACTATTCCGTATTTGAAAGTGATGATGTATATGAACATACAATGAATTATGGGGAAATGTTCTGTTACAACAATTGGGGACATTACTACCTACACCGTGCCACTAGACACAGGCCAATATTGAACTATACACAATGGGAACACTGTTCAACACCACCAGTGGGGAGCCCAAAACACTATACAGATACATTTACATATTTTTCTGGGCATGACACGTAAAATACGTTGTCATATTATTTTAAATTACTAGCTTCACAGATTAGGAAAATGTTGCTAACTAACACAAAACTGATCCATTCAGATCCCTTTGTTTCCCGGCTCGCAGTTGAAGTTTACGAATACTGGAAGAGCACTATTGACTTGAAAAGTTTATGGGGAACTCAAGATTGGCAGATACAGGGTAAGGAGGCTTTATTTCGAGCATGCCTGATTCCTGTGCAAATGTTTTTTTTAAATGACACCATTCAACAGACATCCTGTCTGGGGTTAGCAAAAATTAAAGACATGAACACACCCAGTATCCCCACACTGGCAACGTTTAATGATTGGCAATATATCCTTAATATAACTGGGGAAACGCTAGATGCAATGGTTAAGGCTGGTACCTATAATTCTTCGCTTTCCAGTCCCGGCGGGTGATTAATATGGCCAACTGACACCAATAGGTGTCAAGCACGTTTTTTTAACTCTTCAGGATTTTTTTCAATTAGCAGGTCTGACGCTCGCTTTGTATCGGGACAGCATACAGGTATAATTACAACATACAGTGTGGGTAAACTGTGCCAACAATGGGTACAGAGTAACACGTTAGCCACAGTTAAAATACACCTAAACACTCTTTCTGACGATGTAGACTTGCAGGATTTTCTCCTAGGAAACAGAGCTCTAAACGGTTCTAATATGCTATGTATAATGAGATCTGGAAACGTTCACAGATAGAAGCTGTTACTTGATTGAGGCAATTAGATAAGGAAAACTTAGAGAAGGCTTTAGCAGTTGTGGACAACGGCATGAACACTCTATCCAACAGGATTTATTCACTATCAAACATTGTGTCGTCTGCTATTGATATTACTCAGACAGACTTGTCCGGGTTATATCATGGACAAACACAGCTACATTCCATCATGCAGCCGGGTTGGACATTACAAACGCTGAAAAGTGGCCGCATTCCATGGAAGTATATTAACGGTAGTGAATTGTTCACTGCTTTTAACCTTTTCGTGGAACAACAGACAATGGCTAAAAGGGAAGCTAGTTTCACCATGCTTAACATTGAGAAGTTAGATAAGTTGCCCATCACGGTAGCGAAGAGTCCTTCAACTATTTGGCTCTGACATAATTAACTTGCCCATTTCGACCTTTTGTTACTCACATTGCTTGAAACATTTTGAGGCGGGCAGGTTCGAGCAACTAGGTGATAACTATATTAAGGAAGAGTGGGAGCTGTCCTTTGATTATAAATGTTTAAACGGCAAAACAGAGGTTTTTCTTAGCGGAAGCAAATGTGAGACTACTGTTAGTCATTCAATGATATGTAAGCAGGTGTCCCTTAATGGCCTTTGCAATACAAGGGTCGCAAACTTGACCTCCTTTCTGAAGGGTAATCCCTTTGATTCGACCGGTATTTCATGTACTTTCCAATGGAAGTTATGTGGTACTGAGCGATCAAAGTTCTTGTGGCATGCGACCAGGAATTGCCTACACAATCTCGGTCTCTAAGGTTGTTATGTGTTGCGGACATGTTTTATTCCCCCCCACACAAGAGATAAAAGTATCTGACATGTGGCCCCACATAGATACTATTAATGTAAATTATGACAAGCTGAGCAGACTAAATGCGCTATTGTTTCAAAAACAGGTCGCGTTGACATCCGCTAGAGAGACTTATGCTCTCCAGATAGCGAGATCATCAGCCCAGATACAATCCCTATTAAATACCAACTTCCCCAAGCACTTTGGAGAACTGGTATCCAGAATATTCAATGCTTCAAGCACTGCTGGGATTGTCCATATCTTTAAGGCTGTCGGGCCTGGTTTCGTGTCCATCTTCCAGACTGTTTTCGGAGTCATCCCATCAGCCATTCATTCTCTCTTTTCAAGTGTGTTTGGTGGTTTTCCGATTATGTTGGCATTGATTGGCGGACTACTACTGCTATTTCTTCTGATTCGCAGTGGTTGTTTCTTTCCAGCTACGCAGAGCAATGGAGCCGCTCCCACCAATTCAACTGTGCCGTGAACACATGGTTTGGATCTTCGGTGCCCCCTTGTTGGTGGAATTGGAGCATGATTGGTCGTTGTCATTTCAGCCATTTCTCTGGTGCGTACAACCAGTTGTCCCCTGCATGTGGTGCCTCTTCGAACACCTCCCCATGGTATGTCTTGCTGTTGCACTGGCATCTCCTGTGGGCCATGAACTGCTGATGCCCCCGATGAGGGTTCATACACGGTCATGCCCCTTGAGACTAAGGTTGCTCCGCGAGGCCACCTATGAGCCTTCCGTTCTAATGTCTACCATGGACGATGACACTGCTGCAGATGGCTCTGCACTAGAGACTGACACACACTACTGCTCTGTGGATCCGTTTGCCCGCCCGGCACTCAATTTAACATCTGATGATGTAGATTCATTTTTGAGTTCCTTGGTTGATGACTTCGATGACACTCTTCGAGATCATGACTATAGCAAATAATTTGATGAATTGGCTTGCCATTCCCGATTAAAAAGTATGCATTCAAACTGACTTTGCTTTGGCCTGCTGTGCTTGTCATGGTTGACATTAACATCTCTGTATGTATTTTAGCGAAATCTTTTAAAATATTTTAAAACATATTTTAAAAGTTTTTTAGCTAGTTTTTATGCTTTTGGCTTTTTAGTTCAGAGCAATTTTAGCATCTGGGTTCCTGTACCTTCGTCATACCTGTTACGGCAGTGGAGAGGGTGTAGTGAATCCTAGTTTGTTTTAATGGGATAACAAGAGTTAGCTTAGCTTTCGGCTTGCAGACTCGTGCCCCTGTCACCTAGTGACTTTTACCCTACTTAGATTGCTCTATCTTAGCCCATTAAATTATTTAATTCTTCTTACATGGCTGCCTTATTTATAGTTAGGCCACTTGTTATGCTTTGCATTATCAGTGCCACCGCGTTAAGGCGTCAAGATCAAGTGACAATGACAAACAAACAGTAGGTGTTCACACTTAGGGACTTTCCCTCTCTATACTTTCGAGGGAATTGTTTATAGTAATTGCTGCCCCGAGCATGTCTGTTATCTATTGTTTGGGAACACACCTACGTCAGGGGTCCAAGTAGATCTCTATAAATACATCACACTTTAGACAGATAATCAGGCGGATTCCGACCAGAGGGCATCGCCACCATCGCTGATATCGATGCTGCACGTCGTCTTAACGCTGACCCAGTCTTCGTGTCCCTGCGGAGTCTGAGATAGAGAGCTCATTCCAAGGTAACGAGGGTTGGGGACGCCTCTCATGGACATGGCATTGGCAGATTAGGTTTAACAAACCCAGCTCTCCTTTAGGTAGGAGGTTAGGCCAATCATATTAGGGTATTAGGACATATTACACACCTTATGTCTTTTCATGCTATTGCAAGATGGTGGGGGTCTTTGTAATAATGACTCTTGTTGGGGACGCGCATCATCGGGAGGAGGCGGAGGCGGCAAACAGGAAGGGCAAGAGCCCTTTAAATATCAACACAGCGCTCCCGCTCGCGGGACGCGCATCATCGGGAGGAGGCGGAGGCGGCAAAGAGGAAGGGCAGGAGCCCTTTAAATATCAACAAAGCGCTCCCGCTCCCGGGACACGCATCATCGGGAGGAGGCAAACAGGAAGGGCAGGAGCCCTTTAAATATCAACACAGCGCTCCCGCTCACGGGACGCGTGCGGTTGGCGCCCGGGCTAAACCCGGGCCAACGGCGGGCCCGTCCTTCGCCCGTCATCGACCGGAAGAGGCCGGGCTGTGCGCCCCCTCTAACATTTCTTCCTCCGGATTCTAGTTTTTGTGGTAATTTCTTCAGGAAGCTGCTAAAGGTGCTGTGGGAGATTGATAGCTATAATGGAGAAGAGAAAGATTGCCTTGCAAAAGGGGGAGGGCCCAGCTCTCTCCAGTCCTCCATTACTAGCTATCTGTCCTCTGTGATGGGGACCATTGAATCTGAAATAGAGCAAGTCGAAGAAAGGATTGGGGCTGTCCAAAGTACTGTTCAGCAGCCCCCTTTAGAACCTATTGTCCATATAAACACTAATTCAAGAACCGGGCCCTGCCTTCGAGTATTATACAGTTGGGACACAACATACTTCCTCCCATAGTTTTAAACAATTATTCTACCCCATTTGTTAATCCACATCTGGAAAGCTCTTGTTCTCAGGTTGATTCTCCTCCCCTGAAGAAGAGGAGAGCCGGGAAAAAGACTAAAAATACAAAAAAGGCCTTGGGCCCTAAGAAGACATCATCTACCCTTCCGGTTTCAGGTGCTAAAGATCCAGTTTCCATGGTGTCCAATCCTAAATGTTTTCTGAGAAAGGATGCCCCTGAAGATTTTACAAGTGTTATAGATTCTATACTCAAACCTTTTTGTGCAACCTTAGAGGCGAAACTTATCAAAATGATTACTAGGAAGCTTGATTGCTTTTGTAATGATGTGACTAGTACTTTATCTCATTTACTTAAGCCAGGACTAGCAAGTATGGGAATATCTCACAGCCAAGATCCGGTTTATCAAACCAATCCCCTATCTACTTTGTTACCTCAAGGAGCAAGTAATCCCTCACCCAATCCACAGGCCGTTTCTGGCCAACGAAACATAGTTGATGATTCCGCACAGGGGATGACCAGGGAAGTTTGTTCCTCTAGGTTGCATGTTACGGGTCAAAATAAAAATACAAATCATGCAGATTCTTTACATCTACCTACAGATTGCAATCCGTATGTATTGGTTCTATCAAATGTTCCCCCTTTGGTGAGTTCTAAAACAGAAGATACCCAATCCCTAATCAGGAAAGCTGGTCACTGGTTGAAATCTAATATTAAACCCAATTTTCATCATAATGATAAGATTCTTATGGTCCACAGAGTGAGGAGGGTTGGATCTTCAAAGATAATGGAGGAGGGAGATTATGTTCTAAAGTTTGCAAATTCTTGTTCAGTGGACTATTTTTTGACCAACTCCGAACAATGCAATAGGTCATGTAATAGGATTCAAATTCATACCCTGTGCCAATTTTATGACCCTGCGCTCCTACTACACCACTCTGCTACTAACCTTAGAACCCATATACCTGACCTAGTCAGGTCCCAATCGCAGGTAAACGTACCCACTAGCAATCGGTTTCTGGCTCTCAATTACCTTGACGAGAACGATTGAAAGACGGCCATGGTTACCCCTGCCCTACTAATATGGCGAGACAAATAGTTGGGAACATTTACCATGAATGTACCCGGGACGCAGGGAAGCCTGCATTGGATTTGTCAACCTCTATAATTGCTAGAGTTTTAACCCCATGTCCTGGGTTTAGGCCACTAACTCTGCTTAATTGGAATATAGCGGGGTTGCGGTCTAAAACTGACAACTCGGATTGGAGGAGCTCTATTTCTTCCTATGACATAATTTGTCTACACGAGACTTGGTCTAAGGATATGTTCCTTCTGAATGGTTTTACTTCCTTCTGTCAGCCGGCTATAACCTCCCCCATGGGGCGAGCACGCGGCGGCCTTTCAGTTCTTGTATCTTTACATCTCCCTCTAATAAATGCGTCCTTAATCTGGTCTTCCCCTTATTTTATGGTTGTTTTAGTATCTATTAGCGGACAAAAAAGATATTCTGATTTAAATGTTTTATAATAATATCCCCCGGGGTCTCCTTATGGGATGCCTGGAGGAGGTAGCAGACTTCATTGATTCATCAAATGTTTTACAGGACAGCGATCTAATTATACTATGGGTGGGCGATTTTAACACTCCTCTGTGTAGCAAGGAACTCACAGAACTGTGGGCCTTCCCTGATGAGGGCAGAGAGTCATCAATCCATTTCACTCACAGTGCTGAAGGAGATGCCCTAAACTATTTTATATGTAAGTTTGATTTGGTACACGTTACGGAGAAACTGGCTGCTGATGACTGTAATATACCAACCTTCATAGGGAAGCCGAAGGGGAGCATCATTGATTATATACTTATTGGATCCTCTGATTATCATCTAATTCAAGATTTTAAGATCACACCTCACTGCGCCAGTGACCATAATCCCCTCAGCATTAATCTGGATTTAAACATTAACCAGGTACCTAAGAATAAAAGTCTGAGAGCTAGTACTGTTTATAATCCAAATTGCAGCTTACGCTTAAAATGGGACAAAATAAATTGTAAATTATTTAATCAGGAAATTGTAAGAACTAGGTCTGACTCTATTAACATGTGTCTGTCTCAGCAGTTAGATCCTGGATGTATATTCCATGAATTTGAATCATTAAGTACTGATATCTCACGAGCCTTGGTGGTGGACAGGCCCTTGAAGGGGCCAGTGGTCCATAGATGGTTTGACTCTGTGTGCTCTTCCGCTCATAAAAAACTTAAAGACGCCCTTAAAGCAGTTCCCCCCTCCTGCCAATTAGTTAAACCAGCTAGAGCCGATTGTAAGGCTGCCCTTGAAAAAAGGAAAACAGAAATTAGGTCTAAGGCTTGGGATGAACTTCTGGCTGCCTCTGAGTTGAGGGATACTTCTAAATTCTGGAAGGTGATAAATCATCCTTACTTTTCAGATAACAACACTAAGGCCGATGATTGTCTCATTGTAGAGGACGTATGGGTGACCCATTTTAGGAAAGTATTTTGCCCAGGAAACAATGATAATGAGAACCTGTATATAGAAGATAACCTTACTGCATATTCCACTTCAGATTCCAATACCAAGGCCCTAGATATTAACTTTGATCTCCATGAGGTCCTAAGTGCCATTAATCGACTAAGGCAGGGAAAGGCTCCTGGCCCTGATGGGGTCCCCGCTGATCTTTTTAAATCTGAAATTGATCTTTGGGGTCCTTTAGTTACAAATGTGTTGAATAGTGCGGTAAATAGTAACGTACCCATTTCATGGAAATCAGCTATTATTGTTCCCATCTTTAAAAAAGGAAACAGACAAGATCCCTCCTGCTAGAGACCAATTTCTCTTATTGATTCAACGGCAAAGATTTTAGGAAGTGTGATCTTATCCCATTTAGAAGATTGGGTGACTGAGGCCCAGATTCTATCTCCAATTCAATTTGGTTTTAGACCCAGTGTAGGCACAGTTGAGCAAGTTTTAAATCTGCATCTGATACTTAGTAAATACGTGACAGCCAAAAAAGAGTCTATTCATATGGCATTTATTGATTTAACTAGTGCCTTTGATATGGTTAATAGGTCGAAGCTATGGCAAATTTTGGGAGCCTTAGGCTGTGATACGCCCCTTTTGGAGTTTATTAAACGTCTACATAGAGATTTATCGGTTTCAGTACAGACTGGTCTATACGGTCAGAGAACTCCTCCTATTCCATCAACAAGGGGCGTAAGACATGGATGTATCCTAACGCCTTTTCTCTTCTTGATATATATAAATGGGCTTTATGGTTTGTTGGTAAAATATGGAAAGGATGTACCAAAGATGGGCCAGAGACCGCTTCCAGTTTTATTATATGCTGATGATGCAGTTTTAATTGCCCATACTGCAAATGGTTTACAGGGACTTTTGGACCTATTTTACGATTTTATGTTGGACCTTGATTTGAAAGTGAACTACCCTAAGACTTTTGTTATGACATGTGGCCCACGTAATACAAAGTCTAAACAATTTAGTATGGGAGGTCATATTCTAAATAAGGTAAAAGATTTTTGTTACTTAGGTATGTACATGAGTTCCTCTTTGTCCTGGAAGCCTCACATCAATTTCAAGTTCCAACAGTTGACAAGGAATAATGAAGCGATTTTTTGCTTTACTAGAAAACTTGGTCACAGACCCCTTGCACAGATAAAAACACTTTATAACTCCAAGTGTGCTGCAGCAGTCCTATACGGGGCAGGAGTTTGGGTTTACAACAAAATACCCTCTCTTCAAAGTGCTGAAAATAAGTTTCTGCGTAGACTACTGGCGGTTCCAAAATGTATAGCAAACTTCATCAGTCATGAGGAAACTGGCCAATGTTTTTTGGAGGACAGGGTTTCTATCGCTCCCTTACTGCTCTGGATCAGATGCTGGTTGAACCCTGTGGCAAAACTTGTTCAAGACTGTATTTCTGATTGCTTACAATTGGACAACTCAAATAGGATTCCCTGGCTTGTGTTCTTGCGAAACTCTTTGGAGAAGCTAGGGCTTATGTACATGTTTGAAGGACCCCAATTGTTAACCACAAACTCTAGTTCTGTCTTGAAGTCAACTTATTTTGAGCACATATCAGAATTGAGACTTTACAGCTCCCTGAAACTGAAATCTTTCGATTCTTATATCCGGATTGTAACTGTCCCATGTCTTGAACCTTATTTGATCTGGTTTTCAAGTTCTAAAATAACCTTTCTTTTAACATTTTTCAGATTTAATTTGGTTAATTTTAAGGTAGCCTTTCCCAAACCATGTTTTTGGAAACAGGGTTTACCACCTTGCCCCTGTGATTCCAAATCAAAGCAGAGTACCTCACATTTTTTTCTCTTTTGCTCTCTATATGCTGTTCCTAGAAAGGCTTTTATTTTACCCATTTTATGTCATCTCAGACCTATCCATTATAAGGAGGCCTTATTATATTTTCAGAGACTGCCAGACATTCAAATTTGTCATCACGTATTAAATGTTGTTACAGCTTCTCTAAGTATTAGGAAAAGGTCCACTCCATTTTAATCTCTATATGTTTGTGAGAGATTTCTACTCTGAGATAATATCTGTGAATTTTGTGTTTTTGCGATTCTTAATTATGTTTTAGTATATTTATTTGTTACATGTCAAGGGTTTTTTAGATCGGATGCTCACATGGTGTTTTTAGAAACTGTTTCTACAGCTTTTATTTGTGTTTTATACTATTTATCTGAATATGTGTCTTTGTATGTACTTTTATGGCAATTGCCAAATAAAGTTGTTTGACTGACTGACTGACTGACTCTTGTCTTTACAATTCTGTTTCTTACACTCTTCATTATCCTAATCATTGCAGCCCATGCAACTTATCGCAGATTGCAGTTGTGTTAAATAAAAACTATTGAAACTTTACTGCATCATTGTTCTTACCTGTGTTTGGATGAGACATGATATATCTGTGAGAAAGGGGTAATTTCTGTTTAACCACAACACTGCCTGAGATGTCTTACTCTCGAGTCCATGCATAAAGGCTGCCACAAATCACCTTTTACTATTTGTGTTTTTGGTGAGGTGCTGCTAGTGAGCCGGAAGGGTTGGGACGACAGCTGCGACTTGTTGTAGGATAGGCATAGTCGCCTACAAACATAAGTACTGTCATCCTTAAACCACCAGTCTTGCCTAGAGCAAGACTCCAAACTACGACAAGGGTACTTCATGTTAACTGCCTAAGGCCACACTATGACAGGGCTGACTTAACCCTCCTCATGGCCACTGATGAGTGACAGGAAGATGGGAGTGACCCTCTCCCTGACCTCTTTTCAAATTCTGCAGCTGATGGCTCAGTTGAGGGGGTAGTCTTAGCAGATTGCCTTCCTCAATCTCTGTGGAAGGCTAGCCTGGTTTGTATTGGGTACCTTGGGTACTTACACGTTATACCAGGTCCAGTTATCCCTTATTAGTGAAGTAGTAGTGTTCTAGCAACTTAGGCTGATAGAGGTAGCTATAGCAGAGCAGCTTAGGCTTAACTAGGAGGCATGCAAAGCTCATGCAATACCACTTATAGTTACACAGTACTTATACACAAGTAAAGACAATACTCAGTGTTACCAAAAATAAAGGTATTTATTTGGGTGACACAGTGCCAAAAATATTTTAGAGACAATACTCCTTCTGGAGGTAAGCATTATACACAATATATACACTAGACACCAAAATTAGACAAGTAAATAGTCATAGAACATTGCAAACAGTAGGAAATCCTATAGAATGGACTGGGAGAAAATAGCTCTAGGGGCAACACAAACCATATGCTAAAAAAGTGGAATGTGAATCACAAATTCCACTCTACGCAAGTGTAGTGTGTGCAGAATCGCTGGGAGAGTAAAAATACGGTAAAGGTAAGTAAATTACCCCACCCCAGAGACCAGAAAAGCAGGAGTAAAGTACTGCAAGTTTCCTTAGGACACACTACACCTCGTCTTGGGGATTTTGCAGCAGGCAACTAAGTCTAAGTGGATTATTGAACCTGAAGATCTGCAAAGGAAGGGGACCAAGTCTAGAAGTCGAAAGAAGTTCCAGGAAGGACAGGAGCCCCTGCCAGCCCAGAAGAGAGAGCAAAAGAAAAGCCCCTGGTTAGTCAAAGACTGCAGAAATGCACTCTAGGAAGATACCAAAGGGTTCCTGCATAATGCAAAAGATGTCCCACGGCATGAAGATTGTTGAAGATGAGATTTCTTGCTGGAAGGCAGCAACAAGCCTTAGCTACGGCAAAAGTATGTTTTTCATCAAAATGGTGCTGGATGGACCCAGGAGGGACCTGGGGGCCTCAACTCTATGTGAGGAGAAAGATGGGACTCTCAGCACTTTAGAGAGTCCTCAGGATGCCAGCCAGCACCCACAGAAGCCACAGGATCTGGGTTCAAAGGAGGTGCAAAATGCAGTTGGTGCAGCACAACAAAAGAAGGTCCCACACCACTGGAGAACCAACTCAGTGAGTTGAGCATCGTAGGGTGGAGTGCTGGGGACCTGGGCTAGGCTGTGCACAAAGGAATTTTAGAAAGAGAGCACAGAGACCTCAGGAGGCGAAGAAGACACAATCCACAGGGCTACCATTGTTCTTGGGGAAGGCAAGGTCTTACCTCCTCCAAATTGTGTCAGCAGGACCTCAGGACTGTCTATGTTGACGATGTCCACCCTCTGTGTCTTTAGGAGCACGCTCGTCACCGTGAGAGGAGTCCCAGGATACTGGTTGTTGCCTTGGAAGGTGCCTGCTTGGAGCAGGAGATTGACTCCATCACTCCACAGGAGATTTCATCGGTCCTTCTGGTGCAGGATGAAGACAGGTAGTCCTCAGAGCATGCACACTGTGGAAACTGTTGCAGTTGCTGACTTGGAGCTAAGGTTGCTGAAGAAAAGTGTCTCTTGTAGACACTTTGTTGCAGTTACAGCGTTTCTTGGAGCAGGCTGTAGTTGATCTGAGGACAGAAGAGTTTAAAGTTGTTAAAGAGAATTCCTGAAGCAAACTTGCAAGCAGAATCTGAAGAGAACCCACAGGAGAGACACTAAATAGCCCTGAGAGGGAGATTGGCTACCTTATCAGGTTTGAAACTATCAGGAGAGGTGTCTGATGTCACCTGCTGGCACTGGCCACTCAGAGGCCTCCAGAGTGCCCCCACACCTTGCAAAGCAACATGGCTGAAGTCTGGGACACACGGGAGGAGCTCTTGGCACCACCCGTCGGGTGGTGATGGGCAGGAGAGTGCTCACTCCCCTTTCATTTGTCCAGTTTACCGCCAGAGCAGGGGAAAAGGTTAGGTCGCTCCCCCTGCCGCTGCAGCTCCTCCAGGTTCCTGAGTTCCTGAGACCCACCGCACAGTAAGTACCCCCCCCTCCCAGCCCCTCGCTCTGCCCCGCGCTACTCACCCTCTCTCCTGCTCCTGCTTCTTTTCTTCTTTTCTTCTTCTCTGTTGTTCTGTTCTTCCTCCTCGCTCCTCGTCTGTAATCTTCTTCTGTACTCTTCTTTCCCCCGTCTCACTCTACTTCTCTTCTTCCTCATCTTCTCCTGTGGTCTTCTGCCCTCTGTTCTTCGTTTTCTGTATCTTCTTCTGAGTTCTTCTGTGTTATTCTGTGTTCTTCTGTGTTCTTCCAGTCTTCCTTTCTTCTCTCCTTCCGGTCTTCTGATCTTCCTTTCTTCTCTCCTTCCGGTATTCTGTTCTTCTGTTCTTCTGTTCTTCTGTTCTTCTTGTCTTCTTGTCTTCTTGTCTTCTGACTTCGGCTCTTCTGCCTCCTCCGTCCTCTTCTCCCCGCGCCTGCCCTCCTGCTCCTGCCTCATCCCCCTCCCCCACTCGCATCCCCCTCTCTATCTCCCCTAACTAACCCGTTCACTATCTACCTCCCTCACTCCTCCTATCTACCTATCTCTCTATCTCTCTATCCCACTATCTAACTCCCTCACTCTCCACCTCCTCCTATCTTCCTATCTCTCTATCTATTTCCCTATCTATCGATTTCCCTATCTATCTATTTTCTCTATCTATTTCTCTATCTCTCCCCCCTCCCTCACCCCCTCTATTACCTATCTTCCTATCCTCTCACTCTACCTCTCACTCTCACCCACCTCTACAACCCCCCCTCCCCTATCTTCTCAACCCTACTCCTATCTTTCTCCCTTATCTCCTAAACCTCCTAACACTCACCCCCCTCCACCCTTAAACCCCCCTCCCCCAGCTCTTCTCACTCTACCTGTCCCCCCCTCCCTCGCGCTTTCTGGCCGTGACCTCCTGCACGCCCCCGCCCACCAGCTCCCATTCGCCCCCACCTGACCCCTCCCCCCCTCCTACTTCATATAGCGGCCGCTGCGCGACAGTGGTAGCGACCCTTGACCCAAGGGTAGGTCGCTCCCCCTGCCGCTGCAGCTCCTCCAGGTTCCTGAGTTCCTGAGACCCACCTTACAGTAAGTACCCCCCCCCTCCCAGCCCCTCGCTCTCCCCCGCGCTACTCACCCTCTCTCCTGCTCCTGCTTCTTTTCTTCTTTTCTTCTTCTCTGTTCTTCTGTTCTTCCTCCTCGCTCCTCGTCTGTAATCTTCTTCTGTACTCTTCTTTCCCCCGTCTTCACTCTACTTCTCTTCTTCCTCATCTTCTCCTGTGGTCTTCTGCCCTCTGTTCTTCGTTTTCTGTATCTTCTTCTGTGTTCTTCTGTGTTCTTCTGTGTTCTTCCGGTCTTCCTTTCTTCTCTCCTTCCGGTCTTCTGCTCTTCCTTTCTTCTCTCCTTCCGGTCTTCTGTTCTTCTGTTCTTCTGTTCTTCTGGTCTTCTAGTCTTCTTGTCTTCTTGTCTTCTGTTCTTCTTGTCTTCTGACTTCGGCTCTTCTGCCTCCTCCGTTCTCTTCTCCCCGCGCCTGCCCTCCTGCTCCTGCCTCATCACCCTCCCCCACTCGCATCCCCCTCTCTATCTCCCCTATCTAACCCGTTCACTATCTACCTCCCTCACTCCTCCTATCTACCTATCTCTCTATCTCTCTATCCCACTATCTAACTCCCTCACTCTCCACCTCCTCCTATCTTCCTATCTCTCTATCTATTTCCCTATCTATCGATTTCCCTATCTATCTATTTTCTCTATCTATTTCTCTATCTCTCCCCCCCTCCCTCACCCCCTCTATTACCTATCTTCCTATCCTCTCACCCTCACCCACCTCTACAACCCCCCTCCCCAATCTTCTCAACCCTACTTCTATCTTTCTCCCTTATCTCCTAAACCTCCTAACACTCACCCCCCTCCACCCTTAAACCCCCCTCCCCCAGCTCTTCTCACTCTACCTGTCCCCCCCTCCCTCGCGCCTTCCCGCCGCTACCTCCTGCACGCCCCCGCCCCCCAGCTCCCATTCGCCCCCACCTGACCCCTCCCCCCCTACCTCATATGGCGGCCGCTGCGCGACAGTGGTAACGACCCTTGACCCAAGGGTAGGTCGCTCCCCCTGCCGCTGCAGCTCCTCCAGGTTCCTGAGTTCCTGAGACCCACCTCACAGTAAGTACCCCCCCCTCCCAGCCCCTCGCTCTACCCCGCGCTACTCACCCTCTCTCCTGCTCCTGCTTCTTTTCTTCTTCTCTGTTCTTCTGTTCTTCCTCCTCGCTCCTCGTCTGTAATCTTCTTCTGTACTCTTCTTTCCCCCGTCTTCACTCTACTTCTCTTCTTCCTCATCTTTTCCTGTGGTCTTCTGCCCTCTGTTCTTCGTTTTCTGTATTTTCTTCTGTGTTCTTCTGTGTTCTTCTGTGTTCTTCCGGTCTTCCTTTCTTCTCTCCTTCCGGTCTTCTGATCTTCCTTTCTTCTCTCCTTCCGGTCTTCTGTTCTTCTGTTCTTCTGTTCTTCTGTTCTTCTGTTCTTCTGGTATTCTGGTCTTCTTGTCTTCTGTTCTTCTTGTCTTCTGACTTCGGCTCTTCTACCACCTCCGTCCTCTTCTCCCCGCGCCTGCCCTCCTGCTCCTGCCTCATCCCCCTCCCCCACTCGCACCCCCCTCTCTATCTCCCCTATCTAACCCGTTCACTATCTACCTCTTCACTCCTCCTATCTACCTATCTCTCTATCTCTCTATCCCACTATCTAACTCCCTCACTCTCCACCTCCTCCTATCTTCCTATCTCTCTATCTATTTCCCTATCTATCGATATCCCTATCTATCTATTTTCTCTATCTATTTCTCTATCTCTCCCCCCCTCCCTCACCCCCTCTATTACCTATCTTCCTATCCTCTCACCCTCACCCACCTCTACAACCCCCCCTCCCCTATCTTCTCAACCCTACTCCTATCTTTCTCCCTTATCTCCTAAACCTCCTAACACTCACCCCTCTACACCCTTAAACCCCCCTCCCCCAGCTCTTCTCACTCTACCTGTCCCCCCCTCCCTCGCGCTTTCCTGCCGCGACCTCCTGCACGCCCCTGCCCCCCGGCTCCCATTCGCCCCCACCTGACCCCTCCCCCCCCTCCTACCTCATAAGGCGGCAGCTGCGCGACAGTGGTAGCGACCCTTGACCCAAGGGTAGGTCGCTCCCCCTGCCGCTGCAGCTCCTCCAGGTTCCTGAGTTCCTGAGACCCACCTCACAGTAAGTACCCCCCCCTCCCAGCCCCTCGCTCTACCCCGCGCTACTCACCCTCTCTCCTGCTCCTGCTTCTTTTCTTCTTTTCTTCTTCTCTGTTCTTCTGTTCTTCCTCCTCGCTCCTCGTCTGTAATCTTCTTCTGTACTCTTCTTTCCCCCGTCTTCACTCTACTTCTCTTCTTCCTCATCTTTTCCTGTGGTCTTCTGCCCTCTGTTCTTCGTTTTCTGTATTTTCTTCTGTGTTCTTCTGTGTTCTTCTGTGTTCTTCCGGTCTTCCTTTCTTCTCTCCTTCCGGTCTTCTGATCTTCCTTTCTTCTCTCCTTCCGGTCTTCTGTTCTTCTGTTCTTCTGTTCTTCTGTTCTTCTGGTATTCTGGTCTTCTGTTCTTCTTGTCTTCTGACTTCGGCTCTTCTGCCTCCTCCGTCCTCTTCTCCCCGCGCCTGCCCTCCTGCTCCTGCCTCATCCCCCTCCCCCACTCGCATCCCCCTCTCTATCTCCCCTATCTAACCCGTTCACTATCTACCTCTTCACTCCTCCTATCTACCTATCTCTCTATCTCTCTATCCCACTATCTAACTCCCTCACTCTCCACCTCCTCCTATCTTCCTATCTCTCTATCTATTTCCCAATCTATCGATATCCCTATCTTTCAATTTTCTCTATCTATTTCTCTATCTCTCCCCCCCTCCCTCACCCCCTCTATTACCTATCTTCCTATCCTCTCACCCACCTCTACAACCCCCCCTCCCCTATCTTCTCAACCCTACTCCTATCTTTCTCCCTTATCTCCTAAACCTCCTAACACTCACCCCCTTCCACCCTTAAACCCCCCTCCCCCAGCTCTTCTCACTCTACCTGTCCCCCCCCCTCCCTCGCGCTTTCCTGCCGCGACCTCCTGCACGCCCCCGCCCCCCCCGGCTCCCATTCGCCTCCACCTGACCCCTCCCCCCCCTCCTACCTCATATGGCGGCCGCTGCGCGACAGTGGTAGCGACCCTTGACCCAAGGGTAGGTCGCTCCCCCGCCGCTGCAGCTCCTCCAGGTTCCTGAGTTCCTGAGACCCACCTCACAGTAAGTACCACCCCTCCCAGCCCCTTGCTCTGCCCCGCGCTACTCACCCTCTCTCCTGCTTCTTTTCTACTTTTCTTCTTCTCTGTTCTTCTGTTCTTCCTCCTCGCTCCTCGTCTGTAATCTTCTTCTGTACTCTTCTTTCCCCCGTCTTCACTCTACTTCTCTTCTTCCTCATCTTCTCCTGTGGTCTTCTGCCCTCTGTTCTTCGTTTTCTGTATCTTCTTCTGTGTTCTTCTGCGTTCTTCTGTGTTCTTCCGGTTTTCCTTTCTTCTCTCCTTCTGCTCTTCTGCTCTTCCTTTCTTCTCTCCTTCCGGTCTTCTGTTCTTCTGTTCTTCTGTTCTTCTGTTCTTCTGTTCTTCTGTTCTTCTGTTCTTCTGGTCTTCTTGTCTTCTTGTCTTCTTGTCTTCTGTTCTTCTTGTCTTCTGACTTCGGCTGTTCTGCCTCCTCCGTCCTCTTCTCCCCGCGCCTGCCCTCCTGCTCCTGCCTCATCCCCCTCCCCCACTCGCATCCCCTTCTCTATCTCCCCTATCTAACCCGTTCACTATCTACCTCCCTCACTCCTCCTATCTACCTATCTCTCTATCTCTCTATCCCACTATCTAACTCCCTCACTCTCCACCTCCTCCTATCTTCCTATCTCTCTATCTATTTCCCTATCTATTGATTTCCCTATCTATCTATTTTCTCTATCTATTTCTCTATCTCTCCCCCCCTCAACCCCTCTATTACCTATCTTCCTATCCTCTCACCCTCACCCACCTCTACAACCCCCCTCCCCTATCTTCTCAACCCTACTCCTATCTTTCTCCCTTATCTCCTAAACCTCCTAACACTCACCCCCCTCCACCCTTAAACCCCCCTCCCACAGCTATTCTCACTCTACCTGCCCCCCCCTCCCTCGCGCTTTCCCGCCGCGACCTCCTGCACGCCCCCGCCCCCCAGCTCCCATTCGCCCCCACCTGACCCCTCCCCCCCTCCTACCTCATATAGCGGCCGCTGCGCGACAGTGGTAGCGACCCTTGACCCAAGGGTAGGTCGCTCCCCCTGCCGCTGCAGCTCCTCAAGGTTCCTGAGTTCCTGAGACCCACCTCACAGTAAGTACCCCCCCCTCCCAGCCCCTCGCTCTGCCCCGCGCTACTCACCCTCTCTCCTGCTCCTGCTTCTTTTCTTCTTTTCATCTTCTCTGTTCTTATGTTCTTCCTCCTCGCTCCTCGTCTGTAATCTTCTTCTGTACTCTTCTTTCCCCCGACTTCACTCTACTTCTCTTCTTCCTCATCTTCTCCTGTGGTCTTCTGCCCTCTGTTCTTCGTTTTCTGTATCTTCTTCTGTGTTCTTCTGTGTTCTTCTGTGTTCTTCCGGTCTTCCTTTCTTCTCTCCTTCCGGTCTTCTGCTCTTCCTTTCTTCTCTCCTTCCGGTCTTCTGTTCTTCTGTTCTTCTGTTCTTCTGTTCTTCTGGTCTTCTTGTCTTCTTGTCTTCTTGTCTTCTGTTCTTCTTGTCTTCTGACTTCGGCTCTTCTGCCTCCTCCGTCCTCTTCTCCCCGCGCCTGCCCCCCTGCTCCTGCCTCATCCCCCTCCCCCACTCGCATCCCCCTCTCTATCTCCCCTATCTAACCCGTTCACTATCTACCTCCCTCACTCCTCCTATCTACCTATCTCTCTATCTCTCTATCCCACTATCTAACTCCCTCACTCTCCACCTCCTCCTATCTTCCTATCTCTCTATCTATTTCCCTATCTATCGATTTCCCTATCTATCTATTTTCTCTATCTATTTCTCTATCTCTCCCCCCCTCCCTCACCCCCTCTATCACCTATCTTCCTATCCTCTCACCCTCACCCACCTCTACAACCCCCCCTCCCCTATCTTCTCAACCCTACTCCTATCTTTCTCCCTTATCTCCTAAACCTCCTAACACTCACCCCCCTCCACCCTTAAACCCCCCTCCCCCAGCTCTTCTCACTCTACCTGTCCCCCCCCTCGCGCTTTCCGCCGCGACCTCCTGCACGCCCCGCCCCCCAGCTCCCATTCGCGCCAACCTGACCCCTCCCCCCCCTCCTACCTCATATGGCGGCCGCTGCGCGACATTGGTAGCGACCCTTGACCCAAGGGTAGGTCGCTCCCCATGTCGCTGCAGCTCCTCCAGGTTCCTGAGTTCCTGAGTTCCTGAGACCCACCTCACAGTATGTACCCCCCCCCACCCAGCCCCTCGCTCTGCCCCGCGCTACTCACCCTCTCTCCTGCTCCTGCTTCTTTTCTTCTTTTCTTCTTCTCTGTTCTTCTGTTCTTCCTCCTCGCTCCTCGTCTGTAATCTTCTTCTGTACTCTTCTTTCCCCCGTCTTCACTCTACTTCTCTTCTTCCTCATCTTCTCCTGTGGTCTTCTGCCCTCTGTTCTTCGTTTTCTGTATCTTCTTCTGTGTTCTTCTGTGTTCTTCCGGTCTTCCTTTCTTCTCTCCTTCCGGTCTTCTGCTCTTCCTTTCTTCTCTTCTTCCGGTCTTCTGTTCTTTTGTTCTTCTGTTCTTCTGGTCTTCTGGTCTTCTTGTCTTCTGTTCTTCTTGTCTTCTCACTTCGGCTCTTCTGCCTCCTCCGTCCTCTTCTCCCCGCGCCTGCCCTCCTGCTCCTGCCTCATCCCCCTCCCCCACTCGCATCCCCCTCTCTATCTCCCCTATCTAACCCGTTCACTATCTACCTCCCTCACTCCTCCTATCTACCTATCTCTCTATCTCTCTATCCCACTATCTAACTCCCTCACTCTCCACCTCCTCCTATCTTCCTATCTCTCTGTCTATTTCCCTATCTATCGATTTCCCTATCTATCTATTTTCTCTATCTATTTCTCTATCTCTCCCCACCCTCCCTCACCCCCTCTATTACCTATCTTCCTATCCTCTCACCCTCACCCACCTCTACAACCCCCTCCCCTATCTTCTCAACCCTACTCCTATCTTTCTCCCTTATCTCCTAAATCTCCTAACACTCACCTCCCTCCACCCTTAAACCCCCCTCCCCCAGCTCTTCTCACTCTACCTGTCCCCCCCTCACGCTTTCCCGCCGCGACCTCCTGCACGCCCCTGCCCCCCAGCTCCCATTCGCCCCCACCTGACCCCTCCCCCACTCCTAACTCATATGGCGGCCGCTGCGCGACAGTGGGAGGGACCCTTGACCCAAGGGTAGGTCGCTCCCCCTGCCGCTGCAGCTCCTCCAGGTTCCTGAGTTCCTGAGACCCACCTCACAGTAAGTACCCCCCCCCTCCCAGCCCCTCTCTCTGCCCCACGCTACTCACCCTCTCTCCTGCTCCTGCTTCTTTTCTTCTTTTCTTCTTCTCTGTTCTTCTGTTCTTCCTCCTCGCTCCTCGTCTGTAATCTTCTTCTGTACTCTTCTTTCCCCCGTCTTCACTCTACTTCTCTTCTTCCTCATCTTCTCCTGTGGTCTTCTGCCCTCTGTTCTTCGTTTTCTGTATCTTCTTCTGTGTTCTTCTGTGTTCTTCTGTGTTCTTCTGTGTTCTTCCGGTCTTCCTTTCTTCTCTCCTTCCGGTCTTCTGCTCTTCCTTTCTTCTCTCCTTCAGGTCTTCTGTTCTTCTGTTCTTCTGTTCTTCTGGTCTTCTTGTCTTCTTGTCTTCTTCTCTTCTTGTCTTCTGTTCTTCTTGTCTTCTGACTTCGGCTCTTCTGCCTCCTCCGTCCTCTTCTCCACGTGCCTGCCCTCCTGCCTCATCCCCCTCCCCCACTCGCATCCCCCTCTCTATCTCCCCTATCTAACCCGTTCACTATCTACCTCCCTCACTCCTCCTATCTACCTGTCTCTCTATCTCTCTATCCCACTATCTAACTCCCTCACTCTCCACCTCCTCCTATCTTCCTATCTCTCTATCTATTTCCCTATCTATCGATTTCCCTATCTATCTATTTTCTCTATCTATTTCTCTATCTCTCCCCCCCTCCCTCACCCCCTCTATTACCTATCTTCCTATCCTCTCACCCTCACCCACCTCTACAACCCCCTCCCCTATCTTCTCAACCCTACTCCTATCTTTCTCCCTTATCTCCTAAACCTCCTAACACTCACCCCCTCCACCCTTGAACCCCCCTCCCCAGCTTTTCTCACTCTACCTGCCCCCCCCTCGCGCTTTCCTGCCGCGACCTCCTGCACGCCCCCGCCCCCCAGCTCCCATTCGCCCCCACCTGACCCCTCCCCCCCTCCTACCTCACAAGCGGCCGCTGCGCGACAGTGGTAGCGACCCTTGACCCAAGGGTAGGTCGCTCCCCCTGCCGCTGCAGCTCCTCCAGGTTCCTGAGTTCCTGAGACCCACCTCACAGTAAGTACCCCCCCCTCCCAGCCCCTTGCTCTGCCCCGCGCTACTCACCCTCTCTCCTGCTCCTGCTTCTTTTCTTCTTTTCTTCTTCTCTGTTCTTCTGTTCGTCCTCCTCGCTCCTCGTCTGTAATCTTCTTCTGTACTCTTCTTTCCCAAGTCTTCATTCTACTTCTCTTCTTCCTCATCTTCTCCTGTGGTCTTCTGCCCTCTGTTCTTCGTTTTCTGTATCTTCTTCTGTGTTCTTCTGTGTTCTTCTGTGTTCTTCCGGTCTTCCTTTCTTCTCTCCTTCCGGTCTTCTGCTCTTACTTTCTTCTCTCCTTCCGGTCTTCTGTTCTTCTGTTCTTCTGTTCTTCTGGTCTTCTTGTCTTCTTGTCTTCTTGTCTTCTGACTTCGGCTCTTCTGCCTCCTCCGTCCTCTTCTCCCCGCGCCTGCCCTCCTGCTCCTGCCTCATCCCCCTCCCCCACTCGCATCCCCCTCTCTATCTCCCCTATCTAACCCGTTCACTATCTACCTCCCTCACTCCTCCTATCTACCTATCTCTCTATCTCTCTATCCCACTATCTAACTCCCTCACTCTCCACCTCCTCCTATCTTCCTATCTCTCTATCTATTTCCCTATCTATCGATTTCCCTATCTATCTATTTTCTCTATCTATTTCTCTATCTCTCCCCCCCCTCACCCCCTCTATTACCTATCTTCCTATCCTCTCACCCACCTCTACAACCCCCTCCCCTATCTTCTCAACCCTACTCCTATCTTTCTCCCTTATCTCCTAAACCTCCTAACACTCACCCCCCTCCACCCTTAAACCCCCCTCCCCCAGCTCTTCTCACTCTACCTGTCCCCCCCCTCCCTCGCGCTTTCCCGCCGCGACCTCCTGCACGCCCCGCCCCAGCTCCCATTCGCCCCCACCTGACCCCTCCCCCCCTCCTACCTCATATGGCAGCCGCTTCGCGACAGTGGTAGCGACCCTTGACCCAATGGTAGGTCGCTCCCCCTGCCGCTGCAGCTCCTCCAGGTTCCTGAGTTCCTGAGACCCACCTCACAGTAAGTACCCCCCCCAGCCCCTCGCTCTGCCCCGCACTACTCACCCTCTCTCCTGCTTCTTTTCTTCTTTTCTTCTTCTCTGTTCTTCTGTTCTTCCTCCTCGCTCCTCATCTGTAATCTTCTTCTGTACTCTTCTTTCCCCCGTCTTCACTCTACTTCTCTTCTTCCTCATCTTCTCCTGTGGTCTTCTGCCCCCTGTTCTTTGTTTTCTGTATCTTCTTCTGTGTTCTTCTGTGTTCTTCTGTGTTCTTCCGGTCTTCCTTTCTTCTCTCCTTCCGGTCTTCTGCTCTTCCTTTCTTCTCTCCTTCCGGTCTTCTGTTCTTCTGTTCTTCTGTTCTTCTGTTCTTCTGTTCTTCTTGTCTTCTTGTCTTCTTGTCTTCTGTTCTTCTTGTCTTCTGACTTCGGCTCTTCTGCCTCCTCCGTCCTCTTCTCCCCGCGCCTGCCCTCCTGCCTCATCCCGCTCTCCCACTCGCATCCCCCTCTCTATCTCCCATATCTAACCCGTTCACTATCTACCTCCCTCACTCCTCCTATCTACCTATCTCTCTATCTCTCTATCCCACTATCTAACTCCCTCACTCTCCACCTCCTCCTATCTTCCTATCTCTCTATCTATTTCCCTATCTATCGATTTCCCTATCTATCTATTTTCTCTATCTATTTCTCTATCTCTCCCCACCCTCCCTCACCCCCTCTATTACCTATCTTCCTATCCTCTCACCCTCACCCACCTCTACAACCCCCCCTCCCCTATCTTCTCAACCCTACTACTATCTTTCTCCCTTATCTCCTAAACCTCCTAACACTCACCCCCCTCCACCCTTAAACCCCCCTCCCCCAGCTCTTCTCACTCTACCTGTCCCCCCCTCCCTCGCGCTTTCCCGCCGCGACCTCCTGAACGCCCCCGCCCCCCAAGCTCCCATTCGCCCCCACCTGACCCCTCCCCCCCTCCTACCTCATATGGCGGCCGCTGCGCGACAGTGGTAGCGACCCTTGACCCAAGGGTAGGTCGCTCCCCCTGCCGCTGCAGCTCCTCCAGGTTCCTGAGTTCCTGAGACCCACCTCACAGAAAGTACCCCCCCCCCTCCCAGCCCCTCGCTCTGCCCCACGCTACTCACCCTCTCTCCTGCTCCTGCTTCTTTTCTTCTTTTCTTCTTCTCTGTTCTTCTGTTCTTCCTCCTCGCTCCTCGTCTGTAATCTTCTTCTGTACTCTTCTTTACCCCGTCTTCACTCTACTTCTCTTCTTCCTAATCTTCTCCTGTGGTTTTCTGCCCTCCGTTCTTCGTTTTCTGTATCTTCTTCTGTGTTCTTCTGTGTTCTTCCGGTCTTCCTTTCTTCTCTCCTTCCGGTCTTCTGCTCTTCCTTTCTTCTCTCCTTCCGGTCTTCTGTTCTTCTGATCTTCTGTTCTTCTGTTCTTCTGGTCTTCTTGTCTTCTTGTCTTCTTGTCTTCTGTTCTTCTTGTCTTCTGACTTCGGCTCTTCTGCCTCCTCTGTCCTCTTCTCCCCTCGCCTGCCCTCCTGCTCCTGCCTCATCCCCCTCCCCCACTCGCATCCCCCTCTCTATCTCCCCTATCTAACCCGTTCACTATCTACCTCCCTCACTCCTCCTATCTACCTATCTCTCTATCTCTCTATCTCTCTATCCCACTATCTAACTCCCTCACTCTACACCTCCTCCTATCTTCCTATCTCTCTATCTATTTCCCTATCTATCGATTTCCCTATCTATCTATTTTCTCTATCTATTTCTCTATCTCTCCCCCCTCCCTCACCCCCTCTATTACCTATCTTCCTATCCTCTCACCCTCACCCACCTCTACAACCCCCCTCCCCTATCTTCTCAACCCTACTCCTATCTTTCTCCCTTATCTCCTAAACCTCCTAACACTCACCCCCTCCACCCTTGAACCCCCCTCCCCCAGCTTTTCTCACTCTACCTGCCCCCCCCTCGCGCTTTCCTGCCGCGACCTCCTGCACGCCCCGCCCCCCAGCTCCCATTCGCCCCCACCTGACCCCTCCCCCCCTCCTACCTCACAAGCGGCCGCTGCGCGACAGTGGTAGCGACCCTTGACCCAAGGGTAGGTCGCTCCCCCTGCCGCTGCAGCTCCTCCAGGTTCCTGAGTTCCTGAGACCCACCTCACAGTAAGTACCCCCCCCTCCCAGCCCCTCGCTCTGCCCAGCACTACTCACCCTCTCTCCTGCTTCTTTTCTTCTTTTCTTCTTCTCTGTTCTTCTGTTCTTCCTCCTCGCTCCTCGTCTGTAATCTTCTTCTGTACTCTTCTTTCCCCCGTCTTCACTCTACTTCTCTTCTTCCTCATCTTCTCCTGTGGTCTTCTGCCCTCTGTTCTTTGTTTTCTGTATCTTCTTCTTTGTTCTTCTGTGTTCTTCTGTGTTCTTCCGGTCTTCCTTTCTTCTCTCCTTCCGGTCTTCTGCTCTTCCTTTCTTCTCTCCTTCCGGTCTTCTGTTCTTCTGTTCTTCTGTTCTTCTTGTCTTCTTGTCTTCTTGTCTTCTTGTCTTCTGTTCTGCTTGTCTTCTGACTTCGGCTCTTCTGCCTCCTCCGTCCTCTTCTCCCCGCGCCTGCCCTCCTGCTCCTGCCTCATCCCCCTCCCCCACTCGCATCCCCCTCGCTATCTCCCCTATCTAACCCGATCACTATCTACCTCCCTCACTCCTCCTATCTACCTATCTCTCTATCTCTCTATCCCACTATCTAACTCCCTCACTCTCCACCTCCTCCTATCTTCCTATCTCTCTATCTATTTCCCTATCTATCGATTTCCCTATCTATCTATTTTCTCTATCTATTTCTCTATCTCTCCCCCCTCCTCACCCCCTCTATTACCTATCTTCCTATCGTCTCACCCTCACCCACCTCTACAACCCCCTCCCCTATCTTCTCAACCCTACTCCTATCTTTCTCCCTTATCTCCTAAACCTCCTAACACTCACCCCCCTCCACCCTTAAACCCCCCTCCCCTGGCTCTTCTCACTCTACCTGTGCCCCCCTCCCTCGCGCTTTCCCGCCGCGACCTCCTGCACACCCCCGCCCCACAGCTCCCATTCGCCCCCACCTGACCCCTCCCCCCCTCCTACCTCATATGGCGGCCGCTGCGCGACAGTGGTAGCGACCCTTGACCCAAGGGTAGGTCGCTCCCCCTGCCGCTGCAGCTCCTCCAGGTTCCTGAGTTCCTGAGACCCACCTCACAGTAAGTACCCCCCCCTCCCAGCCCCTCGCTCTGCCCCGCGCTTCTCACCCTCTCTCCTGCTTCTTTTCTTCTTCTCTGTTCTTCTGTTCTTCCTCCTCGCTCCTCGTCTGTAATCTTCTTCTGTACTCTTCTTTCCCCCGTCTTCACTCTACTTCTCTTCTTCCTCATCTTCTCCTGTGGTCTTCTGCCCTCTGTTCTTCGTTTTCTGTATCTTCTTCTGTGTTCTTCTGTGTTCTTCTGTGTTCTTCCGGTCTTCCTTTCTTCTCTCCTTCCGGTCTTCTGCTCTTCCTTTCTTCTCTACTTCCGGTCTTCTGTTCTTCTGTTCTTCTGTTCTTCTTGTCTTCTTGTCTTCTATTCTTCTTGTCTTCTGACTTCGGCTCTTCTGCCTCCTCCGTCCTCTTCTCCCTGCGCCTGCCCTCCTGCTCCTGCCTCATCCCCCTCCCCCACTCGCATCCCCCTCTCTATCTCCCCTATCTAACCCGTTCACTATCTACCTCCCTCACTCCTCCTATCTACCTATCTCTCTATCTCTCTATCCCACTATCTAACTCCCTCACTCTCCACCTCCTCCTATCTTCCTATCTCTCTATCTATTTCCCTATCTATCTATTTTCTCTATCTATTTCTCTATCTCTCCCCCCCTCACCCCCTCTATTACCTATCTTCCTATCCTCTCACTCTACCTCTCACCCTCACCCACCTCTACAACCTCCCCTCCCCTATCTTCTCAACCCTACTCCTATCTTTCTCCCTTATCTCCTAAACCTCCTAACACTCACCCCCCTCCACCCTTAAACCCCCCTCCCCCAGCTCTTCTCACTCTACCTGTCCCCCCTCCCTCGCGCTTTCCCGCCGCGACCTCCTGCACACCCCCGCCCCCCAGCTCCCATTCGCCCCCACCTGACCCCTCCCCCCCCTCCTACCTCATATGGCGGCCGCTGCGCGACAGTGGCAGCGACCCTTGACCCAAGGGTAGGTCACTCCCCCTGCCGCTGCAGCTCCTCCAGGTTCCTGAGTTCCTGAGACCCACCTCACAGTAAGTACCCCCCCCCTCCCAGCCCCTCGCTCTGCCCCGCGCTACTCACCCTCTCTCCTGCTCCTGCTTCTTTTCTTCTTTTCTTCTTCTCTGTTCTTCTGTTCTTCCTCCTCGCTCCTCGTCTGTAATCTTCTTCTGTACTCTTCTTTCCCCGTCTTCACTCTACTTCTCTTCTTCCTCATCTTCTCCTGTGGTCTTCTGCCCTCTGCTCTTCGTTTTCTGTATCTTCTTCTGTGTTCTTCAGTGTTCTTCTGTGTTCTTCCGGTCTTCCTTTCTTCTCTCCTTCCGGTCTTCTGCTCTTCCTTTCTTCTCTCCTTCCGGTCTTCTCTTCTTCTGTTCTTCTCTTCTTCTGTTCTTCTGTTCTTCTGTTCTTCTTGTCTTCTTGTCTTCTTGTCTTCTTGTCTTCTGTTCTTCTTGTCTTCTGACTTCGGCTCTTCTGCCTCCTCCGTCCTCTTCTCCCCGCGCCTGCCCTCCTGCTCCTGCCTCATCCCCCTCCCCCACTTGCATCCCCCTCTCTATCTCCCCTATCTAACCCGTACACTATCTACCTCCCTCACTCCTCCTATCTACCTATCTCTCTATCTCTCTGTCCCACTATCTAACTCCCTCACTCTCCACCTCCTCCTATCTTCCTATCTCTCTATCTATTTCCCTATCTATCGATTTCCCTATCTATCTATTTTCTCTATCTATTTCTCTATCTCTGCCCCCCTCCCCCACCCCCTCTATTACCTATCTTCCTATCCTCTCACCCTCACCCACCCCTACAACCCCACTCCCCTATCTTCTCAACCCTACTCCTATCTTTCTCCCTTATCTCCTAAACCTCCTAACACTCACCCCCCTCCACCCTTAAACCCCCCTCCCCCAGCTCTTTTCACTCTACCTGTCCCCCCCTCCCTCGCGCTTTCCCGCTGCTACCTCCTGCACGCCCCCGCCCCCCAGCTCCCATTCGCCCCCACCTGACCCCTCCCCCCCTCCTACCTCATATGGCGGCCGCTGCGCGACAGTGGTAGCGACCCTTGACCCAAGGGTAGGTCGCTCCCCCTGCCGCTGCAGCTCCTCCAGGTTCCTGAGTTCCTGAGACCCACCTCACAGTAAGTACCCCCCCCGCCCCTCGCTCTGCCCGTCCTACTCACCCTCTCTCCTGCTTCTTTTCTTCTTTTCTTCTTCTCTGTTCTTCTGTTCTTCCTCCTCGCTCCTCGTCTGTAATCTTCTTCTGTACTCTTCTTTCCTCCGTCTTCACTCTACTTCTCTTCTTCCTCATCTTCTCCTGTGGTCTTCTGCCCTCTGTTCTTCGTTTTCTGTATCTTCTTCTGTGTTCTTCTGTGTTCTTCCGGTCTTCCTTTCTTCTCTCCTTCCGGTCTTCTGCTCTTCCTTTCTTCTCTCCTTCCGGTCTTCTGTTCTTCTGTTCTTCTGGTCTTCTGGTCTTCTTGTCTTCTTGTCTTCTGTTCTACTTGTCTTCTGACTTCGGCTCTTCTGCCTCCTCCGTCCTCTTCTCCCTGCGCCTGCCCTCCTGCTCCTGCCTCATCCCCCTCCCCCACTCGCATCCCCCTCTCTATCTCCCCTATCTAACCCGTTCACTATCTACCTCCCTCACTCCTCCTATCTACCTATCTCTCTATCTCTCTATCCCACTATCTAACTCCCTCACTCTCCACCTCCTCCTATCTTCCTATCTCTCTATCTATTTCCCTATCTATCGATTTCCCTATCTATCTATTTTCTCTATCTGTTTCTCTATCTCTCCCCCCCTCCCTCACCCCCTCTATTACCTATTTTACTATCCTCTCACCCTCACTCACCTCTACAACCCCCCCTGCCCTATCTTCTCAACCCTACTCCTATCTTTCTCCCATATCTCCTAAACCTCCTAACAATCACCCCCCTCCACCCTTAAACCCCCCTCCCCCAGCTCTTCTCACTCTACCTGTCCCCCCCTCCCTCGCACTTTCCCGCCTCGACCTCCTGCACGCCCCCGCCCCACAGCTCCCATTCGCCCCCACCTGACCCCTCCCCCCCCTCCTACCTCATATGGCGGCCGCTGCGCGACAGTGGTAGCGACCCTTGACCCAAGGGTAGGTCGCTCCCCCTGCCACTGCAGCTCCTCCAGGTTCCTGAGTTCCTGAGACCCACCTCACAGTAAGTACCCCCCCTCCCAGCCCCTCGCTCTGACCCGCGCTACTCACCCTCTCTCCTGCTCCTGCTTCTTTTCTTCTTTTCTTCTTCTCTGTTCTTCTGTTCTTCCTCCTCGCTCCTCGTCTGTAATCTTCTTCTGTACTCTTCTTTCCCACGTCTTCACTCTACTTCTCTTCTTCCTCATCTTCTCCTGTGGTCTTCTGCCCTCTGTTCTTCGTTTTCTGTATCTTCTTCTGTGTTCTTCTGTGTTCTTCTGTGTTCTTCCGGTCTTCCTTTCTTCTCTCCTCTCGGTCTTCTGCTCTTCCTTTATTCTCTCCTTCCGGTCTTCTGTTCTTCTGTTCTTCTGTTCTTCTGTTCTTCTGGTCTTCTTGTCTTCTTGTCTTCTTGTCTTCTGTTCTTCTTGTCTTCTGACTTCGGCTCTTCTGCCTCCTCCGTCCTCTTCTTGCCGCGCCTGCCCTTCTGCTCCTGCCTCATCCCCCTCCCCCACTCGCATCCCCCTCTCTATCTCCCCTATCTAACCCGTTCACTATCTACCTCCCTCACTCCTCCTATCTACCTATCTCTCTATCTCTCTATCCTACTATCTAACTCCCTCACTCTCCACCTCCTCCTATCTTCCTATCTCTCTATCTATTTCCCTATCTATCGATTTCCCTATCTATCTATTTTCTCTATCTATTTCTCTATCTCTCCCCACCCTCCCTCACCCCCTCTATTACCTATCTTCCTATCCTCTCACTCTCACCCACCTCTACAACCCCCCCTCCCCTATCTTCTCAACCCTACTCCTATCTTTCTCCCTTATCTCCTAAACCTCTTAACACTCACCCCCCTCCACCCTTAAGCCCCCCTCCCCCAGCTCCTCTCACTCTACCTGTCCCCCCCTCCCTCGCACTTTCCCGCCGTGACCTCCTGCACGCCCCCGCCCCCCAGCTCCCATTCACCCCCACCTGACCCCTCCTACCTCATATGGCGGCCGCTGCGCGACAGTGGTAGCGACCCTTGACCCAAGGGTAGGTCGCTCCCCCTGCAGCTCCTCCAGGTTCCTGAGTTCCTGAGACCCACCTCACAGTAAGTACCCCCCCCTCCCAGCCCCTCGCTCTGCCCCGCGCTACTCACCCTCTCTCCTGCTCCTGCTTCTTTTCTTCTTTTCTTCTTCTCTGTTCTTCTGTTCTTCCTCCTCGTCCTAGTCTGTAATCTTCTTCTGTACTCTTCTTTCCCCCGTCTTCACTCTACTTCTCTTCTTCCTCATCTTCTCCTGTGGTCTTCTGCCCTCTGTTCTTCGTTTTCTGTATCTTCTTCTGTGTTCTTCTGTGTTCTTCCGGTCTTCCTTTCTTCTCTCCTTCCGGTCTTCTGCTCTTCCTTTCTTCTCTCCTTCCGGTCTTCTGTTCTTCTGTTCTTCTGTTCTTCTGTTCTTCTGGTCTTCTTGTCTTCTTGTCTTCTTGTCTTCTGTTCTTCTTGTCTTCTGACTTCGGCTCTTCTGCCTCCTCCGTCCTCTTGTCCCCTCGCCTGCCCTCCTGCTCCTGCCTCATCACCCTCCCCCACTCGCATCCCCCTCTCTATCTCCCCTATCTAACCCGTTCACTATCTACCTCCCTCACTCCTCCTATCTACCTATCTCTCTATCTCTCTATCCCACTATCTAACTCCCTCACTCTCCACCTCCTCCTATCTTCCTATCTCTCTATCTATTTCCCTATCTATCGATTTCCCTATCTATCTATTTTCTCTATCTATTTCTCTATCTCTCCCCCCTCCCTCACCCCCTCTATTACCTATCTTCCTATCGTCTCACCCTCACCCACCTCTACAACCCCCCTCCCCTATCTTCTCAACCCTACTCCTATCTTTCTCCCTTATCTCCTAAACCTCCTAACACTCACCCCCCTCCACCCTTAAACCCCCCTCCCCTGGCTCTTCTCACTCTACCTGTCCCCCCCTCCCTCGCGCTTTCCCGCCGCGACCTCCTGCACGCCCCCGCCCCACAGCTCCCATTCGCCCCCACCTGACCCCTCCCCCCCTCCTACCTCATATGGCGGCCGCTGCGCGACAGTGGTAGCGACCCTTGACCCAAGGGTAGGTCGCTCCCCCTGCCGCTGCAGCTCCTCCAGGTTCCTGAGTTCCTGAGACCCACCTCACAGTAAGTACCCCCCCCCTCCCAGCCCCTCGCTCTGCCCCTCGCTACTCACCCTCTCTCCAGCTCCTGCTTCTTTTCTTCTTTTCTTCTTCTCTGTTCTTCTGTTCTTCTGTTCTTCTTGTCTTCTTGCCTTCTGTTCTTCTTGTCTTCTGACTTCGGCTCTTCTGCCTCCTCCGTCCTCTTCTCCCCGCGCCTGCCCTCCTGCTCCTGCCTCATCCCCCTCCCCCACTCGCATCCCCCTCTCTATCTCCCCTATCTATCCCGTTCACTATCTACCTCCCTCACTCCTCCTATCTACCTATCTCTCTATCTCTCTATCCCACTATCTAACTCCCTCACTCTCCACCTCCTCCTATCTTCCTATCTCTCTATCTATTTCCCTATCTATCGATTTCCCTATCTATCTATTTTCTCTATCTATTTCTCTATCTCTCCCCCTCCCTCATCCCCTCTATTACCTATCTTCCTATCCTCTCACCCTCACCCACCTCTACAACCCCCCCTCCCCTATCTTCTCAACCCTACTCCTATCTTTCTCCCTTATCTCCTAAACCTCCTAACACTCACCCCCTCCACCCTTAAACCCCCCCTCCCCCAGCTCTTCTCACTCTACCTGTCCCCCCCTCCCTCGCGCTTTCCCGCCGCGACCTCCTGCACGCCCCCGCCCCCCAGCTCCCATTCGCCCCCACCTGACCCCTCCCCCCCCTCCTACCTCATATGGCGGCCGCTGCACGACAGTGGTAGCGACCCTTGACCCAAGGGTATGTCGCTCCTCCTGCCGCTGCAGCTCCTCCAGGTTCCTGAGTTCCTGAGACCCACCTCACAGTAAGTACCCCCCCCCTCCCAGCCCCTCGCTACTCACCCTCTCTCCTGCTCCTGCTTCTTTTCTTCTTTTCTTCTTCTCTGTTCTTCTGTTCTTCCTCCTCGCTCCTCGTCTGTAATCTTCTTCTGTACTCTTCTTTCCCCCTTCTTCACTCTACTTCTCTTCTTCCTCATCTTCTCCTGTGGTCTACTGCCCTCTGTTCTTCGTTTTCTGTATCTTCTTCTGTGTTCTTCTGTGTTCTTCTGTGTTCTTCCGGTCTTCCTTTCTTCTCTCCTTCCGGTCTTCTGATCTTCCTTTCTTCTCTCCTTCCGGTCTTCTGTTCTTCTGTTCTTCTGTTCTTCTGTTCTTCTTGTCTTCTTTTCTTCTTGTCTTCTGTTCTTCTTGTCTTCTGACTTCGGCTCTTCTGCCTCCTCCGTCCTCTTCTCCCCGCGCCTGCCCTCCTGTTCCTGCCTCATCCCCCTCCCCCACTCGCATCCCCCTCTCTATCTCCCCTATCTAACCCGTTCACTATCTACCTCCCTCACTCCTCCTATCTACCTATCTCTCTATCCCACTATCTAACTCCCTCAGTCTCCACCTCCTCCTATCTTCCTATCTCTCTATCTATTTCCCTATCTATCTATTTCCCTATCTATCTATTTTCTCTATCTATTTCTCTATCTCTCCCCCCTCCCTCACCCCCTCTATTACCTATCTTCCTATCCTCTCACTCTACCTCTCACCCTCACCCACCTCTACAACCCCCCTCCCCTATCTTCTCAACCCTACTCCTATCTTTCTCCCTTATCTCCTAAACCTCCTAACACTCACCCCCCTCCACCCTTAAACCCCCCTCCCCCAGCTCTTCTCACTCTACCTGTCCCCCCCTCCCTCACGCTTTCCCCGCTGCTACCTCCTGCACGCCCCCGCCCCCCAGCTCCCATGCGCCCCCACCTGACCCCTCCCCCCCCTCCTACCTCATATGGCGGCCGCTGCGCGACAGTGGTAGCGACCCTTGACCCAAGGGTAGGTCGCTCCCCCTGCCGCTGCAGCTCCTCCAGGTTCCTGAGTTCCTGAGACCCACCTCACAGTAAGTACCCCCCCTCCCAGCCCCTCGCTCTGCCCCGCGCTACTCACCCTCTCTCCTGCTCCTGCTTCTTTTCTTCTTTTCTTCTTCTCTGTTCTTCTGTTCTTCCTCCTCGCCCCTCGTCTGTAATCTTCTTCTGTACTCTTCTTTCCCCCGTCTTCACTCTACTTCTCTTCTTCCTCATCTTCTCCTGTGGTCTTCTGCCCTCTGTTCTTCGTTTTCTGTATCTTCTTCTGTGTTCTTCTGTGTTCTTCCGGTCTTCCTTTCTTCTCTCCTTCCGGTCTTCTGCTCTTCCTTTCTTCTCTCCTTCCGGTCTTCTGTTCTTCTGTTCTTCTGTTCTTCTGGTCTTCTTGTCTTCTTGTCTTCTTGTCTTCTGTTCTTCTTGTCTTCTGACTTCGGCTCTTCTGCCTCCTCCGTCCTCTTCTCCCCGCGCCTGCCCTCCTGCTCCTGCCTCATCCCCCTCCCCCACTCGCATCCCCCTCTCTATCTCCCCTATCTAACCCGTTCACTATGTACCTCCCTCACTCCTCCTATCTACCTATCTCTCTATCTCTCTATCCCACTATCTAACTCCCTCACTCTCCACCTCCTCCTATCTTCCTATCTCTCTATCTATTTCCCTATCTATCGATTTCCCTATCTATCTATTTTCTCTATCTATTTCTCTATCTCTCCCCCTCCCTCATCCCCTCTATTACCTATCTTCCTATCCTCTCACCCTCACCCACCTCTACAACCCCCCCTCCCCTATCTTCTCAACCCTACTCCTATCTTTCTCCCTTATCTCCTAAACCTCCTAACACTCACCCCCCTCCACCCTTAAACCCCCCTCCCCCAGCTCTTCTCACTCTACCTGTCCCCCCTCGCGCTTTCCCGCCGCGACCTCCTGCACGCCCCCGACCCCCAGCTCCCATTCGCCCCCACCTGACCCCTCCCCCCCCTCCTTCCTCATATGGCGGCCGCTGCACGACAGTGGTAGCGACCCTTGACCCAAGGGTATGTCGCTCCTCCTGCCGCTGCAGCTCCTCCAGGTTTCTGAGTTCCTGAGACCCACCTCACAGTAAGTACCCCCCCCTCCCAGCCCCTCGCTCTGCCCCTCGCTACTCACCCTCTCTCCTGCTCCTGCTTCTTTTCTTCTTTTCTTCTTCTCTGTTCTTCTGTTCTTCCTCCTCGCTCCTCGTCTGTAATCTTCTTCTGTACTCTTCTTTCCCCCGTCTTCACTCTACTTCTCTTCTTCCTCATCTTCTCCTGTGGTCTACTGCCCTCTGTTCTTCGTTTTCTGTATCTTCTTCTGTGTTCTTCTGTGTTCTTCTGTGTTCTTCTGTGTTCTTCCGGTCTTCCTTTCTTCTCTCCTTCCGGTCTTCTGATCTTCCTTTCTTCTCTCCTTCCGGTCTTCTGTTCTTCTGTTCTTCTGTTCTTCTTGTCTTCTTTTCTTCTTGTCTTCTGTTCTTATTGTCTTCTGACTTCGGCTCTTCTGCCTCCTCCGTCCTCTTCTCCCCCCGCCTGCCCTCCTGCTCCTGCCTCATCCCCCTCCCCCACTCGCATCCCCCTCTCTATCTCCCCTATCTAACCCGTTCACTATCTACCTCCCTCACTCCTCCTATCTACCTATCTCTCTATCTCTCTATCCTACTATCTAACTCCCTCACTCTCCACCTCCTCCTATCTTCCTATCTCTCTATCTATTTCCCTATCTATCGATTTCCCTATCTATCTATTTTCTCTATCTATTTCTCTATCTCTCCCCACCCTCCCTCACCCACTCTATTACCTATCTTCCTATCCTCTCACTCTCACCCACCTCTACAACCCCCCCTCCCCTATCTTCTCAACCCTACTCCTATCTTTCTCCCTTATCTCCTAAACCTCTTAACACTCACCCCCCTCCACCCTTAAACCCCCCTCCCCCAGCTCTTCTCACTCTACCTGTCCCCCCCTCCCTCGCGCTTTCCCGCCGTGACCTCCTGCACGCCCCCGCCCCCCAGCTCCCATTCACCCCCACCTGACCCCTCCCCCCCTCCTACCTCATATGGCGGCCGCTGCGCGACAGTGGTAGCGACCCTTGACCCAAGGGTAGGTCGCTCCCCCTGCCGCTGCAGCTCCTCCAGGTTCCTGAGTTCCTGAGACCCACCTCACAGTAAGTACCCCCCCCTCCCAGCCCCTCGCTCTGCCCCGCGCTACTCACCCTCTCTCCTGCTCCTGCTTCTTTTCTTCTTCTCTGTTCTTCTGTTCTTCCTCCTCGTCCTAGTCTGTAATCTTCTTCTGTACTCTTCTTTCCCCCGTCTTCACTCTACTTCTCTTCTTCCTCATCTTCTCCTGTGGTCTTCTGCCCTCTGTTCTTCGTTTTCTGTATCTTCTTCTGTGTTCTTCTGTTCTTCTGGTCTTCTTGTCTTCTTGTCTTCTTGTCTTCTGTTCTTCTTGTCTTCTGACTTCGGCTCTTCTGCCTCCTCCGTCCTCTTGTCCCCTCGCCTGCCCTCCTGCTCCTGCCTCATCACCCTCCCCCACTCGCATCCCCCTCTCTATCTCCTCTATCTAACCCGTTCACTATCTACCTCCCTCACTCCTCCTATCTACCTATCTCTCTATCTCTCTATCCCACTATCTAACTCCCTCACTCTCCACCTCCTCCTATCTTCCTATCTCTCTATCTATTTCTCTATCGATTTCCCTATCTATCTAGTTTCTCTATCTATTTCTCTATCTCTCCCCCCTCCCTCACCCCCTCTATTACCTATCTTCCTATCCTCTCACCCTCACCCACCTCTACAACCCCCCTCCCCTATCTTCTCAACCCTAATCCTATCTTTCTCCCTTATCTCCTAAACCTCCTAACACTCACCCCCTCCACCCTTAAACCCCCCTCCCCCAGCTCTTCTCACTCTACCTGTCCCCCCCTCGCGCTTTCCCGCCGCGACCTCCTGCACGCCCCGCCCCCCAGCTCCCATTACCCCCCACCTGACCCCTCCCCCCCTCCTACCTCATATGGCGGCCGCTGCGCAACAGTGGTAGCGACCCTTGACCCAAGGGTAGGTCGCTCCCCCTGCCGCTGCAGCTCCTCCAGGTTCCTGAGTTCCTGAGACCCACCTCACAGTAAGTACCCCCCCCCTCCCAGCCCCTCGCTCTGCCCCTCGCTACTCACCCTCTCTCCTGCTCCTGCTTCTTTTCTTCTTTTCTTCTTCTCTGTTCTTCTGTTCTTCTGTTCTTCTTGTCTTCTTGCCTTCTGTTCTTCTTGTCTTCTGACTTCGGCTCTTCTGCCTCCTCCGTCCTCTTCTCCCCGCGCCTGCCCTCCTGCTCCTGCCTCATCCCCCTCCCCCACTCGCATCCCCCTCTCTATCTCCCCTATCTAACCCGTTCACTATCTACCTCCCTCACTCCTCCTATCTACCTATCTCTCTATCTCTCTATCCCACTATCTAACTCCCTCACTCTCCACCTCCTCCTATCTTCCTATCTCTCTATCTATTTCCCTATCTATCGATTTCCCTATCTATCTATTTTCTCTATCTATTTCTCTATCTCTCCCCCTCCCTCATCCCCTCTATTACCTATCTTCCTATCCTCTCACCCTCACCCATCTCTACAACCCCCCCTCCCCTATCTTCTCAACCCTACTCCTATCTTTCTCCCTTATCTCCTAAACCTCCTAACACTCACCCCCCTCCACCCTTAAACCCCCCTCCCCCAGCTCTTCTCACTCTACCTGTCCCCCCTCGCGCTTTCCCCCCGCGACCTCCTGCACGCCCCCGACCCCCAGCTCCCATTCGCCCCCACCTGACCCCTCCCCCCCCTCCTTCCTCATATGGCGGCCGCTGCACGACAGTGGTAGCGACCCTTGACCCAAGGGTATGTCGCTCCTCCTGCCGCTGCAGCTCCTCCAGGTTCCTGAGTTCCTGAGACCCACCTCACAGTAAGTACCCCCCCCTCCCAGCCCCTCGCTCTGCCCCTCGCTACTCACCCTCTCTCCTGCTCCTGCTTCTTTTCTTCTTTTCTTCTTCTCTGTTCTTCTGTTCTTCCTCCTCGCTCCTCGTCTGTAATCTTCTTCTGTACTCTTCTTTCCCCCGTCTTCACTCTACTTCTCTTCTTCCTCATCTTCTCCTGTGGTCTACTGCCCTCTGTTCTTCGTTTTCTGTATCTTCTTCTGTGTTCTTCTGTGTTCTTCTGTGTTCTTCTGTGTTCTTCCGGTCTTCCTTTCTTCTCTCCTTCCGGTCTTCTGATCTTCCTTTCTTCTCTCCTTCCGGTCTTCTGTTCTTCTGTTCTTCTGTTCTTCTGTTCTTCTGTTCTTCTTGTCTTCTTTTCTTCTTGTCTTCTGTTCTTCTTGTCTTCTGACTTCGGCTCTTCTGCCTCCTCCGTCCTCTTCTCCCCCCGCCTGCCCTCCTGCTCCTGCCTCATCCCCCTCCCCCACTCGCATCCCCCTCTCTATCTCCCCTATCTAACCCGTTCACTATCTACCTCCCTCACTCCTCCTATCTACCTATCTCTCTATCCCACTATCTAACTCCCTCAGTCTCCACCTCCTCCTATCTTCCTCTCTCTATCTATTTCCCTATCTATCTATTTCCCTATCTATCTATTTTCTCAATCTATTTCTCTATCTCTCCCCCCTCCCTCACCCCCTCTATTACCTATCTTCCTATCCTCTCACTCTACCTCTCACCCTCACCCACCTCTACAACCCCCCTCCCCTATCTTCTCAACCCTACTCCTATGTTTCTCCCTTATCTCCTAAACCTCCTAACACTCACCCCCCTCCACCCTTAAACCCCCCTCCCCCAGCTCTTCTCACTCTACCTGTCCCCCCCTCCCTCGCGCTTTCCCGCTGCTACCTCCTGCACGCCCCCGCCCCCCAGCTCCCATGCGCCCCCACCTGACCCCTCCCCCCCTCCTACCTCATATGGCGGCCGCTGCGCGACAGTGGTAGCGACCCTTGACCCAAGGGTAGGTTGCTCCCCCTGCCGCTGCAGCTCCTCCAGGTTCCTGAGTTCCTGAGACCCACCTCACAGTAAGTACCCCCCTCCCAGCCCCTCGCTCTGCCCCGCGCTACTCACCCTCTCTCCTGCTCCTGCTTCTTTTCTTCTTTTCTTCTTCTCTGTTCTTCTGTTCTTCCTCCTCGCTCCTCGTCTGTAATCTTCTTCTGTACTCTTCTTTCCCCCGTCTTCACTCTACTTCTCTTCTTCCTCATCTTCTCCTGTGGTCTTCTGCCCTCTGTTCTTCGTTTTCTGTATCTTCTTCTGTGTTCTTCTGTGTTCTTCTGTGTTCTTCCGGTCTTCCTTTCTTCTCTCCTTCCGGTCTTCTGCTCTTCCTTTCTTCTCTCCTTCCGGTCTTCTGTTCTTCTGTTCTTCTGTTCTTCTGGTCTTCTTGTCTTCTTTTCTTCTTGTCTTCTGTTCTTCTTGTCTTCTGACTTCGGCTCTTCTGCCTCCTCCGTCCTCTTCTCCCCGCGCCTGCCCTCCTGCTCCTGCCTCATCCCCCTCCCCCACTCGCATCCCCCTCTCTATCTCCCCTATCTAACCCGTTCACTATCTACCTCCCTCACTCCTCCTATCTACCTATCTCTCTATCTCTCTATCCCACTATCTAACTCCCTCACTCTCCACCTCCTCCTATCTTCCTATCTCTCTATCTATTTCCCTATCTATCGATTTCCCTATCTATCTATTTTCTCTATCTATTTCTCTATCTCTCCCCCCTCCCTCACCCCCTCTATTACCTATCTTCCTATCCTCTCACCCTCACCCACCTCTACAACCCCCCCTCCCCTATCTTCTCAACCCTACTCCTATTTTTCTCCCTTATCTCCTAAACCTCCTAACACTCACCCCCTCCACCCTTAAACCCCCCTCCTCCGGCTCTTCTCACTCTACCTGTCCCCCCCTCCCTCGCGCATTCCCGCCGCGACCTCCTGCACGCCCCCGCCCCCCAGCTCCCATTCGCCCCCACCTGACCCCTCCCCCCCCTCCTACCTCATATGGCGGCCGCTGCGCGACAGTGGTAGCGACCCTTGACCCAAGGGTAGGTCGCTCCCCCTGCCGCTGCAGCTCCTCCAGGTTCCTGAGTTCCTGAGACCCACCTCACAGTAAGTACCCCCCCTCCCAGCCCCTCGCTCTGCCCCGCGCTACTCACCCTCTCTCCTGCTCCTGCTTCTTTTCTTCTTTTCTTCTTCTCTGTTCTTCTGTTCTTCCTCCTCGCTCCTCGTCTGTAATCTTCTTCTGTACTCTTCTTTCCCCCGTCTTCACTCTACTTCTCTTCTTCCTCATCTTCTCCTGTGGTCTTCTGCCCTCTGTTCTTCATTTTCTGTATCTTCTTCTGTGTTCTTCTGTGTTCTTCTGTGTTCTTCCGGTCTTCCTTTCTTCTCTCCTCCCGGTCTTCTGCTCTTCCTTTCTTCTCTCCTTCCGGTCTTCTGTTCTGCTGTTCTTCTGTTCTTCTCTTCTTCTGTTCTTCTGTTCTTCTGTTCTTCTGGTCTTCTTGTCTTCTTGTCTTCTTGTCTTCTTGTCTTCTTGTCTTCTGTTCTTCTTGTCTTCTGACTTCGGCTGTTCTGCCTCCTCCGTCCTCTTCTCCCCACGCCTGCCCTCCTGCTCCTGCCTCATCCCCCTCCCCCACTCGCATCCCCCTCTCTATCTCCCCTATCTAACCCGTTCACTATCCACCTCCCTCACTCCTCCTATCTACCTATCTCTCTATCTCTCTATCCCACTATCTAACTCCCTCACTCTCCACCTCCTCCTATCTTCCTATCTCTCTATCTATTTCCCTATCTATCGATTTCCCTATCTATCTATTTTCTCTATCTATTTCTCTATCTCTCCCCCCTCCCTCACCCCCTCTATTACCTATCTTCCTATCCTCTCACCCTCACCCACCTCTACAACCCCCCTCCCCTATCTTCTCAACCCTACTCCTATCTTTCTCCCTTATCTCCTAAACCTCCTAACACTCACCCCCCTCCACCCTTAAACCCCCCTCCCCCAGCTCTTCTCACTCTACCTGTCCCCACCCCCCCTCGCGCTTTCCCGCCGCGACCTCCTGCACGCCCCCGCCCCCCAGCTCCCATTTGCCCCAACCTGACCCCTCCCCCCCTCCTACCTTATATGGCGGCCGCTGCACGACAGTGGTAGCGACCCTTGACAAAAGGGTAGGTCGCTCCCCCTGCCGCTGCAGCTCCTCCAGGTTCCTGAGTTCCTGAGACCCACCTCACAGTAAGTACCCCCCCCTCCCAGCCCCTCGCTCTGCCCCTCGCTACTCACTCTCTCTCCTGCTCCTGCTTCTTTTCTTCTTTTCTTCTTCTCTGTTCTTCTGTTCTTCCTCCTCGCTCCTCGTCTGTAATCTTCTTCTGTACTCTTCTTTCCCCATCTTCACTCTACTTCTCTTCTTCCTCATCTTCTCCTGTGGTCTTCTGCCCTCTGTTCTTCGTTTTCTGTATCTTCTTCTGTGTTCTTCTGTGTTCTTCCGGTCTTCCTTTCTTCTCTCCTTCCGGTCTTCTGATCTTCCTTTCTTCTCTCCTTCCGGTCTTCTGTTCTTCTGTTCTTCTGTTCTTCTGTTCTTCTTGTCTTCTTGTCTTCTTGTCTTCTGTTCTTCTTGTCTTCTGACTTTGGCTCTTCTGCCTCCTCCTATCTTTCTCCCTTATCTCCTAAACCTCCTAACACTCACCCCCCTCCACCCTTAAACCCCCCTCCCCCAGCTCTTCTCACTCTACCTGTCCCCCCCTCCCTCGCGCTTTCCCGCCGTGACCTCCTGCACGCCCCCGCCCCCCAGCTCCCATTCGCCCCCACCTGACCCCTCCTACCTCATATGGCGGCCGCTGCGCGACAGTGGTAGCGACCCTTGACCCAAGGGTAGGTCGCTCCCCCTGCCGCTGCAGCTCCTCCAGGTTCCTGAGTTCCTGAGACCCACCTCACAGTAAGTACCCCCCCCTCCCAGCCCCTCGCTCTGCCCCGCGCTACTCACCCTCTCTCCTGCTCCTGCTTCTTTTCTTCTTTTCTTCTTCTCTGTTCTTCTGTTCTTCCTCCTCGCTCCTCGTCTGTAATCTTCTTCTGTACTCTTCTTTCCCCCGTCTTCACTCTACTTCTCTTCTTCCTCATCTTCTCCTGTGGTCTTCGGCCCTCTGTTCTTCGTTTTCTGTATCTTCTTCTGTGTTCTTCTGTGTTCTTCTGTGTTCTTCCGGTCTTCCTTTCTTCTCTCCTTCCGGTCTTCTGCTCTTCCTTTCTTCTCTCCTTCCGGTCTTCTGTTCTTCTGTTCTTCTGTTCTTCTGGTCTTCTTGTCTTCTTGTCTTCTTGTCTTCTTGTCTTCTGTTCTTCTTGTCTTCTGACTTTGGCTCTTCTGCCTCCTCCGTCCTCTTCTCCCCGCGCCTGCCCTCCTGCTCCTGCCTCATCCCCCTCCCCCACTCGCATCCCCCTCTCTATCTCCCCTATCTAACCCGTTCACTATCTATCTCCCTCACTCCTCCTATCTACCTATCTCTCTATCTCTCTATCCCACTATCTAACTCCCTCACTCTCCACCTCCTCCTATCTTCCTATCTCTCTATCTATTTCCCTATCTATCGATTTCCCTATCTATCTATTTTCTCTATCTATTTCTCTATCTCTCCCCCCTCCCTCACCCCCTCTATTACCTATCTTCCTATCCTCTCACCCTCACCCACCTCTACAACCCCCCCTCCCCTATCTTCTCAACCCTACTCCTATCTTTCTCCCTTATCTCCTAAACCTCCTAACACTCACCCCCCTCCACCCTTTAACCCCTCTCCCCCAGCTCTTCTCATTCTACCTGTCCCCCCCCTCCCTCGCGCTTTCCCGCCGCAACCTCCTGCACGCCCCCGCCCCCCAGCTCCCATTCGCCCCCACCTGACCCCTCCCCCCTCCTACCTCATATGGCGGCCGCTGCGTGACAGTGGTAGCGACCCTTGACCCAAGGGTAGGTCGCTCCCCCTGCCGCTGCAGCTCCTCCAGGTTCCTGAGTTCCTCAGACCCACCTCACAGTAAGTACCCCCCCCCCTCCCAACCCCTCGCTCTGCCCCGCGCTACTCACCCTCTCTCCTGCTCCTGCTTCTTTTCTTCTTTTCTTCTTCTCTGTTCTTCTGTTCTTCCTCCTCGCTCCTCGTCTGTAATCTTCTTCTGTACTCTTCTTTCCCCCGTCTTCACTCTACTTCTCTTCTTCCTCATCTTCTCCTGTGGTGTTCTGCCCTCTGTTCTTCGTTTTCTGTATCTTCTTCTGTGTTCTTCTGTGTTCTTCTGTGTTCTTCCGGTCTTCCTTTCTTCTCTCCTTCCGGTCTTCTGCTCTTCCTTTCTTCTCTCCTTCTGGTCTTCTGTTCTTCTGTTCTTCTGTTCTTCTGTTCTTCTGTTCTTCTGGTCTTCTTGTCTTCTTGTCTTCTTGTCTTCTGTTCTTCTTGTCTTCTGACTTCGGCTCTTCTGCCTCCTCCGTCCTCTTCTCCCCGCGCCTGCCCTCCTGCTCCTGCCTCATCCCCCTCCCCCACTCGCATCCCCCTCTCTATCTCCCCTATCTAACCCGTTCACTATCTACCTCCCTCACTCCTCCTATCTACCTATCTCTCTATCTCTCTATCCCACTATCTAACTCCCTCACTCTCCACCTCCTCCTATCTTCCTATCTCTCTATCTATTTCCCTATCTATCGATTTCCCTATCTATCTATTTCTCTATCTCTCCCCCCCTCCCTCACCCCCTCTATTACCTATCTTCCTATCCTCTCACCCTCACCCACCTCTACAACCCCCCTCCCCTATCTTCTCAACCCTACTCCTATCTTTCTCCCTTGTCTCCTAAACCTCCTAACACTCACCCCCCTCCACTCTTAAACCCCCCTCCCCCAGCTCTTCTCACTCTACCTGTCCCCCCCCTCCCTCGCGCTTTCCCGCCGCGACCTCCTGCACGCCCCCGCCCCCCAGCTCCCATTCGCCCCCACCTGACCCCTCCCCCCCTCCAACCTCATATGGCGGCCGCTGCGCGACAGTGGTAGCGACCCTGACCCAAGGGTAGGTCGCTCCCCCTGCCGCTGCAGCTCCTCCAGGTTCCTGTGTTCCTGAGACCCACCTCACAGTAAGTACCCCCCCCTCCCAGCCCCTCGCTCTGCCCCGCGCTACTCACCCTCTCTCCTGCTTCTTTTCTTCTTTTCTTCTTCTCTGTTCTTCTGTTCTTCCTCCTCGCTCCTCGTCTGTAATCTTCTTCTGTACTCTTCTTTCCCCCGTCTTCACTCTACTTCTCTTCTTCCTCATCTTCTCCTGTGGACTTCTGCCCTCTGTTCTTCGTCTTCTGTAGCTTCTTCTGTGTTCTTCTGTGTTCTTCTGTGTTCTTCTGGTCTTCCTTTCTTCTCTCCTCCCGGTCTTCTGCTCTTCCTTTCTTCTCTCCTTCCGGTCTTCTGTTCTTCTGTTCTTCTGTTCTTCTGTTCTTCTGGTCTTCTGGTCTTCTTGTCTTCTTTTCTTCTTGTCTTCTGTTCTTCTTGTCTTCTGACTTCGGCTCTTCTGCCTCCTCCGTCCTCTTCTCCCCGCGCCTGCCCTCCTGCTCCTGCCTCATCCCCCTCCCCCACTCGCATCCCCCTCTCTATCTCCCCTATCTAACCCGTTCACTATCTACCTCCCTCACTCCTCCTATCTACCTATCTCTCTATCCCACTATCTAACTCCCTCAGTCTCCACCTCCTCCTATCTTCCTATCTCTCTATCTATTTCCCTATCTATCTATTTCCCTATCTATCTATTTTCTCTATCTATTTCTCTATCTCTCCCCCCTCCCTCACCCCCTCTATTACCTATCTTCCTATCCTCTCACTCTACCTCTCACCCTCACCCACCTCTACAACCCCCCTCCCCTATCTTCTCAACCCTACTCCTATCTTTCTCCCTTATCTCCTAAACCTCCTAACACTCACCCCCCTCCACCCTTAAACCCCCCTCCCCCAGCTCTTCTCACTCTACCTGTCCCCCCCTCCCTCGCGCTTTCCCGCTGCTACCTCCTGCACGCCCCCGCCCCCCAGCTCCCATGCGCCCCCACCTGACCCCTCCCCCCCCTCCTACCTCATATGGCGGCCGCTGCGCGACAGTGGTAGCGACCCTTGACCCAAGGGTAGGTCGCTCCCCCAGCCGCTGCAGCTCCTCCAGGTTCCTGAGTTCCTGAGACCCACCTCACAGTAAGTACCCCCCCCTCCCAGCCCCTCGCTCTGCCCCGCGCTACTCACCCTCTCTCCTGCTCCTGCTTCTTTTCTTCTTTTCTTCTTCTCTGTTCTTCTGTTCTTCCTCCTCGCTCCTCGTCTGTAATCTTCTTCTGTACTCTTCTTTCCCCCGTCTTCACTCTACTTCTCTATTTCCTCATCTTCTCCTGTGGTCTTCTGCCCTCTGTTCTTCGTTTTCTGTATCTTCTTCTGTGTTCTTCTGTGTTCTTCTGTGTTCTTCCGGTCTTCCTTTCTTCTCTCCTTCCGGTCTTCTGCTCTTCCTTTCTTCTCTCCTTCCGGTCTTCTGTTCTTCTGTTCTTCTGTTCTTCTGGTCTTCTTGTCTTCTTGTCTTCTTGTCTTCTGTTCTTCTTGTCTTCTGACTTCGGCTCTTCTGCCTCCTCCGTCCTCTTCTCCCCGCGCCTGCCCTCCTGCTCCTGCCTCATCCCCCTCCCCCACTCGCATCCCCCTCTCTATCTCCCCTATCTAACCCGTTCACTATCTACCTCCCTCACTCCTCCTATCTACCTATCTCTCTATCTCTCTATCCCACTATCTAACTCCCTCACTCTCCACCTCCTCCTATCTTCCAATCTCTCTATCTATTTCCCTATCTATCGATTTCCCTATCTATCTATTTTCTCTATCTATTTCTCTATCTCTCCCCCCCTCCCTCACCCCCTCTATTACCTATCTTCCTATCCTCCCACCCTCACCCACCTCTACAACCCCCCTCCCCTATCTTCTCAACCCTACTCCTATTTTTCTCACTTATCTCCTAAACCTCCTAACACTCACCCCCTCCACCCTTAAACCCCCCTCCTCCGGCTCTTCTCACTCTACCTGTCCCCCCCCTCCCTCGCGCATTCCCGCCGCGACCTCCTGCACGCCCCCGCCCCCCAGCTCCCATTCGCCCCCACCTGACCCCTCCCCCTCCTCCTACCTCATATGGCGGCCGCTGCGCGACAGTGGTAGCGACCCTTGACCCAAGGGTAGGTCGCTCCCCCTGCCGCTGCAGCTCCTCCAGGTTCCTGAGTTCCTGAGACCCACCTCACAGTAAGTACCCCCCCCTCCCAGCCCCTCGCTCTGCCCCGCGCTACTCACCCTCTCTCCTGCTCCTGCTTCTTTTCTTCTTTTCTTCTTCTCTGTTCTTCTGTTCTTCCTCCTCGCTCCTCGTCTGTAATCTTCTTCTGTACTCTTCTTTCCCCCGTCTTCACTCTACTTCTCTTCTTCCTCATCTTCTCCTGTGGTCTTCTGCCCTCTGTTCTTCGTTTTCTGTATCTTCTTCTGTGTTCTTCTGTGTTCTTCTGTGTTCTTCCGGTCTTCCTTTCTTCTCTCCTCCCGGTCCTCTGCTCTTCCTTTCTTCTCTCCTTCCGGTCTTCTGTTCTGCTGTTCTTCTGTTCTTCTGTTCTTCTCTTCTTCTGTTCTTCTGTTCTTCTGTTCTTCTGGTCTTCTTGTCTTCTTGTCTTCTTGTCTTCTTGTCTTCTGTTCTTCTCGTCTTCTGACTTCGGCTGTTCTGCCTCCTCCGTCCTCTTCTCCCCACGCCTGCCCTCCTGCTCCTGCCTCATCCCCCTCCCCCACTCGCATCCCCCTCTCTATCTCCCCTATCTAACCCGTTCACTATCCACCTCCCTCACTCCTCCTATCTACCTATCTCTCTATCTCTCTATCCCACTATCTAACTCCCTCACTCTCCACCTCCTCCTGTCTTCCTATCTCTCTATCTATTTCCCTATCTATCGATTTCCCTATCTATCTATTTTCTCTATCTATTTCTCTATCTCTCCCCCCTCCCTCACCCCCTCTATTACCTATCTTCCTATCCTCTCACCCTCACCCACCTCTACAACCCCCCTCCCCTATCTTCTCAACCCTACTCCTATCTTTCTCCCTTATCTCCTAAACCTCCTAACACTCACCCCCCTCCACCCTTAAACCCCCCTCCCCCAGCTCTTCTCACTCTACCTGTCCCCACCCCCCCTCGCGCTTTCCCGCCGCGACCTCCTGCACGCCCCCGCCCCCCAGCTCCCATTTGCCCCAACCTGACCCCTCCCCCCCCTCCTACCTTATATGGCGGCCGCTGCACAACAGTGGTAGCGACCCTTTACCCAAGGGTAGGTCGCTCCCCCTGCCGCTGCAGCTCCTCCAGGTTCCTGAGTTCCTGAGACCCACCTCACAGTAAGTACCCCCCCTCCCAGCCCCTCGCTCTGCCCCTCGCTACTCACCCTCTCTCCTGCTTCTTTTCTTCTTTTCTTCTTCTCTGTTCTTCTGTTCTTCCTCCTCGCTCCTCGTCTGTAATCTTCTTCTGTACTCTTCTTTCCCCATCTTCACTCTACTTCTCTTCTTCCTCATCTACTCCTGTGGTCTTCTGCCCTCTGTTCTTCGTTTTCTGTATCTTCTTCTGTGTTCTTCTGTGTTCTTCTGTGTTCTTCCGGTCTTCCTTTCTTCTCTCCTTCCGGTCTTCTGATCTTCCTTTCTTCTCTCCTTCCGGTCTTCTGTTCTTCTGTTCTTCTGTTCTTCTGTTCTTCTTGTCTTCTTGTCTTCTTGTCTTCTGTTCTTCTTGTCTTCTGACTTTGGCTCTTCTGCCTCCTCCGTCCTCTTCTCCCCGCGCCTGCCCTCCCGCTCCTGCCTCATCCCCCTCCCCCACTCGCATCCCCCTCTCTATCTCCCCTATCTAACCCGTTCACTATCTACCTCCCTCACTCCTCCTATCTACCTATTTCTCTATCCCACTATCTAACTCCCTCACTCTCCACCTCCTCCTATCTTCCTATCTCTCTATCTATTTCCCTATCTATCGATTTCCCTATCTATCTATTTTCTCTATCTATTTTTCTATCTCTCCCCACCATCCCTCACCCCCTCTATTACCTATCTTCCTATCCTCTCACACTCACCCACCTCTACAACCCCCCCTCCCCTATCTTCTCAACCCTCCTCCTATCTTTCTCCCTTATCTCCTAAACCTCCTAACACTCACCCCCCTCCACCCTTAAACCCCCCTCCCCCAGCTCTTCTCACTCTACCTGTCCCCCCCTCCCTCGCGCTTTCCCGCCGCGACCTCCTGCACGCCCCCGCCCCCCAGCTCCCATTCGCCCCCACCTGACCCCTCCCCCCTCCTACCTCATATGGCGGCCGCTGCGCGACATTGGTAGCGACCCTTGACCCAAGGGTAGGTCGCTCCCCCTACCGCTGCAGCTCCTCCAGGTTCCTGAGTTCCTGAGACCCACCTCACAGTAAGTACCCCCCCCAGCCCCTCGCTCTGCCCCGCGCTACTCACCCTCTCTCCTGCTCCTGCTTCTTTTCTTCTTTTCTTCTTCTCTGTTCTTCTGTTCTTCCTCCTCGCTCCTCGTCTGCAATCTTCTTTCTGTACTCTTCTTTCCCTCGTCTTCACTCTACTTCTCTTCTTCCTCATCTTCTCCTGTGGTCTTCTGCCCTCTGTTCTTCGTTTTCTGTATCTTCTTCTGTGTTCTTCTGTGTTCTTCTGTGTTCTTCCGGTCTTCCTTTCTTCTCTCCTTCCGGTCTTCTGCTCTTCCTTTCTTCTCTCCTTCCGGTCTTCTGTTCTTCTGTTCTTCTGTTCTTCTGGTCTTCTTGTCTTCTTGTCTTCTTGTCTTCTGTTCTTCTTGTCTTCTGACTTTGGCTCTTCTGCCTCCTCCGTCCTCTTCTCCCCGCGCCTGCCCTCCTGCTCCTGCCTCATCCCCCTCCCCCACTCGCATCCCCCTCTCTATCTCCCCTATCTAACCCGTTCACTATCTATCTCCCTCACTCCTCCTATCTACCTATCTCTCTATCTCTCTATCCCACTATCTAACTCCCTCACTCTCCACCTCCTCCTATCTTCCTATCTCTCTATCTATTTCCCTATCTATCGATTTCCCTATCTATCTATTTTCTCTATCTATTTCTCTATCTCTCCCCCCTCCCTCACCCCCTCTATTTCCTATCTTCCTATCCTCTCACCCTCACCCACCTCTACAACCCCCCCTCCCCTATCTTCTCAACCCTACTCCTATCTTTCTCCCTTATCTCCTAAACCTCCTAACACTCACCCCCCTCCACCCTTTAACCCCCCTTCCCCAGCTCTTCTCATTCTACCTGACCCCCCCTCCTTCGCGCTTTCCCGCCGCGACCTCCTGCACGCCCCCGCCCCCCAGCTCCCATTCGCCCCCACCTGACCCCTCCCCCCTCCTACCTCATATGGCGGCCGCTGCGTGACAGTGGTAGCGACCCTTGACCCAAGGGTAGGTCGCTCCCCCGGCCGCTGCAGCTCCTCCAGGTTCCTGAGTTCCTGAGACCCACCTCACAGTAAGTACCCCCCCTCCCAACCCCTCGCTCTGCCCCGCGCTACTCACCCTCTCTCCTGCTCCTGCTTCTTTTCTTCTTTTCTTCTTCTCTGTTCTTCTGTTCTTCCTCCTCGCTCCTCGTCTGTAATCTTCTTCTGTACTCTTCTTTCCCCCGTCTTCACTCTACTTCTCTTCTTCCTCATCTTCTCCTGTGGTGTTCTGCCCTCTGTTCTTCGTTTTCTGTATCTTCTTCTGTGTTCTTCTGTGTTCTTCTGTGTTCTTCCGGTCTTCCTTTCTTCTCTCCTTCCGGTCTTCTGCTCTTCCTTTCTTCTCTCCTTCCGGTCTTCTGTTCTTCTGTTCTTCTGTTCTTCTGTTCTTCTGGTCTTCTTGTCTTCTTGTCTTCTGTTCTTCTTGTCTTCTGACTTCGGCTGTTCTGCCTCCTCCGTCCTCTTCTCCCCGCGCCTGCCCTCCTGCTCCTGCCTCATCCCCCTCCCCCACTCGCATCCCCCTCTCTATCTCCCCTATCTAACCCGTTCACTATCTACCTCCCTCACTCCTCCTATCTACCTATCTTTCTATCTCTCTATCCCACTAACTCCCTCACTCTCCACCTCCTCCTATCTTCCTATCTCTCTATCTATTTCCCTATCTATCGATTTCCCTATCTATCTATTTCTCTATCTCTCCCCCCCTCCCTCACAACCTCTATTACCTATCTTCCTATCCTCTCACCCTCACCCACCTCTACAACCCCCCTCCCCTATCTTCTCAACCCTACTCCTATCTTTCTCCCTTATCTCCTAAACCTCCTAACACTCACCCCCCTCCACCCTTAAACCCCCCTCCCCCAGCTCTTCTCACTCTACCTGTCCCCCCCCTCCCTCGCGCTTTACCGCCGCGACCTCCTGCACGCCCCCGCCCCCCAGCTCCCATTCGCCCCCACCTGACCCCTCCCCCCCTCCAACCTCATATGGCGGCCGCTGTGCGACAGTGGTAGCGACCCTGACCCAAGGGTAGGTCGCTCCCCCTGCCGCTGCAGCTCCTCCAGGTTCCTGAGTTCCTGAGACCCACCTCACAGTAAGTACCCCCCCCTCCCAGCCCCTCGCTCTGCCCCGCGCTACTCACCCTCTCTCCTGCTTCTTTTCTTCTTTTCTTCTTCTCTGTTCTTCTGTTCTTCCTCCTCGCTCCTCGTCTGTAATCTTCTTCTGTACTCTTCTTTCCCCCGTCTTCACTCTACTTCTCTTCTTCCTCATCTTCTCCTGTGGACTTCTGCCCTCTGTTCTTCGTTTTCTGTATCTTCTTCTGTGTTCTTCTGTGTTCTTCTGGTCTTCCTTTCTTCTCTCCTCCCGGTCTTCTGCTCTTCCTTTCTTCTCTCCTTCCGGTCTTCTGTTCTTCTGTTCTTCTGTTCTTCTGTTCTTCTGGTCTTCTTGTCTTCTTGTCTTCTGTTCTTCTTGTCTTCTGACTTCGGCTCTTCTGCCTCCTCCGTCCCCTTCTCCCCGCGCCTGCCCTCCTGCTCCTGCCTCATCCCCCTCCCCCACTCGCATCCCCCTCTCTATCTCCCCTATCTAACCCGTTCACTATCTACCTCCCTCACTCCTCCTATCTACCTATCTCTCTATCCCACTATCTAACTCCCTCACTCTCCACCTCCTCCTATCTCCCTATCTCTCTATTTCCCTATCTATCGATTTCCCTATCTATCTATTTTCTCTATCTATTTCTCTATCTCTCCCCACCCTCCCTCACCCCCTCTATTACCTATCTTCCTATCCTCTCACCCTCACCCACCTCTACAACCCCCCTCCCCTATCTTCTCAACCCTACTCCTATCTTTCTCCCTTATCTCCTAAACCTCCTAACACTCACCCTCCTCCACCCTTTAATCCCCCTCCCCCAGCTCTTCTCACTCTACCTGTCCCCCCTCCCTCGCGCTTTCCCGCTGCGACCTCCTGCACGCCCCCGCCCCCCAGATCCCATTCGCCCCCACCTGACCCCTCCCCCACTCCTACCTCATATGGCGGCCGCTGCGCGACAGTGGTAGCGACCCTAGACCCAAGGGTAGGTCGCTCCCCCTGCCGCTGCAGCTCCTCCAGGTTCCTGAGTTCCTGAGACCCACCTCACAGTAAGTACCCCCCCCCTCCCAGCCCCTCGCTCTGCCCCGCGCTACTCACCCTCTCTCCTGCTCCTGCTTCTTTTCTTCTTTTCTTCTTCTCTGTTCTTCTCTTCTTCCTCCTCGCTCCTCGTCTGTAATCTTCTTCTGTACTCTTCTTTCCCCCGTCTTCACTCTACTTCTCTTCTTCCTCATCTTCTCCTGTGGTCTTCTGCCCTCTGTTCTTCATTTTCTGTATCTTCTTCTGTGTTCTTCTGTGTTCTTCTGTTTTCTTCTGTGTTCTTCCGGTCTTCCTTTCTTCTCTCCTTCCGGTCTTCTGCTTTTCCTTTCTTCTCTCCTTCCGGTCTTCTGTTCTTCTGTTCTTCTGTTCTTCTGTTCTTCTGGTCTTCTTGTCTTCTTGTTTTCTTGTCTTCTGTTCTTCTTGTCTTCTGACTTCGGCTCTTCTGCCTCCTCCGTCCTCTTCTCGCTGCGCCTGCCCTCCTGCTCCTGCCTCATCCCCCTCCCCCACTCGCATCCCCCTCTCTATCTCCCCTATCTAACCCGTTCACTATCTACCTCCCTCACTCCTCCTATCTACCTATCTCTCTATCTCTCTATCCCACTATCTAACTCCCTCACTCTCCACCTCCTCCTATCTTCCTATCTCTCTATCTATTTCCCTATCTATCGATTTCCCTATCTATCTATTTTCTCTATCTATTTCTCTATCTCTCCCCCCTCCCTCACCCCCTCTATTACCTATCTTCCTACCCTCTCACCCTCACCCACCTCTACAACCCCCCTCCCCTATCTTCTCAACCCTACTCCTATATTTCTCCCTTATCTCCTAAACCTCCTAACACTCACCCCCCTCCACCCTTAAACCCCCCTCCCCCAGCTCTTCTCACTCTACCTGTCCCCCCCCCTCGCGCTTTCCCGCCGCGACCTCCTGCACGCCCCCGCCCCCCAGCTCCCATTCGCCCCCACCTGACCCCTCCCCCCCTCCTACCTCATATGGCGGCCGTTGCGCGACAGTGGTAGCGACCCTTGACTCAAGGGTAGGTCGCTCCCCCTGCCGCTGCAGCTCCTCCAGGTTCCTGAGTTCCTGAGACCCACCTCACAGTAAGTACCCCCCCCTCCCAGCCCCTCGCTCTTCCCCGCGCTACTCACCCTCTCTCCTGCTCCTGCTTCTTTTCTTCTTTTCTTCTTCTCTGTTCTTCTGTTCTTCCTCCTCGCTCCTCGTCTGTAATCTTCTTCTGTACTCTTCTTTCCCCCGTCTTCACTCTACTTCTCTTCTTCCTCATCTTCTCCTGTGGTCTTCTGCCCTCTGTTCTTCGTTTTCTGTTTCTTCTTCTGTGTTCTTCTGTGTTCTTCTGTGTTCTTCCGGTCTTCCTTTCTTCTCTCCTTCCGGTCTTCTGCTCTTCCTTTCTTCTCTCCTTCCGGTCTTCTGTTCTTCTGTTCTTCTGTTCTCTGTTCTTCTGTTCTTCTGTTCTTCTGGTCTTCTTGTCTTCTTGTCTTCTTGTGTTCTGTTCTTTTTGTCTTCTGACTTCGGCTGTTCTGCCTCCTCCGTCCTCTTCTCACCGCGCCTGCCCTCCTGCTCCTGCCTCATCCCCCTCCCCCACTCGCATCCCCCTCTCTATCTCCCCTATCTAACCCGTTCACTATCTACCTCCCTCACTCCTCCTATCTACCTATCTCTCTATCTCTCTATCCCACTATCTAACTCCCTCACTCTCCACCTCCTCCTATCTTCCTATCTCTCTATCTATTTCCCTATCTATCGATTTCCCTATCTATCTATTTTTTCTATCTATTTCTCTATCTCTCCCCCCCCCCTCACCCCCTCTATTACCTATCTTCCTATCCTCTCACCCTCACCCACCTCTACAACCCCCCCTCCCCTATCTTCTCAACCCTACTCCTATCTTTCTCCCTTATCTCCTAAACCTCCTAACACTCACCCCCTCCACCCTTAAACCCCCCTCCCCCAGCTCTTCTCACTCTACCTGTCCCCCCCTCTCCCTCGCGCTTTCCCGCCGCGACCTCCTGCACGCCCCCGCCCCCCCAGCTCCCATTCGCCCCCCCTGACCCCTCCCCCCTCTACCTCATATGGCGGCCGCTGCGCGACAATGGTAGCGACCCTTGACCCAAGGGTAGTTCGCTCCCCCTGCCGCTGCAGCTCCTCCAGGTTCCTGAGTTCCTGAGACCCACCTCACAGTAAGTACCCCCCCCCCTCCCAGCCCCTCGCTCTGCCCCGCGCTACTCACCCTCTCTCCTGCTCCTGCTTCTTTTCTTCTTTTCTTCTTCTCTGTTCTTCTGTTCTTCCTCCTCGCTCCTCGTCTGTAATCTTCTTCTGTACTCTTCTTTCCCTCGTCTTTACTCTACTTCTCTTCTTCCTCATCTTCTCCTGTGGTCTTCTGCCGTCTGTTCTTCGTTTTCTGTATCTTCTTCTGTGTTCTTCTGTGTTCTTCTGTGTTCTTCCGGTCTTCCTTTCTTCTCTCCTTCCGGTCTTCTGATCTTCCTTTCTTCTCTCCTTCCGGTCTTCTGTTCTTCTTTTCTTCTGTTCTTCTTGTCTTCTTGTCTTCTGTTCTTCTTGTCTTCTGACTTCGGCTCTTCTGCCTCCTCCGTCCTCTTCTCCCCGCGCCTGCCCTCCTGCTCCTGCCTCATCCCCCTCCCCCACTCGCATCCCCCTCTCTATCTCCCCTATCTAACCTGTTCACTATCTACCTCCCTCACTCCTCCTATCTACCTATCTCTCTATCTCTCTATCCCACTATCTAACTCCCTCACTCTCCACCTCCTCCTATCTCTCTATTTCCCTATCTATCTATTTTCTCTATCTATTTCTCTATCTCTCCCCCCCTCCCTCACCCCCTCTATTACCTATCTTCCTATCCTCTCACTCTACCTCTCACCCTCACCCACCTCTACAACCCCCCCTCCCCTATCTTCTCAATCCTACTCCTATCTTTCTCCCTTATCTCCTAAACCTTCTAACACTCACCCCCCTCCACCCTTAAACCCCCCTCCACCAGCTCTTCTCACTCTACCTGTCCCCCCCTCCCTGGCGCTTTCCCGCCGCGACCTCCTGCACGCCCCCGCCCCCCAGCTCCCATTCGCCCCCACCTAACCCCTCCTACCTCATATGGCGGCCGCTGCGCGACAGTGGTAGCGACCCTTGACCCAAGGGTAGGTCGCTCCCCATGCCGCTGCAGCTCCTCCAGGTTCCTGAGTTCCTCAGACCCACCTCACAGTAAGTACCCCTCCCTCCCAGCCCCTCGCTCTGCCCCGCGCTACTCACCCTCTCTCCTGCTCCTGCTTCTTTTCTTCTTTTCTTCTTCTCTGTTCTTCTGTTCTTCCTCCTCGCTCCTCGTCTGTAATCTTCTTCTGTACTCTTCTTTCCCCCGTCTTCACTCTACTTCTCTTCTTCCTCATCTTCTCCTGTGGTCTTCTGCCCTCTGTTCTTCGTTTTCTGTATCTTCTTCTGTGTTCTTCTGTGTTCTTCCGGTCTTCCTTTCTTCTCTCCTTCCGGTCTTCTGCTCTTCCTTTCTTCTCTCCTTCCGGTCTTCTGTTCTTCTGTTCTTCTGTTCTTCTTGTCTTCTTGTCTTCTTGTCTTCTTGTCTTCTGTTGTTCTTGTCTTCTGACTTCGGCTCTTCTGCCTCCTCCGTCCTCTTCTCCCCGCGCCTGCCCTCCTGCTCCTGCCTCCTCCCCCTCCCCCACTCGCATCCTCCTCTCTATCTCCCCTATCTAACCCGTTCACTATCTACCTCCCTCACTCCTCCTATCTACCTATCTCTCTTTCTCCCTATCCCACTATCTAACTCCCTCACTCTCCACCTCCTCCTATCTTCCTATCTCTCTATCTATTTCCCTATCTATCGATTTCCCTATCTATCTATCTATTTTCTCTATCTATTTCTCTATCTCTCCCCCCCTCCGTCACCCCCTCTATTACCTATCTTCCTATCCTCTCACCCTCACCCACCTCTACAACCCCCCCTCCCCTATCTTCTCAACCCTACTCCTATCTTTCTCCCTTATCTCCTAAACCTCCTAACACTCACCCCCCTCCACCCTTAAAGCCCCCTCCCCCAGCTCTTCTCACTCTACCTGTCCCCCCCTCCCTCGCGCTTTCCTGCTGCGACCTCCTGCACACCCCCGCCCCCCAGCTCCCATTCGCCCCCACCTGACCCCTCCCCCCCTCCTACCTCAAATGGCGGCCGTTGCGCGACAGTGGTAGCGACCCTTGACCCAAGGGTAGGTCGCTCCCCCTGCTGCTGCAGCTCCTCCAGGTTCTTGAGTTCCTGAGACCCACCTCACAGTAAGTACCCCCCCCTCCCAGCCCCTCGCTCTGCCCCGCGCTACTCACCCTCTCTCCTGCTCCTCCTTCTTTTCTTCTTTTCTTCTTCTCTGTTCTTCTCTTCTTCCTCCTCGCTCCTCGTCTGTAATCTTCTTCTGTACTCTTCATTCCCCCGTCTTCACTCTACTTCTCTTCTTCCTCATCTTCTCCTGTGGTCTTCTGCCCTCTGTTCTTCGTTTTCTGTATCTTCTTCCGTGTTCTTCTGTGTTCTTCTGTGTTCTTCCGGTCTTCCTTTTTTTGTCTCCTTCCGGTCTTCTGCTCTTCCTTTCTTCTCTCCTTCCGGTCTTCTGTTCTTCTGTTCTTCTGTTCTTCTGTTCTTCTTGTCTTCTTGTCTTCTTGTCTTCTGTTCTTCTTGTCTTCTGACTTCGGCTCTTCTGCCTCCTCCGTCCTCTTCTCCCCGCGCCTGCCCTCCTGCTCCTGCCTCATCCCCCTCCCCCACTCGCATCCCCCTCTCTATCTCCCCTATCTAACCCGTTCACTATCTACCTCCCTCACTCCTCCTATCTACCTATCTCTCTATCTCTCTATCCCACTATCTAACTCCCTCACTCTCCACCTCCTCCTATCTTCCTATCTCTCTATCTATTTCCCTATCTATCGATTTCCCTATCTATCTATTTTTTCTATCTATTTCTCTATCTCTCCCCCCCTCCCTCACCCCCTCTATTACCTATCTTCCTATCCTCTCACCCTCACCCACCTCTACAACCCCCCCCCTATCTTCTCAACCCTACTCCTATCTTTCTCCCTTATCTCCTAAACCTCCTAACACTCACCCCCTCCACCCTTAAACCCCCCTCCCCCAGCTCTTCTCACTCTACCTGTCCCCCCCTCTCCCTCGCGCTTTCCCGCCGCGACCTCCTGCACGCCCCCGCCCCCCCAGCTCCCATTCGCCCCCCCTGACCCCTCCCCCCCTCTACCTCATATGGCGGCCGCTGCGCGACAATGGTAGCGACCCTTGACCCAAGGGTAGTTCGCTCCCCCTGCCGCTGCAGCTCCTCCAGGTTCCTGAGTTCCTGAGACCCACCTCACAGTAAGTACCCCCCCCCTCCCAGCCCCTCGCTCTGCCCCGCGCTACTCACCCTCTCTCCTGCTCCTGCTTCTTTTCTTCTTTTCTTCTTCTCTGTTCTTCTGTTCTTCCTCCTCGCTCCTCGTCTGTAATCTTCTTCTGTACTCTTCTTTCCCTCGTCTTCACTCTACTTCTCTTCTTCCTCATCTTCTCCTGTGGTCTTCTGCTGTCTGTTCTTCGTTTTCTGTATCTTCTTCTGTGTTCTTCTGTGTTCTTCTGTGTTCTTCCGGTCATCCTTTCTTCTCTCCTTCCGGTCTTCTGATCTTCCTTTCTTCTCTCCTTCCGGTCTTCTGTTCTTCTGTTCTTCTGTTCTTCTTGTCTTCTTGTCTTCTGTTCTTCTTGTCTTCTGACTTCGGCTCTTCTGCCTCCTCCGTCCTCTTCTCCCCGCGCCTGCCCTCCTGCTCCTGCCTCATCCCCCTCCCCCACTCGCATCCCCCTCTCTATCTCCCCTATCTAACCTGTTCACTATCTACCTCCCTCACTCCTCCTATCTACCTATCTCTCTATCTCTCTATCCCACTATCTAACTCCCTCACTCTCCACCTCCTCCTATCTCTCTATTTCCCTATCTATCTATTTTCTCTATCTATTTCTCTATCTCTCCCCCCCTCCCTCACCCCCTCTATTACCTATCTTCCTATCCTCTCACTCTACCTCTCACCCTCACCCACCTCTACAACCCCCCCTCCCCTATCTTCTCAATCCTACTCCTATCTTTCTCCCTTATCTCCTAAACCTCCTAACACTCACCCCCCTCCACCCTTAAACCCCCCTCCACCAGCTCTTCTCACTCTACCTGTCCCCCCCTCCCTGGCGCTTTCCCGCCGCGACCTCCTGCACGCCCCCGCCCCCCAGCTCCCATTCCCCCCCACCTAACCCCTCCTACCTCATATGGCGGCCGCTGCGCGACAGTGGTAGCGACCCTTGACCCAAGGGTAGGTCGCTCCCCCTGCCGCTGCAGCTCCTCCAGGTTCCTGAGTTCCTCAGACCCACCTCACAGTAAGTACCCCTCCCTCCCAGCCCCTCGCTCTGCCCCGCGCTACTCACCCTCTCTCCTGCTCCTGCTTCTTTTCTTCTTTTCTTCTTCTCTGTTCTTCTGTTCTTCCTCCTCGCTCCTCGTCTGTAATCTTCTTCTGTACTCTTCTTTCCCCCGTCTTCACTCTACTTCTCTTCTTCCTCATCTTCTCCTGTGGTCTTCTGCCCTCTGTTCTTCGTTTTCTGTATCTTCTTCTGTGTTCTTCTGTGTTCTTCTGTGTTCTTCCGGTCTTCCTTTCTTCTCTCCTTCCGGTCTTCTGCTCTTCCTTTCTTCTCTCCTTCCGGTCTTCTGTTCTTCTGTTCTTCTGTTCTTCTTGTCTTCTTGTCTTCTTGTCTTCTTGTCTTCTGTTGTTCTTGTCTTCTGACTTCGGCTCTTCTGCCTCCTCCGTCCTCTTCTCCCCGCGCCTGCCCTCCTGCTCCTGCCTCCTCCCCCTCCCCCACTCGCATCCTCCTCTCTATCTCCCCTATCTAACCCGTTCACTATCTACCTCCCTCACTCCTCCTATCTACCTATCTCTCTTCCCCCCTATCCCACTATCTAACTCCCTCACTCTCCACCTCCTCCTATCTTCCTATCTCTCTATCTATTTCCCTATCTATCGATTTCCCTATCTATCTATCTATTTTCTCTATCTATTTCTCTATCTCTCCCCCCCTCCCTCACCCCCTCTATTACCTATCTTCCTATCATCTCACCCTCACCCACCTCTACAACCCCCCCTCCCCTATCTTCTCAACCCTACTCCTATCTTTCTCCCTTATCTCCTAAACCTCCTAACACTCACCCCCCTCCACCCTTAAAGCCCCCTCCCCCAGCTCTTCTCACTCTACCTGTCCCCCCCTCCCTCGCGCTTTCCTGCCGCGACCTCCTGCACGCCCCCGCCCCCCAGCTCCCATTCGCCCCCACCTGACCCCTCCCCCCCTCCTACCTCAAATGGCGGCCGTTGCGCGACAGTGGTAGCGACCCTTGACCCAAGGGTAGGTCGCTCCCCCTGCCGCTGCAGCTCCTCCAGGTTCTTGAGTTCCTGAGACCCACCTCACAGTAAGTACCCCCCCTCCCAGCCCCTCGCTCTGCCCCGCGCTACTCACCCTCTCTCCTGCTCCTGCTTCTTTTCTTCTTTTCTTCTTCTCTGTTCTTCTCTTCTTCCTCCTCGCTCCTCGTCTGTAATCTTTTTCTGTACTCTTCTTTCCCCCGTCTTCACTCTACTTCTCTTCTTCCTCATCTTCTCCTGTGGTCTTCTGCCCTCTGTTCTTCGTTTTCTGTATCTTCTTCTGTGTTCTTCTGTGTTCTTCTGTGTTCTTCCGGTCTTCCTTTTTTTGTCTCCTTCCGGTCTTCTGCTCTTCCTTTCTTCTCTCCTTCCGGTCTTCTGTTCTTCTGTTCTTCTGTTCTTCTGTTCTTCTGTTCTTCTGTTCTTCTGTTCTTCTTGTCTTCTTGTCTTCTTGTCTTCTGTTCTTCTTGTCTTCTGACTTCGGCTCTTCTGCCTCCTCCGTCCTCTTCTCCCCGCGCCTGCCCTCCTGCTCCTGCCTCATCCCCCTCCCCCACTCGCATCCCCCTCTCTATCTCCCCTATCTAACCCGTTCACTATCTACCTCCCTCACTCCTCCTATCTACCTATCTCTCTATCTCTCTATCCCACTATCTAACTCCCTCACTCTCCACCTCCTCCTATCTTCCTATCTCTCTATCTATTTCCCTATCTATCGATTTCCCTATCTATCTATTTTCTCTATCTATTTCTCTATTTCTCACCCCCCTCCGTCACCCCCTCTATTACCTATCTTCCTATCCGCTCACCCTCACCCACCTCTACAACCCCCCTCCCCTATCTTCTCAACCCTACTCCTATCTTTCTCCCTTATCTCCTAAACCTCCTAACACTCACCCCCCTCCACCCTTAAACCCCCCTCCCCCAGCTCTTCTCACTCTACCTGTCCCCCCCCTCCCTCGCGCTTTCCCGCCGCGACCTCCTGCACGCCCCCGCCCCCCCAGCTCCCATTCGCCCGCACCTGACCCCTCCCCCCCTCCTACCTCATATGGCGGCCGCTGCGCGACAGTGGTAGCGACCCTTGACCCAAGGGTAGGTCGCTCCCCCTGCCGCTGCAGCTCCTCCAGGTTCCTGAGTTCCTGAGACCCAAATCACAGTAAGTACCCCCCCTCCCAGCCCCTCGCTCTGCCCCGCGCTACTCACCCTCTCTCCTGCTCCTGCTTCATTTCTTCTTTTCTTCTTCTCTGTTCTTCTGTTCTTCCTCCTCGCTCCTCGTCTGTAATCTTCTGTTCTCTTCTTTCCCCCGTCTTCACTCTACTTCTCTTCTTCCTCATCTTCTCCTGTGGTCTTCTGCCCTCTGTTCTTCGTTTTCTGTATCTTCTTCTGTGTTCTTCTGTGTTCTTCTGTGTTCTTCCGGTCTTCCTTTCTTCTCTCCTTCCGGTCTTCTGCTCTTCCTTTCTTCTCTCCTTCCGGTCTTCTGTTCTTCTGTTCTTCTGTTCTTCTGTTCTTCTTGTCTTCTTGTCTGCTTGTCTTCTTGTCTTCTGTTCTTCTTGTCTTCTGACTTCGGCTCTTCTGCCTCCTCCGTCCTCTTCTCCCCGCGCCTGCCCTCCTGCTCCTGCCTCATTCCCCTCCCCCACTCGCATCCCCCTCTCTATCTCCCCTATCTAACCCGTTCACTATCTACCTCCCTCACTCCTCCTATCTACCTATCTCTCTATCTCTCTATCCCACTATCTAACTCCCTCACTCTCCACCTCCTCCTATCTTCCTATATCTCTATCTATTTCCCTATCTATCTATTTTCTCTATCTATTTCTCTATCTCTCCCCCCACCCCCTCTATTACCTATCTTCCTATCCTCTCAACCTCACCCACCTCTACAACCCCCCCTCCCCTATCTTCTCAACCCTACTCCTATCTTTCTCCCTTATCTCCTAAACCTCCTAACACTCACCCCCCTCCACCCTTAAGCCCCCCTCCCCCAGCTCTTCTCACTCTACCTGTCCCCCCCCCTCGCGCTTTCCCGCCGCGACCTCCTGCACGCCCCCACCCCCCAGCTCCCATTCGCCCCCACCTGACCCCTCCCCCCCTCCTACCTCATATGGCGGCCGCTGTGCGACTGCGCAGCTGGTGCGCCGCTGGCGCGCCGGAGACGCGCCAGAGGCAAGCCCGTCTGCGCCTGTCCCGTGCCCAGTGCCACGACCCCTGGTCCCCAGCTCTCCCAAGCCCCGCTGACCCGCTACGACCCCACCACCCTCCACGCCCTCAACCCAGGACGCTCCAACACTTGCTTCCAAGCTCACCCCAAACGCACCCATGGACCCTTCGCCTGCAACTCCTGCAAACGCACCTTCCACCACGCAACAACCACGACCACAAGCCCACGCGCCATCAACCACCTCAAGTGCATCCTAGTCAACGCTCGCTCCGTCCACAAACACGCCGTTGAACTCTGGGACCTCCTGGACTCCATAGCACCGGACGTCGCCTTCATCACGGAGACCTGGATGAACGCCTCCTCGGCCCCTGACATCTCCACTGCCATCCCCGAAGGCTACAAGATCTCCAGAAAAGACCGCACCATTCAGGTAGGAGGAGGTATCGCCATCGTCTTCAAAGACTCCATCAGCGTCACCACCTCCACCGAAGACACCCTCTCACAGCGGAACACCTGCATTTTCAGATTCGCACCGATCCAAGGACCACCCTCAGAGGATCCCTCATCTACCGTCCTCCCGGGCCACGCGCCCCTTTCAGCGACGCCATCGCCGACTTCATCTCCCCGCACACCCTCGCCTCGCCGGACTACATCCTCCTAGGTGACCTCAACTTCCATCTGGAACAAAACAACGACCCCAACACCACCACCCTGCTCGACAACCTCGCCAACCTCGGCCTCAAACAACTGGTGAACACCGCCACCCACATCGCCAGACACACGCTTGACCCCATCTTCTCCGCCAGCAAACACGTCTTCTTCAGCCACGCCTCCGCCCTACACTGGACCGACCACAGCTGCGTCCACTTCACATTCCGACGCGAGACCCGCCACCTCCGCACCCAACCCATCCCTCGTCGACAGTGGAACAAGATCTCCGAAGAGCAACTCTTCTCCGCACTCGCCGCCAACCAACCCACTCTCACCACCGACCCCAACGACGCAGCCCTCAACCTCACAAACTGGATCTCCAACTGCGCAGACATCCTTGCTCCCCTCAAACGCACGCATCGACAGACCAACACCAAAAAACCTCTCTGGTTCTCTGACACCCTCAAAGAATCAAAGAAAACTTGTCGCGCCCTTGAAAAAGCCTGGCGCAAGGACCGCACCGCTGACAACATGACCGCCCTCAAGAACGCTACCACGCGAACACCACCACCTGATCCGCGCCGCCAAAAGGAACTTTTTCACCGACAGACTGGACAAAAACAGACACAACAGCAGAGAACTCTTCAGCATCGTCAAGGAGTTCTCCAACCCCAGCGCCAACGCCAACGCCGTCACGCCCTCACAGGATCTGTGCGAATCCCTCGCCACTTTCTTCCATCGCAAGATTAGCGACCTCCACGACAGCTTCGGACACCAGACCCAACCAAACACCACCGAACCGGCATCCACGGCCATCACCCTCAACAACTGGTCCCACATCAACACGGAAGAAACCAAATCCATCATGAACTCTATCCACTCCGGCGCCCCTTCGGACCCCTGCCCGCACTTCATCTTTAACAAAGCCGACGACATCATCGCCCCGCACCTCCAGACCTGCTACCTTCCCCGAATGCTGGAAACACGCCGAAGTCAACGCCCTACTAAAGAAACCTAAGGCTGACCCGAGCGACCTGAAAAACTTCCGCCCCATCTCTCTTCTGCCTTTCCCAGCCAAAGTAATAGAGAAAGACCGTCAACAAACAGCTGACCACCTTCCTGGAAGACAACAACCTGCTCGACCCCTCACAAACCGGATTCCAAACCAACCACAGCACTGAAACCGCCCTCATCTCAGTCACTGACGACATCAGAACCCTGATGGACAACGGTGAAACAGTCGCCCTCATTCTGCTCGACCTCTCGGCTGCCTTTGACACAGTCTGTCACCGCACCCTAATCACCCGCCTCCGCTCCACCGGAATCCAAGGCCAGGCCCTGGACTGGATCGCCTCCTTCCTCTCAAACCGTTCCCAATGAGTTTACCTCCCTCCGTTTCGCTCAGAACCCACCGAGATCATCTGCGGCGTACCCCAAGGCTCATCACTCAGCCCGACACTCTTCAATGTCTACATGAGCCCCCTCGCCAACATCGTATGCAAGCACGACATCATCATCACCTCCTACGCCGACGACACCCAACTTATACTCTCCCTCACCAAGGACCCCGCCAGCGTCAAGACCAACCTACAAGAGGGTATGAAGGACGTCGCAGATTGGATGAGGCGCAGCCGCCTAAAGCTGAACTCTGAAAAAACGGAAGTCCTCATCCTCGGCAACACCCCGTCCGCCTGGGACGACTCCTGGTGGCCCACGGCCCTCGGCACCGCACCGACCCCCACAGACCACGCACGCAACCTCGGCTTCATCTTGGACCCTCTTCTCACCATGACCAAGCAAGTCAACGCCGTGTCCTCCGCCTGCTTCCTCACCCTCCACATGCTCCGCAAGATCTTCCGCTGGATCCCCGCCTACACCAGAAAAACCGTGACCCACGCCCTCGTCACGAGCCGCCTGGACTACGGCAACATCCTCTACGCTGGGACCACAGCCAAACTCCAAAATCGCCTGCAACGTATTCAAAACGCCTCGGCCCGCCTCATCCTCGACATACCCCGCAGCAGCCACATCTCTGCACACCTGAGACACCTGCACTGGCTCCCAGTCAGCAAAAGGATCACCTTCCGACTTCTCACCCACGCACACAAAGCCCTCCACGACAAGGGACCTGAATACCTCAACAGAGGCCTCAGCTTCTACGTCCCCACCCGCCTCCTCCGCTCCTCTGGCCTCGCACTCGCTGCTGTCCCTCGCATCCGCCGCTCCACGGCGGGTGGGAGATCTTTCTCCTTCCTTGCGGCCAAGACCTGGAACTCCCTCCCCACCAGCCTCAGGACCACCCAGGACCACTCCGCTTTCCGGAGACTCCTAAAGACCTGGCTGTTCGAGCAGCGATAACCCCTCCTTTTTCCCCTAGCGCCTTGAGACCCGCACGGGTGAGTATCGCACTTTATAAATGTTAATGATTTGATTTGATTTGATTTGAAAAGGGGGCCCTGAACTGGTGTAGACTGGTTTATGCAAGGAGGGCATCATCTGTGCCCTTCAAAGCATTTCCAGAGGCTGGGGGAGGCTTCCTGTTCCCAGCCTGTAACACTTATTTCCAAAGGGAGAGGGTGTAACACCCTGCTCTCAGGGGAAATGCTTTGTTCTGTCTTCCTGGGACTGTGCTGCCCAGACCCCAGGAGGGTAGAACCCTGTCTGTGGGGTGGCAGCAGTGGTAGCTGCAGAGAAAACCTCCAGAGAGGGGAGCTGGTTTGGCAGTACCCGGGGTCCATAGTGGAGCCCCGGGGATTTATGCAATTGGCTCCCCAATACCAGATTTGGCATGGGGGAACAATTCCATGATCTTAGACATGTTACTTGGCCATGTTCGGAGTTACCATTGTGAAGCTACATATAGGTATTGACCTATATGTAGTGCACGCGTGTAATGGTGTCTCCGCACTCACAATGTCTGGGGAAATGGCTCTGAACTATGTGGGGGCACCTTTGCTAATGCAAGGGTGCCCTCACACTCAGTAACTTTGCAACTAACCTTCAGCAAGTGAAGGTTAGACATACAGGTGACTTATAAGTTACTTAAGTGCAGTGAAAATGGCTGTGAAATAACGTGTGTGTTATTTCACTCAGGCTGCAGTGGCAGTCCTGTGTGAAGGTTTGTCTGAGCTCCTTATGGGTGGCAAAATAAATGCTGCAGCCCATAGGGATCTCCTGGAACACCAACACCCTGAGTACCTAGGTACCATATACTGGGGAATTATAAGGGTCCTCCAGTGTGCCAATAGAAATTGGTAAAAGTGGTCACTAGCCTATAGTGACAAATTTAAAGGCAGAGAGAACATAAGCACTGAGGTTCTGGTTAGCAGAGCCTCAGTGACACAGTTAGGCACTACACAGGTATACACATTCAGGCCACATTCAGGCCACAAACTATGAGCACTGGGGCCCTGGCTAGCAGGATCCCAGTGAGACAGACAAGACATACTGACAAATAGGGTTTCCACTATGAGCACTGGGGTCCTGTCTAGCAGGATCCCATTGAGACAGTAAAAACACCCAGACATATACTCACAAACAGGACAAAAGTGGGGGTAACAATGCTAGAAAGAGGCTACCTTCCTACATCTAGTATACATGCGCTAGTGATAGTTGTCCATGCAATGGTGATGCATCCTGAGCTTGGCATTGGGATGAGTGGGTTGTGATGGTGGGGTGTGTGGGAGGTGATGGAGTGATGGAAGTGAGGGTGAGGTTGGGATATGTGATGGCATGCAGGTAGGGGGTACAAGTAGTAAAGAGTTGACTTACCAGAGTCCAGTCCTCCTCCTACTCCTGTCAGACCCTCAGGATGCATGACTGCCAAGACTTGCTCCTCCCATGTTGTTAGTTGTGGGGGTCCACCACCAGTCCTCTGTACTGCAAGCTGGTGTCATGCTGCAATGGAACACACCTTCCCTCGTGGGTCGTTCCACCTCTTTCTGATGTCATCCCTTGTTCTGGGGTGCTGTCCCATGGTGTTGACCCTGTCCACGATCCTCCGCCATAGCTCCATCTTCCTAGCAATGGATATCTGCTGCACCTCTGATCCGAATAGCTGTGGCTCTCCCTGGATGATTTCCTCCACCATGACCCTTAGCTCCTCCTCAGAGAATCTGGGGTGTAGTTTTGGTGCCATGGGTGTAGTGTGAGTGGTGTGGGTGAGGGTGTGTAGGGTGATGTGTTGGGTTGTGTGATGTAAGGTGCATGGGTGGTATATAGGTGATAGTGGTATGTGGCTCTGGTTGTGTGAGTGCTCTTGTTGTCTCTGTTGGCAACGGTTTGTAGTCGTAAAGTGTTGTGGGTAATGTGGGTGTGTGTTTTATAGCGGGTGTGGTGTGTGTATGTGTGTCAGGTGTGTGTAGTTTAAATTGTCCAATGTGGTGTTGTTTTGTATGTGTGAGTGTATTTTGTGCGTGGAGGTATGTACCGCCAATGGTTTACCACCATTGACTGTCCGCTGTGGTGATTTGTGTGTCATAATGCTGTGGGTGTTGTTCTGTTGGCGTAACGGTGTGGGTTTGGACACTGCCAGTTTATCACTGACCTTTGGGCTGGCGGAATTGTGTGTGTGGCAGAATAGTGATGGAGTGGTGTGTGTGTGTCGTAATATGGTGAACGGATATCCGCCGCAGCGGCGGTATGTTGGCGGCAGTCAGCATGGCAGTAAGTGGGATTTATGTCATAATGTCATAACGACCACCTATGTACTGAGGCACGCAAGTTATCTGAATTTTAAGGTGGTGCATAAGTATAAATGTGAGTTATAAATATGACTTATATTACCATGAAAGTGGTTCTTAAGTAATGAATTAAATATTTAACTATAATTGTAGATTTTCTAATGTTTGTGTCATGTAAGTGTCATGTAAGTTCGGTTTGTATACTAAACATAAACAAAGTTTTCCTAACTATAACTTATCTTTAACCTTTCGATCTTTTGTGAATATATTTACATATTATGATAAGTCATAATGTTTATATTGAAAGTTTTAGATTTTTTCTAAATGAATAGTTAATCAAATATGTAATATGTTTAAAGTGAAGTAGTTTACCTACTGTTGCTTAGACTGCAGTGGGTATAGTGCATTTAATCCTTCTGAAGTACAATACTTTCCCTACTATTGCACAGACTAGAGCGGGAATCTTAAATCTTACCCCCCGAAAGTCTAATAGTTTTGTTACTGTTGCACAGACGGGAGTGGGGATAGTAAATCTCACCTCTCTGAAGTCCAAAGCTTTCCCTACTGTTTCAGAAACTGCAGTGTGAATATGACATTTAACATCTCTGAAATCCAATGCTTTCTGTACTGTTGCACAGATTGGAGTAAGGATGGTCAATCATAACCCTCCAAAGTCCAATGATTACCCTGAACAAATACTGAAAAAACAAAGGTTACAGGGACATGTTAAAGTTAGGCTCACATTTTAAACAAACAAAACAATAGAAATTGATCTGTTAAAGTTAGAGTTATCTCAAGTAACTCTAATTTGTGCCCTGAGGTAACCACAACTTGCACCATGTACAGTTTTTTTGTAAAAATGTTTACAGCAAATATTACATTGATATTAATAGTGTTGTTATCACAGATGTCATGGCTGCTGTAATTTGTGGAGTAATTAGCAGTGCATGGCAAGGGCAGGAGTTAAAGTTACCTTAAGGCACAAGTTATAGTTACTTGAAATAACTCTATTACAGGTGAATTTCTATGGTTTTGTACGTTTAAAATGTGAGCTACTACAACGTCCCTGCAACCTTTGTTTTTTCAGTGAAATTCTATAGTTTTTTAAAAGTTCTATTTCCTAACTATAATGTCCTTGTAACTTTTGTTTTTTTCAGTGAATTTCTATGTTTTTTTAAACATCTAGCAATTTTCACTCCTATATTTTAATCCAACCACTGCCGCACACGGTCTTCGACCGTGCGCAGTGCTGGTTGGCCACAGGGCTGTGAGAGTCTCTGTCTGGGTATGAGAGTGCATGCATCAGTGTCTTACTGGGTGCGTCAGTGTCTATGCAGGTTTATGAGTGGGTACATAAGGGTGTCAATGGGTCTGTGAGTAGATCAGTGAGAGTCTGAGTGGGTGCATGAGTGTTTGAGTGGGTCTATAAGTGGGTACATGAGGGTCTGAGTGGGTCTGTGAGTGGGTGCACGAGGGTCTGAGTGGGTCTGTGAGTGGATGCATGAGTGTATAACTGGGTCTGTTAGTGGGTGCATATGGGTCCGAGTGGTATGTGAGTGGGAGAAAGATACTGAAAGAGAGAGAGTAAGAGAGTGAGAGGGAGAGAGATAGAGAGTTTTTTAGGCTTTGGTGGATGATATGCTTGAAATGAGATATTTCTGCACAATTTGAAAAGAAAAAATAATTTGTCAATTAAAAAGAGTAGGATCACCTTCGAGTGTGAGCCTTGAACATTTACAGTTTAAAAGAAATTAAAGGAGGGAAATGACTACGGATACACCTGGAGTCACACCCTCAACTCGCAGTGTGAAGGTCTGTGACCTTCATCATTAGGCTCTATAAGCGGGGACTGTTTGAAAGGTCCCGCTGTTAGAAAAGCAAACAGCTAGGTCCCGGGGCTGAGCACCCTGGAATAGATAACTGCAGTAGAGAGCTCTGCAGTGCAAGTTACCTGAACATTGGTGGAATGTTTTTGAAAAGAATATTGAAAAATTATTCTCGGTAATGGAGTGATTCCTATGTAACTGAGCTTCATCAAAGGAACCAAACACATGTTCAGTGCATCTCCAAGTCTTAAACTTGTTGATGAGGTCATCTGTAGCATATCTGGAGAAAATGGGTAACTTTAATGACTGTAGGTCTGATTACGACCTTTGCAGATGGGATACTCCGCCTCAAACGTGATGGATATCCCATCTGCTGTATTAGAAGTTCCATTATATCCTATGGAACTTGTAAAACGGCATTTGTGGCGGACTATTCCATCCACCAAAGTCATAATCAGGCCAAATATCTGTATAAAACACAAGGACAGTCCAAGTGTGTCTGAAGACTCCCTAATGAATTTGGAGGAGGAGTTGAGAATAAAATGTAACAGTGACTGTGTTTTTCACAAGATTTGGATTTATTAGATATATTCCATTGTCAAAGTAATTATTTATTTATCATTATACTTGATAATTTTTTGTCTACTTCTAATATATCTTCTATATATGGTCTCCATGTAGATAGGTGTATGTACACATTGCTGATTGCATCATTCTCCCTTGCTGGTCTTTTGTGTATTAAACAATTCTGTATTACACAAATGTAACAAATCACTACAGATGAACTTCAGCATACTAAGATGATAGTCATTTAGCTTTTGATATTTGGTGAAAATGTGTATTGTGTGTATTCAGGAGAATTGTGTTAAAATGTACTTTATCGTCTAGTATGTATCTTTTCATAACATATCAATGTATCAATTAATTTATTTTATGTGAATACTGTTACAACACATTTTATTTTGTTTTTTTATTAATATCTAAAAACTTACATTTCAGAGTCTCTGAAAATGCATTAACATGTATGTTGTTTGTGAAAATAAAGATGCTGAAATTTGCTTAGCACACTTTTCAAGGGAACAGTCCATTAATGCATTGGAAATGTATGAACAGTAGATAGATAGGGTGAATAGTCCAGAAGATTTCATTAGGGTAGCAATTCTGAGCCTGTTGGTGTCGCTTTGTGAGTGTTGTTGTCAACCCTGCCAGATGACTAACCCCTCCTAAGGGCCACTGAAGTGGCTTGAGAGGATATGGTGGCAGTTGACTCCATGGGCAACAGTACCCCTCTTTCTGTGAAGCTGCCAGCAGAATATGTTTCTGGGAATGAGTTGGCAATATATGGTGCTTGACCAAAGAAAGCTGAAGATAAAGTGGAAATTGCTACAGATAGGGCTCTGAAACCAAACTTCACAACCACAGAATATAAATTGTAGACACTCATGTGACCCTCCAGGAGATCAATGAGGGGCTTCTGGATTAATCTGTGCCCTCATAAGATTGTTGTGGTTTCTCAGAAGCTCAATATTCTAGCTTAGCTGTTTCTCCGGCAGTGTAGCTACACCCATCAGATTTTGGCCCCTGGAAATAATATTGGTGGTATCCCACAAACTAACAGATTCTTCCCCAACTCCGTCAAGTTGCCATATGACCTTGACGGAATGACCAGAGATGTAATCTGTCCTGGCAGTGGTTGTCACAGGAGCCACAACATGGGTGGCCACAGTTGTTGGGGTTGTGGATTCATGAGAGGTATGGGGGACACTGATGTAAGTAATGGGGAAAGGGCTCTGCTAGATGTATTAAGTGTAGGTTCCTGAGGGAGAGGAAGAGGTGTAGAGCTCTGGACACACAACACTGATGGGCCAGCCTACTTTTCAATGCTGTTCATCATTGTCAGGTGTGAAGCTCCCACTGAAGGCCTCTGATCATCTTCCTCAAGCAGAGTGGCCATCACAGTTGAAGCTGATGAGTACGATCTTGCTGATTGACAATGAAAACTAAAAAAAAAAGAATTTTAACCAATGATAGTATAAATCAACTCAATAACATTTGAGGTTTGATTTAGGGTTGGGCGGACGGGTTGTTCTATTATAAATGTAATGCATATACACCACAGATCCAATTGATGGTTGTTAGAAATGGGGTCTTTAGTTGGCAGTCAGGTTACCACCGTCCAAGCAAGGACCCTCACTCTAGTCAGGTTAAAGGAAAATCACCCTCAGTTTCCCCTGCTCACCGCCTTGGTAGCTTAGCACGAGTAGGCAGGCTTAACTTCAGAAGCAATGTGCAAAGTATTTGTACCAACACACACAGTAGCTCAGTGTAAACACTACAAAATGACACAACACAGGTTTACAAAAATAGGGAGTATTTATCTAAACACAACAAGACCAAAATGACAAAAATCAAACATACACAAGTCAAGATATGAATTTTTAAAAGATTAAGGTGGTCATTACAACCCTGGCGGATGGTGTTAAAGCGGCGGTAATATCGCAAACAGGCCGGTGGAAAAAAAAGGGAATTATGACCGTGGCGGAAACCGCCAACATAGACAGCCACTTCAACACACTGACCGCCACAGCGGTACAGACAAGCAGCGCGGCGGTCACCGCCAACACACAGGCGGAAGACAATGTACCGCCCACAGTATCACAACCCGCCAATCCGCCACCTTTTCCGGGGGGGAATCACTGTGAATAAAAACACGGTGGAAACAGCTATTGCAATGGGAAAACGCTCACCTGAACACACTCCACGAGGAAGGAAGCCACCATGGAGCCCGAATTAAAAATACTCCCTGCGCTTGTCTTTCTGCTCCTCTACGATCACCATCTACGTAGGCGCCGAAGACAACGGTGAGCACTGCACCTATGGCATAGGGGAGGGGGAAGGCAAAAGTCAGGGGGACACACACGCAACACCCCCCCCCAACCCGACCCACACCCACGACAACACACACACCGATGCATGTCCAAAAAGCACAGTAATAACCCCCAACACCCCTTGAAGAATGCAAAGACAAAAGGAAATCAGTTCAAACATTGTAATGTATCAAAATACAGTAACCTACTATATACAGATATATATACACATTCAACAAAATATACATCACGATTAGTAGTGCAGGTATGCACCATTCAATGTCCGTCCACCACTGGGCCCAAAATGCATGGGCAAGGCCCACACTAGATACCTGTCCACAAATGGAGAGAGCACTGCAGGGGCATCATATAGAAATACAACAGGCACCTCAGGGGGAAGGGAAGTGGGGCACCTCAGCCGATTACAGCACCACGCCAGATCCACGACGGGGCTCCATGCCCATTGATGTATCCTTTGGAGTGCAAAGCCACAGTCTCCAAGTCTCACAAGTGGGTGGGTTGGGTTGCCCACTGCTTTATCCTGGGGAGTGCAAAGCCACAGTCTCACAAGTCTTTGCAGTGGGTGGTTTGCCAACTGTTCAATCCCGGGAGTGCAAAGTCACAGTCTCTCAAGTTTCTACAGTGGGTGGTTTGCCCACTGGACCATCCTGGGGAGTGCAAAGCCACAGTCTCACAAGTCTCTACAGTGGGTGGTTTGCCCACTGCACCATCCTGGGGAGTGCAAAGCCACAGTCTCACAAGTCTTTGCAGTGGGTGGTTTGCCCACTGTACCATCCTGGGGAGTGCAAAGCCACAGTCTCTCAAGTCACTCCAGTAGGTGGTTTGTCCACTGGACCATCCTGGGGAGTGCAAAGCCACAGTCTCACAAGTCTTTGCAGTGGGTGGGTTGCCTACTGGACCATCCTGGGGAGTGCAAAGCCACAGTCTCTCAAGTGGATAACAGTCTTCACTGCTTCTGGAGGGGGACTGGTGCCCAGACTGCATCAGGCTCCCCGTGACAGTTCCTGTTCCGTCACTGTCCCAGCTGCACATGGGCTAACGATGCTTGAGTTGGCGGTCTTTTCCCTGTTCAGCGGTGCTTGACTTTGCAGTGTCTGACCTGTTCAGCGGTGCTTTGCCCTGTTCAGCGGTCTTCACCATGGCGGTCTTTTCCCTGTTCAGTGGTGCTTGACTTTGCAGTGTCTGACCTGTTCAGCGGTGCTTTGCCCTGTTCAGCGGTCTTCACCATGGCGGTCTTTTCCCTGTTCAGCAGTGCTTTGCCATGGCGGTCTGTGCCCTGTTCAGCGGTGCTTGACTTTGCAGTGTCTGACCTGTTCAGCGGTGCTTTGCCCTGTTCAGCGGTCTTCACCATGGCGGTCTTTTCTCTGTTCAGCGGTGCTTTGCCATGGCGGTCTGTGCCCTGTTCAGCGGTGCTTGACTTTGCAGTTTCTGTGGCTGTGGCTGCCGCTGCCCTCCTGGGCACTGACTCTGGCGGTGGTCTCTGGACCAGTGACGATTGGGCTGCCCTCCTGGGCACTGACTCTGGCGGTGGTCTCCGGACCAGTGACGATTGTGCTGCCCTCCTGGGCAATGACTCTGGCGGTGGTCTCCGGACCAGTGACGATTGTGCTGCCCTCCTGGGCACTGACTCTGGCGGTGGTCTCCGGACCAGTGACGACAGTGCTGGCGTTGGCGTCCCAGCCGCCGGGGAGGATGGCGCCCTTCTCCGCCGTGCTGCTCTTCCCAAACTGTGCAGGCTTCTTCTGGCCCTTCACCACCTTTGGAGGAGTCACAGCTGACTCGGCATTCCCCCTGGGACCCTTGTGAGCAGTTTTGCTGCCAGGAGTCTTCACCCTGTCCCGTTGGCCACTTTCCAACCTTAGGTGCTTTACAGGGGGTGGACTGGGAGTGCTTTGGCTCTGTGTCACACTGGCTGCCCTGGTGGCCGGTGCACTCCACACACCTCGAACACGCACCACTGGTACTGGATTTTTTTTGGCTGAGGTGCTACTACGGGACCTATGAATTGGAGGGGTGGGGGTGCTGGCAAAGAGGTCAATGTTGCTGAGGAAGAGTTGCTGACGAAGACTGGGATGGGTAGCTGGAGGGGGTCTGGGAGTGGAGGAAAAGGAGGTGGTTGTAGGAGGTGTAACTTTAGGTGATTTGGGTGCAGGTGCAGGTACTGGAGGCTGTCGTGAGGTGGATGGATGTTGGGTGTGTGGGTGCCCATGTTTGTGTACTTTGGGAGGGGGCGTCATGGACACACTGGGAGTGGACACAGGGGACGTGTAAATGGTAGTGGGGGTTGTGAGAAAGTAGCCTCTTTCTAGCCTTGTTACCCCCACTTTTGGCCTGTTTGTGAGTATATGTCAGGGTTTTTTCACTGTCTCACTGGGATCCTGCTAGCCAGGGCCCAGTGCTCATAGTGAAAACCTTATGTTTTCAGTATGTTTGTTATGTGTCACTGGGACCCTGATAGCCAGGACACCAGTGCTCCTAAGTTTGTGGCCTATATGTATGTGTTCCCTGTGCGATGCCTAACTGTCTCACTGAGGCTCTGCTAACCAGAACCTCAGTGGTTATGCTCTCTCTGCTTTACAAATTGTCACTAACAGGTTAGTTACCAATTTTACCAATTCACATTGGCATACTGGAACACCCTTATAATTCCCTAGTATATGGTACTGAGGTACCCAGGGTATTGGGGTTCCAGGAGATCCCTATGGGCAGCAGCATTTCTTTTGCCACCCATAGGGAGCTCTGACAATTCTTACACAGGCCTGCCACTGCAGCCTGAGTGAAATAGCGTCCACGTTATTTCACAGCCATTTACCACTTCACTTAAGTAACTTATAAGTCACCTATATGGCTAACCTTCACCTGGTGAAGGTTGGGTGCTAAGTTACTTAGTGTGTGGGCACCCTGGCACTAGCCAAGGTGCCCCCACATTGTTCAGGGCAAATTCCCCGGACTTTGTGAGTGCGGGGACACCATTTCATGCGTGCACTATACATAGGCCTAGGGAATCCCACAGCCCTCCTCCCCCACCCAGACCCCTCCACTGCGCGCAAAGTCCGCAGAATGAGAGTGTACTCACCCCCTTGTGTATGCTGTGATGCCCTCAAGCGCCCATCCAACTCAGGGTAGGCCACCGCCAGGATCCTGAACATCAGGGGGGTCATGGTGCGACGGGCACCCCTCCCACGTTGGGAGGCCATCCCCAGCTGAGCCTCCGCCGTCTTCTTGCTCCAGCGGCGAATGTCCTCCCATCTTTTACGGCAGTGGGTGCCCCGTCTCTGGTGGACCCCCAGGGTCCGGACGTCCTTGGCGATGACACGCCAAATGTCCTTCTTCTGGTGGGCGCTGACCTACATGACATGTACAGGGGAAGAAGAGAAGTCATTAACAACAGCACCGTCGAAGTGGGTGGCCCCCATCCCTACCCTTGCCATGTGGCACATGCATTCACAGTCCTTCATGTTCCCTGACCTATGCCCCCTTCCTACTGACATCTAGCCCTCTCCACCCAGGCATAGCCCATACGGAGGCACAGGAACACAGGGAAACTGGGAGGGCTGCTGTGAGACAGGGGGCGGACAGGCCCAGGGAACTCACTCTCCACGAGGCCCTCTCCTCCATCATGGGAGTCTACCACCACTCCCAGAAGACGATGGCAACGGTACTGGCCAAGTTTCAGGAGACCCAGCGCATGCAGGAGGAACAGTATGTGGGCTTCAGGGATTGACTCAGAACCATCAATTCCACCCTGGGAACCATTGTAGGGGTGCTGAAGGAGGTACTCAACACCAGGAGGGACACTGTGGCACAACAAGGGGCCCCTGACACTAGCATGGACGATGAACTGCCCATAACCTCCTCCGGTGCTAGTGGACAGAAGGCACCGCCACAGGACCACCAAACCAGCACCCCAACCCTCCTGCAGAGGGAGAACCACCTCGCAAATGGTCCCTGCGATCCAGGAACAAGACAGAGAACGATGCCAAGACCCCCGCCAAGAAATGAGACCACCCTGATTGTCATCCTACTGTCCCACTTTGTCACCCTGTCCATCCTTAAACTGCCCCAGCTCCACTTCCTATGCCCATTTGGGCAATGCACCTGTGAGACTAATAGACTGGACTCTGCCATGGACATTCCTCCGCCATCACTCCTCACCATTTTACAACCCCCTCCAATATTGAGCACTTAAATACACATCCTTAAAGCACAAAACAATCTGGAGTCAGTCTTTGATTTCGGAATACTGTATTAGCAATAACTGTTGCAAAAAGCTCTTTCATTTGCAATGTCAACATACCTATGTCACACAGCTCTAGTCCATGAGGAATCAAAGCAGATGACACACTGTGGGACCCAGATCTGTGAAATTGTAAGGGAAAGAGAAAACTCAGTGACCATGCACTGGGCGAAAGTAGAGAGGCAGTAGTGTTTAAGTACATGTAGTAGGCAGCTCTGCATTCTTACCTGTGTTTCACTGGAAATATTGCTGGATCACTGAGTCCCTGTTGTCCATGTCTTCTTCCTCTGCTTCCTCATCTTCACTGACCACAGGCGCCACAGCTGCAAGAACATCGCCATCTGGACCATCCTCCTGCAGAAAAGGCACCTGTTGTCGCAAAGCCAAGTTGTGAAGCATACAGCAGGCCACGATGGTCTGGCACACTTTCTTTGGTGAGCAGAATAGGGATCCACCTGTCATATGGAGGCACTGGAACCTGGCCTTCAGGAGGCCGAAGGTCCACTTGATCACCCTCCTAGTTCGCCCATGGGCCTCACTGTAGCATTCCTCTGCCCTTGTCCTGGGATTCCTCACTGGGGTCAGTAGCCATGACAGGTTGGGGTAACCAAAGTCACTTGAAAATGGCGAGGGACAACTGTTAGACACACACTAACCTGGAGGGATATCCCCAGACCCACACAACCATTCCCATTGACTAGCTTCCAGGTGCTCACCTAATAGCCACACAGAGTGCCTCTGGAGCTGACCCATCACAGAAGGGATGCTGCTACTCCTCAGGATGTAGGCGTCATGCACAGAGCCAGGGAACATGGCATTCACATGGGAGATGTACTGGTCTGCCAAACATACCATCTGTACATTCACCGAATGATAACTTTTCCGGTTTCTATACACCTGTCCACTCCTGTGGGGGGGTAACAAAGCCACATGTGTTCCATCAATGGCATCTATGATGTTGGGGATATGTCCCAGGGCATAGAAGTCACCTTTCATTGTAGGCAAATCCTCCACCTGAGGGAAAACGATGTAGCTCCCCATGTGTTTCAGCAAGGCAGACAACACTCTGGACAACACGTTGGAAAACATAGGCTGGGACATCCCTGATGCTAATGACCCACTTGCAAGGAAATGGAGCACTGACAGCACCTACACTTGAGGGGGGATTCCTGTGGGATGGCGGATAGTTGACATCAGGTCTGGCTCCAACTGGGTACACAGTTCCTGGATTGTGGAACGGTCAAGCCTGTATGTGATTATCACATGCCTTTCCTCCATTGTCGACAGGTCCACCAACGGTCAGTACACCGGAGGATGCCGCCATCTCCTCACATGTCCTAGCGGACGGTGCCTATGAAGGACAACAGCGAGCACAGAGTCAAACAACTCAGAGGTACGTACCCACAGCTTACACAGAACACCATTCATAATCAAAAAAGTGGCCTGTATCTGTGTTGAGTCTAGGCCTAGGTATGTGTGACGCAGTTGAAAATGTAGCCATTTGGGCCCCTGAAATGGCGGCTGACTGACCTGTAAAGTGGGACAATGGGATGTGAGGTAACTGCGCTGGCGTTGTACACCGTCGCAGTAGGCGGTCAAAGACCACGGCGCAATGCTGCATTGGTAAACATTGGACCCTATGGGTCCCAGGAGCCAATGACGATGTACACCGGCGGTGACGGTACGCACCGCCACGGACGTGACTGCCATTTTCTATCTGTTCAATCACTCAATACCTGATCTTCGACAGGAGAGGACCTACACTGCAAGTGCTGCTGTGACCTCGGTCTGGAAGAGACAATGGCTCCAGTGTCTGGGGAAAGGGCCCCTGCCTTCACATCAGTGGAGTTGGAGAAACTCATGGTCCTCCAGACAAACAGGTAAGTACACTGGGAGCATGCTGTATGGGCTATGCCTGTGTGGAGAGGGGTGGATGTAAGAAGGAAGGGGGGAGAGTGCGGCGTGCATGAAACGACGGTGAGTGCATGTGCGACATGGCAAGGGTAGGGATGGGGGCCTATCACTTTGACGGTGCAGTTGGTAATAACTTTCTCTTCCCCCTGTACAAATCATGTAGGTCAGCGCCCACCAGAAAATATACATTTGGCGTGCCATCGCCAAGGACGTCCGGACCCTGAGGGTCTACCACAGATGGAGCACCCACTGCCGGAAAAGATGGGAGGACATTCGCCGCTGGAGCAAGAAGACGGCGGAGGCTCAGCTGGGGATGGCCTCCCAACGTGGGAGGGGTGCCCGTCGCACCATGACCCTCCTGATGATAGGGATCCTGGTGGTGGCGAACCCAGAGTTGGATGGGTGCTTGAGGGCATCACAGCAGCCACAAGGAGGTGAGTACACTCACATTCTGCTGATTTTGCGCGCAGTGGAGGTGTCTGGGTGGGGGAGGTGGGCTGTGGGTTTCCCTAGGCCATGGCGAGTTCTGTAGGCGAGGTCCCTCCGTAAGGCAGGCCATGTGGCACCTCACTGCACCTCTGTAGAGTGCAAAGTACACCTGGTCATGCCCCTGTGTCATCCATGTGTGCAGATGTCGTCCATTGCCTAGTAGGCCATTTCCCAGGAATTGAACAGTGGAGGCCACGAGCACGGGATAGTGCAGGGGGCTTTTGTGTCTGTCGTGTCCGCCAACGGTAGCGGTAATGCATGCACTCAACATGTCTTTCTTCTGTGTTCCCCCCTTTTTGTGGTCCCCCTGTTCTTGTGTGCATTAGCATCATCAGGCGGAGGAGCAGTGGCACCGGAGCACAAGAGGGCTGCATCCCACATGGCCATGGAGGGCCACACTATGGAATCGGACCTCACCAGTGGGACGGAGGGCGAGGGGAGCTCCACGATGGGGGCAGGAGCTGACACCAGTGACACGGACTCGTCCTCTGATGGGAGCTCCCTTGTGGTGGCGGCAACATTAGTGCCACCCCCATCTACAGGTACAGCCACCACCCCCCTTCCAGCACTGCCCTCCCAGCAGCACCTCAGCCTTCGCCCCGTGCCCGCTCACCCGGGAGGGTGAGCATCACCTTCGTCCCAGGCACCTCAGGCTCTGCCCCAGTCACCCCTGCTGCCCTCAGTGAGGAGGCCATTGACCTCCTCAAGTCCCTCACTGTTGGGCAGTGTACCATTTTGAATGCCATCCAGGGTGTAGAAAGGCAGTTGCAACAAACCAATGCATTCCTGGAGGGCATTCATTCTGGTCAGGTGGCCCTTCAACGAGCTTTTCAGACTCTGGCCTCAGCACTGATGGCAGCCATTGTCCCTGTGTCTAGCCTCCCCCCTCCACCTTCCTCCACCCAGGCCCAATCCCCTGTACCCCAGCCTATTCCAAGCACACCTACAGACAAGCATGCACGCACGTCAACACACAAGGGAAGTTCAGGCAAACATAAGCACCACACATACCACAGGCACTCACGCAAACATCAGACACATGCAGACACACCAACAGCCACTGCCTCCACGGTGTCCCCCTCCTCCTTGTCTCCCTCCTCCCTCCCAGTCTCGTCTACACTCACACCTGCATGCACTACCTCTATAGCCACTACTAACATCACCAGCACACCCACCACCACACTCCGCTCACGTGCAGTCACCACCCCACTACCATTCACACATCCCCCGTGTCCTCTCCCAGTGTGTCTGTGACTCCCCCTCCCAAGATACACAAACGCAGGCACACACCCACCCAACAGCCATCCACCTCACGACAGCCTCCAGCTCATGCACCTTCACCCAAAGTCTGCAAACGGACACCTCCTACAATAACAACCTCTTCCTCCACTCCGAAACCCCCTCCAGCTACCCGTACTAGTGTCTCCAAAAAACCTTTCCTGTCCAACCTTGACCTCTTTCCCACAACTCCCCCACCGGCCCGTCTCCTAGGGCCCGAACTAGCACCTCAGCCACAACATCTCCGGGACCAGTGGTGCCTGTAGTCACCGGAATCTGGAGTGCACCGGCCACCAGGGCAGCCAGTGTGGCACGGAGCCACAGCACAGACAGACCCCCACCTGTGAAGCATCAGAAGTTGGCCAGTGCCCGGCGGGAGAGGGGGAAGACTCCAGCCACCAAAGCCGCTCCCAGGGGTCCCGGTGGGAGTGTGGAGTCAGCTGCGACACCTTCCAAGGTGGGGAAGGGGCACAAGAAACTCAGCAAGTCTGGGAAGAGCAGCACAGTGGAGAAGACCGCCATCATCCCCGCTGCCCAGGAGGCCACCGCCATCATCCTCGCTGCCCAGGAGGCCACCGCCAGCACCAGCCCAGCTGCCCAGGAGGCCACTGCCAGCACCAGCCCAGCTGCCCAGGAGGCCACCGCCAGCACAAGCCCAGCTGCCCAGGAGGCCACCGCCAGCACAAGCCCCGCTGGGCCATGAAGGACCGCCAGCACAAGCCCTGCTGGGCCATGAAGGACTGCCAGCAAAAGCCCCGCTGAGACATGAAGGACCGCCAGCACAAGCCCCGCTGGGCCATGAAGGACCGCCAGCACAAGCCCCGCTGGGCCATGAAGGACCGCCAGCAAAAGCCCCGCTGGGCCATGAAGGACCACCAGCAGCTGAGTCACTGTAAAGGAGACTGCCGTTCCAAGCACCGCTGAACAGGGCACCGCCGCCTCAAGCACCGCTGAACAGGGCACCGCCGTCTCAAGCACCGCTGAACATGGCACCGCCGTTGCAGGCATCGCTGAACAGGGCACCGCCGCCTCAAGCACAGCTGAACAGGTCACCGCCGTCTCAAGCACCGCTGAACAGGACACCACCGTCTCAAGCACCGCTGAACAGGGCACCGCCGTCTCAAGCACCGCTGAACATGGCACCGCCGTTGCAGGCATCGCTGAACAGGGCACCGCCGCCTCAAGCACCGCTGAACAGGGCACCGCCGCCTCAAGCACCGCTGAACAGGGCACCGACATCTCAAGCACCGCTGAACAGGGCACCGCCGCCTCAAGCACAGCTGAACAGGTCACCGCCGTCTCAAGCACCGCTGAACAGGACACCACTGTCTCAAGCACCGCTGAACAGGGCACCGCCGTCTCATGCAAGGCTGAACAGGGCACCGCTGTCTCAAGCACCGCTGAACAGGGCACCGCCGTCTCAAGCACCGCTGAACAGGGCACCGCCGTCTAAAGCAATGATGGCCCATGAGCGCCAAGGGCACTGACGCTACTGAGTCCGTCACAGGCAGAATGAAGCACTCTGGGCACCATTCCCCCTCCAGAACCAGTGGAGAGATCCATCCACTACCTCTGTCCTTAGCAGGATGAAGCACTCTGGGCACCATGCCCTCTCCAGAACCAGTGTAGAGACCCATCCACTACCTCTGTCCTTAGCAGGATGAAGCACTCTGGGCGCCATGCCCCCTCCAGAACCAGTGTAGAGACCCATCCACTACCTCTGTCCTCAGCAGGATGAAGCACTCTGGGCACCATGCCCCCTCCAGAACCAGTGGAGACTGTTATCCACTTGAGAGACTGTGACTTTGCACTCCCCAGGATGGAACAGTGGGCAAACCACCCACTGTAGAGATTTGAGAGACTGTGGCTTTGCACTCCCCAGGATGGAAGAGTGGGCAACCCACCCACTGTAGTGACTTGAGAGACTGTGGCTTTGCACTCCCCAGGATGGAAGAGTGGGCAACCCACCCAGTGTAGAGACTTGAGATACTGTGGCTTAGCACTCCCCAGGATGGAACAGTGGGCAAACCACCCACTGTGGAGACTTGAGAGACTGTGGCTTTGCACTCCCCAGGATTGAACGGTAGGCATGTGGTCCTCTCGTAGATTTGGCGTCGTGCACTCAACCGGCTGAGGTGCCTCCCCTTTCCCTCCCCCTGAGGTGCCTGTTTTCTTGCTCTCTGATGCCCCTGCAGTGTTCTCTCCATCATGGTCGGGGATCTTGTGTGGGCCTCACCCATACGTGTGGGCCCAGTGTTCCACGGACTTAATTGGAGCACTACCTGGACTACTATGCTGGGTGTATATTTTGTACATGGTGTGTATATATTTTTTTGCCTACTTGATTTTAACATATTACAATGGTTACACTCATTTTCTATAGTCTTTGCATTCTTACGGGGGGGTTGGGTGGGTGTAACTGTGATGTATCATGCTGGATTAGTGTGTGTGTTGTAGTGGGCGGGGGTGGGGGTGTTGCGTGTGTGTGTCCCTGTTTTTTCCCTCCCACCTCCCCTGTGTTGTAGGTGCAGTACTCACCGTGGTCTTCGCCGCTGACGTTCATGCTCCTGGTAGAGGAGCAGGAAGACAATCGCAGGGAGAATTTGAAGTTCCGGGTCCATGGTGTCCTTGTTCATCGTGGGGTGTGTAGAGGTGAGCATTTTCCCTTCGGAATCCTGTTTCTGCTGTGTTTTTATCCGCGGTGATTCCACCCCGGAAAAGGTGGCGGATTGGTAGGTTGTGATACTGTGGGCGGTACTTTGTCTTCCGCCTGTCTGTTGGCGGTGACCGCCAAGCTGTTTGTCTGTACCGCCGTGGCGGTCGGAGTGTTAAAGTGGCTGTCTTTGTTGGCGGTTTCCGACACAGTCGTCATTCCAATTTTTTTACCGCTGGCCTGTTGGCGGTCTTACTGCCGCTTTAACACCGTCCGAAAGGGTTGTAATTACCACCTTAATCCTTTAGAAAACAGTAAGAATGTTGTTAGCGTACAAAAGTACCTGCATAGCTTAAAAATAAAGTCACAAGTGTGAGCCTGTGTTGGAAAAGGCCAACAATGCGCAAGTGAGAACGTGCATCGTTCCTCCTCCGGTCAGGTCGGCATGCATTGTTTCTTCTCTCCCACAAGAGAGCAATGCATCGATCCGGTCGGGCACCTTGGGTCTGCGCCCAGTGATGTTGTGTTGAAAATCCGGTCACACGGTATCACAAAACCGTGCTGCATGGGGTTATCAGCCTTTGTTAGCGGGTGTTGTGTGTCGTTTCTCCAGCCGTGTTGCAGGTGGAGCGGTGACTGCAGCTGCGGAGCTGGCGGCGTGTTTTTTATCAGCCGCTACAGGGAAGGTGCGTCAAAACTTTCCTCGTATGGCGGTCTGTCCGTGGATTTTCAGTTCTTGGCTACCAGCTTCATCTCTCAAGGGCCCAGAGACTGGATAGGGCACCTCTTGGCAGGGCAGGAGTCTCAGCAGAGAGTCCAGATGCTGGCAGAGAGAAGTCTTTGATGGCCCTGAGACTTCAACAACCGGAGACAAGCTCAACTCAAGCCCTTGGATATTCTTCTCAAGCAGGAATACACAGCAAAGTCCAGTTTTTGTCCCCTTTCACAGGCAGAGGCAGCAACTGCAGGATAGCCCAACAAAGCAAAGTCACAGGCTGGGCAGCACTTCTTCTCAGGTCTTCAGCTCTTCTCCTTGGCAGAGGTTCCCCTTGAATCCTTGAAGAAATCTAATTTTTTGGTCTTTTGAGTGCTCTTCTTATACCCCTCTCTGCCTTTGAAGTAGGCGTACTTCAAAGGAAAGTCTCTGCTGTTCACAATATCCTGGCTTGCCCAGGCCAGGCTCCAGGCTCACACCAGGGAGTTGTAGACTGTGTTGTGTAAAGGCAGGCACAGCCCATTCAGGTGTAAGTGCCCACTCCTCCCTCCACTCTAGCTCAGTTGGCCCATCAGGATATGCAGACTACTCCCCAGCTCCCTTTGTCTCACTGTCTGGAGGTAATTCACACCAGTACAACTGTCAAACTGACCCAGACAGGGACTCCATAAACAAGCAGAGTCACAGAATCATTTCAGCAAGAAAATGCCTACTTTCTAAAAGTGGCATTTCCAAACATACAATCTAAAAACAAACTTCACTAAAAGATGTATTTTTAAATTGTGAGTTCAGAGACCCCAAACTCCACATGTCTATCTTCTCCCAAAGGTAATATGACCTTTAAGGATATATAAAGGCAGCCCCCATGTTACCCTGTGTGGGAGATAGGCATTGCAACAGTGAAAAACGATTTTGGCAGTATTTCACTGTCAGGACATGTAAAACTCAAACATGTTCCACCTTTAACATACACTGCACCCTGCCCATGGGGCTATACTGGGCCTATCTTAGGGGTGCTTTACATGTATAAAAAGGGAAGGTTTAGGCCTGGCAAGTGGGTACACTTGCCAAGGCGAATTGGCAGTTTAAAACTGCACACACAGACACTCCAGTGGCAGGTCTGAGCTAGGTTTACAGGGCTACTCCTGTGGGTGGCACAACCAGTGCTGCAGGCCCACTAATAGCTTTTGATTGACAGGCCTTGGACACCTTTCATGCACTTTACTAGGGACTTACTAGTCAATCAAATATGACAATCAGGGATAAGCCAATTACACATACCATTTACACAGGATCACTTGCACTTTAGCACTGGTTGTAGGAAAGTACCATCTTGCCTGGCAAGTTACTCACATTTCTACATGTATGTCAGTTTGTTTTTGCCTGTCTCACTGGGATCCTGCTAGCCAGGCCTCCAGTGCTCAGAGTTTGTGGCCTGAATGTGTGTACCTGTGTAATGACTAACTGTGTCACTGAGGCTCTGCTAACCAGAACCTCAGTGTTTATGCTCTCTCTGTCTTTAAAATTGTCACTATAGGCTAGTGACCATGGTCATCAATTCTAATTGGCACACTGGAACACCCTTATGACTCCCTAGAATATGGTACAAAGGTACCCAGGGTATTGGGGTACCAGGAGATCCCTATGGGCTGCAGCATTTCTTTGGCCACCCATAGGGAGCGCAGACAAATCTTACACAGGACTGCCACTGCAGCCTGAGTGAAATAACACACACATTATTTCACAGCCATTTTCCACTGCACTTAAGTAACTTATAAGTCACCTATATGTCTAACCTTCACTTAGTGATGGTTAGGTGCAAAGTTACTAAGTGTGAGGGCACCCTTGCACTAGCAAAGGTGTCCCCAGATAGTTCAGGGTTATTTCCCCGGACTTTGTGAGTGCGGGGACACCAATACATGCGTGCACTACATATAGGTCAATACCTATATGTAGCTTCACAATGGTAACTCCGAACATGGCCATGTAACATGTCTAAGATCATGGAATTGTCCCTCCATGCCAAATCTGCTATTGGGGTGCCAATCCCATGCATCCCCGAGGCTCCACTATGGACCCCCGTTACTGCCAAACCAGCTCTCTGGGGTTTTCTCTGCAGCTACTGCTGCTGCCAACCCACAGACAGGGTTCTGCCCTCCTGGGGTCTGGGCAGTCCAGTCCCAGGAAGGCAGAACAAAGAATTTCCTCTGAGAGAGGGTGTTACACCCTCTCCCTTTGGAAATAGGTGTTGAGGGCTGGGGATGAGTAGCCTCCCCCAGCCTCTGGAAATGCTTTGAAGGGCACAGGTGGTGCCCTCTTTGCATAAGCCAGTCTACACCGGTTCAGGGAACCCCCAGTCCCTGCTCTGGCATAAAACTGGACAAAGGAAAGTGGAGCGACCACTCCCCTGTCCATCACCACCCCAGGGGTGGTGCCCAGAGCTCCTCCAGTGTGTCCCAGACCTCTGCCATCTTGAATCCAGAGGTGTGAGGGAACAATGGAGCCCTCTGAGTGGCCAGTGCCAGCAGGTGACGTCAGAGACCCCTCCTGATAAGTGCTTCCCTTACTAGGTGGCCAATACTCCTCTGAGGGCTATTTAGGCTCTCTCCTGTGGGCTTTTTCTCAGATAACAACTTGCAAGAATTCACCAGAGTTCCTCTGCACCTCTCTCTTCGACTTTTGCCAAGGATCGACCACTGACTGCTGCAGGACACCTGCAAAACTGCAGCAAAGTAGCAAGAAGACTACCAGCGACATTGTAGCACCTAATCCTGCCGGCTTTCGTGACTGTTTCCTGGTGGTGCATGCTTTGGGGGCTACCTCCCTTCATCCTGCACTGGAAGCCATGACAAAATCTCCTGTGGGTTGACGGGATCTTCCCCCTGCTCCAGCAGGCACCAAACTTCAGCATCAACGGTACTCAGGGACCCATCTCATCCTGACGAGCTCTCCCCTGGAACACAGGTGGTGGACCAAAGTGACCCAGACTGTCCAGTGGTACAACTGTCCAAATTTGGAGGAGGTAAGTCCTTGCCTCCCCTCTCCAGACAGTAAACCTGTGCACCTCGTGAACTGCAGCTGCTAGTACTTATGTGCACTTCTGCAAAGAGTCCTTCATGCACACCCTAGCCGAGGTCCCAAGCACTCTGTCCTGCATTGCTCAACTCACTGAGTTGACCTCTGGCTTTGTGGGGCCCTCTTTTGTAGTGTTGAGATGACTGCTGTGCTCAGTCTTCTTGAACTCGTGTTCAAGGACTTCTGTGGGTGCTGCCTTCTTGTGCATGGGTTCTCTTTGTTGCTGAGGGCCCCCTCTGCCTCCTTTCCCAAGTGGTGACATCCTGGTCCTTCCTGGGCCTGGGCAGCACACTTTTTCTTCTGCTGTAACCTTTGCAGCTAGCAAGGCTTGCTTGCAGTCTTTCTCCAAAGAAACAATTCTGCGTCCCCCAGCTCTCCGTGGGACATTTTCTGCATGAAGTAGAAAATCATAGCACCTTTCATTGTTGCAGAATCTTCAGCTTCTTCCATCCGGAGGCAGCCATTTTGCTCCTTCATCTGGGGTTTAGTGGGTTCCTGCCCCTGCTGGACACTTTCACGACTCTTGGACTTAGTCCTCTTCTTTTGCAGGTCCTCATGTCCAGGAATCCATCTTCAGTGCTTTGCAGTCTGTTGTGGTCTTTGCAGAATCCTCTATCATGAATTTAGTGTGTTTCAGGGGAAGTAGTAGCACTTTACTCCTACTTTTCAGAGTCTTTGGGGTGGGGTATATTGTACACCCTTAGTGTTTTCTTCTACTCCCAGTGACCCTCTACACACTACACTAGCGTAGGGGTCCATTCATGGTTCGCATTCCACTTTCTTAGTATATGATTTGTGTTGCCACAGGCCTATTGCATCCTATTTATTCTACAGTGTCTGCACTACATTCTGACTGTTTTTCTTACCTGATTTTGGTTTGTGTGTATATTTTGTGTATTTTATTTACCTCCTAAGGGAGTATATCCTCTGGAATATTTGTGGCACATTGTACCAAAAATAAAGTACCTTTATTTTTTAGTAATCCTGAGTATTGTGTTTCTTATGATATAGCACCTATATGATATAAGTGGTATAGTAGGAGCTTTGCATATCTCCTAGTTCAGCCTAAGGTGCTCTGCTATAACTACATCTATCAGCCTAGGCTGCTAGAACACTACTCATCTACTAATAAGGGACAACTAGACCTGGCACAAGGTGTAAGTACCATCAGGTACCAACTATAAACCAGGCAAGCCTCTTACATTGGTTGTGCAGGGGTGGGATAAGTACTTGTAACTGCTTTACCACTTTTTCATTGGTACTTTTCATAAGAAAAACGTATTCCAAATACTTAAAAATATACACTGTTAACCTAAACAGTCTAACTCTCTTTCTGAAAACTTTCTAAAAAGTTTCTAAAAGCTTAAAAAAGTTTGAAAAAGTTGTTCTCTTTTCTTTAAAAGTTTATAAACTTTTTTCTCTGTGTCCTAAACTATTTCATGCAACTATGTCTGTAGTTGAGGCCACTCCCAAAGTTGTCCAGACAACTTATGGCAATTTAAACTTTAAAAGTTTGAGGGGTCTCTGCATAGAAAGAAGTTTAAGTATTGGTAATCACCCTACCAAAGATCTTCTCCTAGAAAGTGACCAGAACCAGTCTGGCCCCTCCCAGGATCAGGAGGTAAAGGAGGAGTTAGAATCAGGGGAGGGCCATGAGGATTCTGGGGAGGGTTCCTCCAAAGACCTGTCAGCTAACAGGCCATCTAGTGAAGCTGGTAGTGGGTCTACTTCTGCCAATTCACACATCACCTCTGTGTCAGAGAATTCTCAAGCCTCCCACCCTGAGGATAACACCCTAGACAGGGAACTCAGAAAGCTGAGGTTGGAAGAGGTCAGACTGAAGCTAAAACAGCAGTTGGCCTTAGACAGGGAGTCTCTAGATGAAGAGAGGGAGAGACAGAAGTTGGGGTTAGTTCCCTATGGTGGCAGCAGCAGTGTTCTTGATAGTCATCCTGTAAGAGAACACGATTCTAGGAACCTGCATAAGATAGTCCCCCCTTACAAGGAGGGGAATGACACTAACAAGTGGTTTTCTGCACTTGAGAGGGCCTGTATGATACAGTTGGTCCATCAAAGGCAGTGGGCTGCTATCTTGTTGCTATCTTTCACTGGCAAGGGTAGGGATAGGCTCCTTACTGTCAGAGAAAGTGATGCTAATAATTACAAAGTTTTGAAGGATGCACTCTTAGATGGATTTGGCTTAACCACTGAACAATACAGGATAAAGTTTAGAGATACCAGAAAAGAGTCATCTCAAGACTGGACAGACTTTGTAGACTGTTCAGTGAAGGTCTTGGAGGGATGGTTACATGGCAGTAAGGTGACTGACTATGAAAGCCTATATAATCTTATTTTGAGAGAGCATGTTTTGAATAATTGTATGTGAATTGTTACATCAGTACTTGGTAGACTCAGATCTGACCTTTCCCCAAGAATTGGAAAAGAAGGCAGACAAATGGGTCATAACAAGAGTGAGCAGAAAAGCTCATACAGGTGGTGACAAGCATGGCAAGAAGAAGGATGGTAAGTCTTCTGACAACGGTGGGTACAAAGATAACAAGCATTTGCAATGCAACAGGTCTCGCGTTTGCGCGTGTTAGAGCTGACAGCGTTGTAAACTCCTAACCCTACTTTTCACTGGTAATTAAACCTATCGGCAAAAGTGCATTTATGTACTAACTGGAAAAGTGCAATTAACTGTGTCACATGGTTGATGTTATGGGAAGCGCTAAACTTCTGCCAAGCGAGATGGCGCTGGGAAATGAGAGAAAAAGGAGTCCACGGGCTGGACGGAAAAAAGCGAGCCTCGCATGTTTTCTGTACTTGGTCGATGCGCTCGAGGAGGGCTATCCACCCAAAAAGGCATGACGTATGTATGCCTTCCACTAATGAAATCAAGCAGATTCTAACAGGCAAGCCCATGAACCAATGACGTGACGTGGACGGGGCTCCGAGCCCTTTTTAGTAACTAAAGCGTCTCGCTTAGAGAAACGCATGCGCATGCGATGCAGGCTCGACCCTAAAAAGCATTCTGAGTCTTCATCAGGCCCACAAAAATCCTCTGGGGAGGTGGGTCCAAATCCTCTTCTAACAATCAAAAGAAGCCATGGTGTTATTTATGTAAGAGTTAAGGCCATTGGGCAAGTGATTCCACTTGTCCAAAGAAAAACATCAAGGCTTCCACTTCCACAACCCAACTGTGTCCTCTAGTGCCCCTAGTAGTAGCAGTGGTGGTGGGAAGAATACTACAAACAACCAATCAAAGGGTATAGCTGGGCTCACCATTGGTTATGTACTTGGGGTTGGTCTTGTTAGGGAGACCACAGAGGCTGTTTTAGTCTCTGATGGTGGTATTGACTTTGCCACCTTGGTTGCTTGTCCCCTTAATATGGGTAAGTACAAACAACTTCCCCTAATAAATGGTGTTGAGGTTGAGGCGTAAGGGATACAGGAGCCAGTGTCACTATGGTGATTGAGAAACTGGTTCACCCTAATCAACACCTACTTGGTCAGCAGTACCAAGTGACTGATGATCATAACAACACTCTTAGCCACCCCATGGCTGTTGTGATTCTCAACTCAGGGGGGGGGTTACTGATCCAAAGAAAGTTGTGGTAGTGTCAGGGAGACCAAATCCTCGGGGTCTGCGCACGTTCCCAACATGTCCACCACTAGACAGCTCCAAAACTCTGATAGAAAAAATCGCAGAGCCTGAGAGAGTCCAAGCGGGGGAAAAGGGGATTAGGATGGGAACAGCTGGGAAGGAGAACTGTAGGAAGCAAAAGGTTAAACCACACAATATCAAGATTATATCACATTGATTTTCATTAGACTATGATTCTAGGCATTATCATACTATAACCATGGATAACTTAAGAAAGGACTATAACTAGGCCTCAAGATGTCTGGGTACCTGGGAAGGAATCAAGAATGATTAATACAACCTTTCATATGAGACTTTTCATGAATTGTTACATATTGTCTACGAATATTAGAACCTTCTAGAATTATATTTTCAGATCAAACATTGTCTTTTTACATGAGGACAAAAAGTAATCTGAACATTCCCTGGAAAACAATAGGAATTGTACTAAGGACTTAATATGCACATATAATGTAACATCTTGAATTTTAACACCTTTGCAGAAAATTCAAAAGCCCTAGATAGTTGTGTGCACTTCAGGAAACACTTCACATCAAGTTTATAATTGCCATGAAATGATCACGCACACTGTAAGCGATCTGAACACCTAGGTTTAAATGCGGGAAATGAATCGGGCACACTGCCGATTCCAACAAGTATAATCAAATGCCATGAAATGATCGCACACTCTGTAAGCGATCTGAACGTCAAGATTTAAATGCGGGAATGAATTGCACGTCTTGCCGATTCCAACAAGAATATGCAAATGCCATGAAATGATCGCGCACTCTGTAAGCAATCTGAACATCAAGGTTTAAATGCGGGAACGAATCGCACACACTGCCGATTCCAACAGGTATATGCAAATGCCATGAAATGTTCGCGCACTCTGCAAACGATCTGGAACATCAAGATTTAAATGCGGGAATGAATTGCACGTCTTGCTGATTCGAATACCACCATACAAATGCCAAGAAATGGTTGCGCACAATGAGTATCAAAGTTTAAATGCAAGGAATGAATCGCGCGTCTTGCCGATTCGAATGCCACCATGCAAATGCCAAGAAATGGTAGCGCACAATGAGTATCAAGAGTTCAGTGCAAGGGATGAATCGCGCGTCTTGCCGATTCGAATGCCACCATGCAAATGCCAAGAAATGGTAGCGCACAATGAGTATCAAGAGTTAAATGCAAGTAATGAATCGCGTGTCTTGCCGATTCGAATGCCACCATGCAAATGCCAAGAAATGGTAGCGCACAATGAGTATCAAGAGTTAAATGCAAGGAATGAATTGCGCGTCTTGCCGATTCGAATATCAACATGTAAATGCCAGAAACCACGAGCACATTCACACGCAAAAGGAAAAATCTTTCAACATGAAAAACTAGGCCCAAAAAGTCCAATGCCTTCGAAAATGGGATCGGGGGCCCAGCCAGACCTCCGTCTTACCGCCCTGATCAAGGATCCTCAATACAATGAAGGACAAAGGCCTGGAAGGTCAAGGTAGGCCCCCGGAACAGGAGCTAAGGAAGTTGCTGCTGCTCTGAACCGGGACCTCTGATTAGTGAGCACGTGGAGCTGGGCTGGCTCCCTTATAAAGAGTCTGGCCCAGCCCACAAAACACACCCAGTCATGCTGCAGAGAAAGCTTCTAGAAGGCCCTGGAAAGGGACCACACCCTGACACACTCTGAAAGCCTGCAGCAATACATTGCAAATAAACAGGATTTACAAGCACCTTGAATATAAGTCTTCAGGATTAAACTCTGCAATGCAAAAGGTTAAACAACAGAATATCAACATAATGCATGAATTACGTTTTCTCATAAGGGCTGGGTTTTTGCATTCCAGTCGCCCGTAGAGCGCTCACTGCCCTGATGTTGACAGGTAGCCACTGATTTACCTGTAGACTGCTTACTAGGGAATGATTTGGAGACATCAGCTTGGGCTGAAGTGGAGTTGGAGGCTGGGCATTTCAGGGCATATCTTTGCTCTCACAAGGGCTCAGGCCCAGATGCAAAGAGGACAGGGAAACTTGGATCCCGGAAAAATGTACCAAGTGCTCCCAAGAGCTAGGGGTAGTAAGGGTAAATCCTTGCCCACTGTCCCTACTTCTCCAGAAGATCCCCCTTTTGAGGAAGAGGAATTCTCTCCCTGTGTAGAACCTACATCAAATGAGCTGGCAGCAGACACTGCGGAGATTTTGGGTGCAGGGGGGCCTGCTAGGAAGAGCTGAGTGTGGCACAGCAGACCTGTCCCACACTAGAGGGTTTAAGACAGCAAGCTGTCAAACTGCGGAATGGGGATATCACTGGTAGCCATAAAGACTATTGGGAAGATAACCTCCTCAAAACTGAGTCAAGCAACCCTAAACATGGAGCTGCCAGGAAATTGGTCATCCCTTGCAGTATAGGGTGTTTCTTCTGACTTAGTCACATGATATTACTTTTGCTGGGCTTCTAGGCCAGAGTAAATCTTGGGAAAGACCTGTTCTAGTGTTTCACTGGCCTCATATGTCAGAGGACACCAAGGAGTTTTGTCGCTCCTGTGTGACCTGCCAAGCCAGTGGAAAGACTGGTGGCACACCCAAGGCCCCCTTAATTCTACTTCCAGTGGTTGGGGTGCCCTTTGAAAGGGTAGGGGTTGACATAGTTGGCCCCCTTGACCCTTGAACAGCTTCAGGCAATAGATTCATCCTTGTGGTAGTGGACCATGCCACTAGGGATCCTGAAGCTATTTCTTTATGGACCACTACAGCTCCTGCAGTGGCAAAGGCCCTCCTGGGAATATTATCCACAGTGGGTTTCCCTAAGGAAGTGGTGTCAGACAGAGGTAGTAACTTCATGTCTGCATACCTCAAAGCTATGTGGAAGGAGTGTGGTGTAACTTACAAGTTCACTACTCCTTATCATCCACAGACAAATGGTCTGGTTGAGAGGTTTAATAAAACTCTCAAAGGCATGATCATGGGACTCCCTGAAAAACCCAAGAGGAGATGGGATGTCCTGTTGCCATGCCTTCTTTTTGCTTAAATGGAGGTACCCCCAAAATGAGTGGGCTTTAGCCCCTTTGAACTTCTCTTTGGGCACCCTGTAAGAGGTCCCCTTGCTCTTTTAAAGAAGGGTTGAGAACAATCTTTAAAAGTTCCCAAGCAAGACATTTTGGATTATGTACTTGGCCTGAGATCTAGGATGGCTGAGTACATGAAAAAGACCAGTAAAAACCTTCAGGCCAGCCAAGAACTCCAAATGCAGTGGCATGACCAGAAGGCTATCCTGACCCAGTACCCCGAGGATAGAATGTGTGGGTATTGGAGCCTGCGGCCCCAAGAGCACTCCAAGACAAATGGCGTGGACCCCATCTCATAGTATAAAAGAAGGGTGAGGTCACCTATTTGGTAGACCTGCTCACTGCCAGGAGTCCCCTTATGGTGCTCCATGTCAATCGCCTAAAACCTTATTATGACAGGGCTCACTTAACCCTGGTCATGGCAACTGATGAAGGGCAGGAAGAAGAGAGTGACCTTCTCCCTGACCTCTTCACCACCACTGAACCTGATGGCTTAGTGGAGGGATTTGTGCTTGCTGATTGCCTTACTGCTGAGAAGAAGGACAACTGCACAAATCTCTTAGATCAGTTGTCTGACCTCTTCTCAATGATCCCAGGTACAACTACCTGGTGTGAGCACACAATCGACACTGGAGACAGTTTACCTGTCAAAAGTAAGATTTATAGACATCCTGACCATGTCAGGGATTGCATAAAACAGGTACAGAAAATGTTAGATCTGGGAGTGATTGAGCCTTCCGAAAGCCCATGGGCTAGCCCAGTGGTGCTTGTCCCCAAACCTCATAGTAAAGATGGTAAAAAGGAAATTAGGTTTTGTGTTGACTATAGAGGTCTCAATCAAGTAACCAAAACTGATGCTCACCCTATACCCAGGGCAAATGAGCTAATAGATACACTGGCTTCTGCCAAGTATCTAAGCACTTTTGACTTAATTGCAAGGTATTGGCAGATTAAGTTGTCAGAAGATGCTAAACCTAAAACAGCATTTTCCACCATTGGAGGGCACTATCAGTTCACCGTTATGCCCTTTGGTTTGAACAATGCACCTGCCACTTTTCAGAGGTTGGTGAATACAGTCCTGTAAGGATTGGAAGCTTTTAGTGCATCATATCTAGATGATATAGCTGTCTTTAGCTCCTCCTGGTGATGATCACCTGGTCCACCTATGGAAAGATTTGGAGGCCCTGCAAAAGGCAGGCCTCACTATCAAGGCATTAAAGTGCCAGATATGGCAGGGGAAAGTGGTTTATCTGGGCCACCTGGTAGGTGGGGAACAGATTGCACCACTGCAGGGGAAGATCCAAACCATAATGGAATGGGCTCCCCCTACACCTCAAACCCAGGTGAGAGCCTTCCTAGGCCTCACAGGGTACTATAGGGGGTCCATTAAGAACTATGGCTCTATAGCAGACCCTCTTAATGACCTCACCAGCAAAAAGATGCCTACAATTGTGGACAGCTAGCTGTCAAAAGGCTTTTGATTAACTCAAACAGGCCAGGTGACTGCACCTGTCCTAAAACGCCCTTGGTACTCCATGACATTCATAGTCCAGACTGATGCTTCTGAATTGGGGGTAGGGGCAGTTCTATCACAGCTTAACACTGAGAGCCAGGATCAACCTGTTGCTTTTATCAGCAGGAGGTTGACCCCTAGAGAAAAGCGTTGGTCTGCCATAGAGAGGGAGGTCTTTGCTGTGGTCTGTGCACTAAAAAATGTTGAGACCATACCTGTTTGGTATTCACTTTATTGTTCAGACAGACTACAGTCCTCTATTATGGCTTAAACAAATAAAAGGTGAAAATCCTAAATTGTTGAGGTGGTCCATCTCGCTACAGGGAATAGACTATACAGTGGAACATAGACCTGGGAGTACCCACTCCAATGCAGATGGACTCTCCAGTTATTTCCACTTAGACAATGAAGACTCATCTGGGCAAGGTTAGCCTTATTCTCCCTCGTTTGGGGGGGGGGGGTGTTGTGTAGGAAAGTACCATCTTGCCTGGCATGTTACCCCCATTTTTACATGTATGTAAGTTTGTTTTTGCCTGTCTCACTGGGATCCTCCTAGCCAGGACACCAGTGCTCATAGTTTGTGGCCTGAATGTGTGTACCTGTGTAGTGACTAACTGTGCCACTGAGGCTCTGCTATCCAGAACCTCAGTGCTTATGCTCTCTCTGCCTTTAAAATTGTCACTATAGGCTAGGGACCATTTTCACCAATTCTAATTGGCACACTGGAACACCCTTATAATTCCCTAGTATATGATACCTAGGTACCCAGGGTATTGGGCTTCCAGGAGATCCCTATGGGCTGCAGCATTTCTTTTGCCACCGATAGCGAGCTCAGACAAATCTTACACAGGACTGCCACTGCAGCCTGAGTGAAATAACACACACGTTATTTCACAGCCATTTTCCACTGCACTTAAGTAACTTATAAGTCACCTATATGTCTAACCTTCACTTAGTGAAGGTTAGGTGCAACGTTAGTAAGAGTGAGGGCACCCTTTCCCAAGCAAAGGTGCCCCCTGATAGTTCAGGGCCATTTCCCCAGACTTTATGAGTGCGGGGACATCATTACATGCGTGCACTACATATAGGTCAATACCTATATGTAGCTTCACAATGGTAACTCCGAATATGGCCATGTAAGATGTCTAAGATCATGGAATTGCCCCCCATGCCAAATCTGGTATTGGGGTGTCAATTTCATGCATCCCCTGGGCTCCACTATGGACCCCTGGTACTGCAAAACCAGCTCTCTGGGGTTTTCTCTGCAGCTACCGCTGCTGCCAACCCACAAACAGGGTTCTGACCTCCTGGGGTCTGGGCAGCTCAGTCCAAGGAAGGCAGAACAAAGAATTTCCTCTGAGAGAGGGTGTTACACCCTCTCCCTTTGGAAATAGGTGTTAAGGGCTGGGGAGGAGTGACCTCCCCCAGCCTCTTGAAATGCTTTGAAGGGAACAGATGGTGCCCTCCTTGCATAAGCTAGTCTACACCAGTTCAGGGAACCCCCCAGTCCCTGCTCTGGCTCGAAACTGGACAAAAGAAAGGGGAGTGTCCACTCCCCTGTCCATCACCACCCCAGGGGTGGTGCCCAGAGCTCCTCCAGTGTGTCCCAGACCTCTGCCATCTTGAATCCAGAGGTGTGAGCGCACAATGGAGCCCTCTGAGTGGCCAGTGCCAGCAGGTGACGTCAGAGACCCCTCCTGATAGGTGCTCACCTAGCTAGGTAGCCAATCCTCCTCTGAGGACTATTTAGGCTCTGTCCTGTGGGCTTTTCCTCAGATAACGACTTGCAAGAATTCACCAGAGTTCCTCTGCACCTCTCTCTTTGACTTCTACCAAGGATCGATTTCTGACTGCTCCAGGACGCCTGTCAAACTGCAACAAAGTAGGAAGAAGACTACCAGCGACATTGTAGCGCCTAATCCTGCCGGCTTTCTCGACTGTTTCCTGGTGGTGCATGCTTTGGGGGCTGCCTGTCTTCATCCTGCACTGGAAGCCATGAAGAAATCTCCGTGGGTTGACGGGATCTTCCCCCTACTCCAGTAGGCACCAAACTTCAGCATCACCGGTACTCTGGGACACCTCTCATCCTGTCAAGCATGGCCCCTGGAACACAGGTCATGTACCCAAGTCACCCAGACTGTCTAGTGGTCCAACTGTTCAAATTTGGAGGAAGTAAGTCCTTGTCTCCCCTCTCCAGACAGTAAACCTGTGCACCACATTAACTGCAGCTGCTAGGGCTTCTTTGCACTTTTGCAAGGAATCCTTTATGCACAGCCTAGCCCAGGTCCCCAGCACTCTGTCCTGCATTGCTCAACTCCCTGAGTTGACCTCCGGCTTCGTGGGACCCTCTTTTGTAGTGTTGCGATGACCACCATGCTCAGTCTTCTTGAACCTGTGTTCAAGGACTTCTGCGAGAGCTGACTTCTTCTTCAATGGCTCTCTATGTCACTGAGGGCCCCCTCTGTCTCCTCTCCCAAGTGACGACATCCTGGTCCTTCCTGGGCCCGGGCAGCACCCTTTTTCTTCAACCATGACCTTTGCAGCTAGCAAGGCTTGTTTGTGGTCTTTCTCCAAAGAAACAATACTGCATCCTCCAGCAGTCCATGGCACATCTTTTGCATGAAGGAGAATTTCCTAGCACCTTTCGTTGTTGCAGAATCTTCAGCTTCTTCCATCCGGAGGCAGCCATTTTGCCCCCCCCGACACTTTCTTGACTCTTGGACTTGGTCCCCTTCCTTTGCAGGTCCTCAGGTCCAGGAATCCGTCTTCAGTGCTTTGCAGTCTGCTGTGGTCTTTGCTGAATCCTCTATCACAAGTTTAGTTTGTTTCTGGGGAAATAGTAGCACTTTACTCCTTCTTTTCAGGGTCTTGGGGTGGGGTATCTTGGACACCCTTAGTGTTTTCTTACACTCCCAGTGACCCTCTACACACTACACTAGCCTAGAAGTCCATTCGTGGTTCGCATTCCACTTTCTTATTATATGGTTTGTGTTGCCCCTAGGCCTATTGCATCCTATTGTATTCTACAGTGTTTGCACTACTTTCTGACTGTTCTACTTACCTGATTTTGGTTTGTGTGTATATTTTGTGTATTTTAATTACCTCCTAAGGGAGTATATTCTCTGGTATATTTTTGGCACATTGTCACAAAAATAAAGTACCTTTATTTTTAGTAACTCTGAGTATTGTGTTACTCATGATATAGTACCTATATGATATAAGTGGTATAGTAGGAGCTTTGCATGTCTCCTACTTCAGCCTAAGCTGCTCTGCTATAGCTACCTCTATCAGCCTAGGCTGATAGAACACTACTAATCTACTAATAAGGGATAACTGGACCTGGCACAATGTGTAAGTACCATCAGGTACCCACTATAAGCCAGGCTAGCCTCCTACACTGGTCAGCAGTGGTAAAGTGCCCAGAGTACCTAAAACAGGAAAAACAGAGTCCAGCACACAGTCAAAACATGGGAAGCAGAGGCAAAAGAGACAGAGAAGACCACATAAAGGATGCTATGTCTAACACAATTTACCCCCAGATAAAAGTGGGTAGAAACTACTGATCCTCATGGGAGTTCTCTCACTAAGACGGAAGAATCTGAACAGACCATCAGCATTGGTGTGTTCTGTGCCAGGGTGGTGTTCCACCATAAAGTCCATTCCGGGTAGGGAGGTGGACCACCTCCATAGTTTTGGGTTATCACCCCTCATCTGCATTAACCATCTGAGGGGCTTGTGGCCTGTCTGAACCCAGAAGTGAGACCCAAACAAGTAGGGTCTTAGCTTCTTCAGTGCCCAGACCACAGCAAAAGCTTCCCACTAAATTGCATTCCACCTACATTCCTGGGAAACTAACCTCCTACTAATGAAGTCTACAGGCTGGTCTAGGCCTTCATCATTTAGCTGTGCTAATACTTCTCCTATACCATGATCTGAAGCATCAGTCTGCACGACAAATTCCTTAGAGAAGTCAGGTGCCTTCAGCATGGGTGCCATGCACATGGCTGCCTTTAGGGCATCAAAAGCTGTTTGGCAAGCTTCAGTCCAGATCACATTTCTGGGCTGCGTCTTTGAGGTTACCTCAGTCAAGAGAGCAACAATAGTGTCATGCCCCTTTACAAACCTCCTGTAATAACCTGTGAGACCTAAAAAGTCTCTCACCTCTGTCTGGATCTTGGGAGGCTCCCAAACCAGGATAGTGTCAATCTTTGGCTGTAGGGGTGCCACCTGGCCACTTCTTACCTGGTGTCCCAAGTGCACCCCAGAACCCTGCCCTATTTGGCACTTACAAGCCTTAATAGCGAGGCCTGCCTTCTGCCGTACCTCCAACACTTTACAGAGGTGATGTAACTGCTCCTCCCACGTGGAGCTGAACACAGCAATGTCATCCAGGTATGCAGCACTGAAATCATCCAGCCCAACCAACACCTGGTTGACCAACCTCTGAAAGGTGGCAGAAGCATTCTTCATCCCAAAGGGCATCACACAACATTGGTAGTGCCCATCTGGTGTGGAGAATGCAGACATCTCCCATGCCCCCTCTGTTAGGGCGATCTTCCAATATCCAGAGGTCAAATCAAAAGTACTTAGATACTTGGCAGCACCTAACCGGTCAATGGTCCCATCAGCTCGTGGGATGGGGTGCGTGACAGTCTTGGTGACCGCATTGAGTCCCCAGTAGTTCACATGGAGCCTGAGTTCTGGGGTGGCACCAGGAGCAGTAGCCTTTGGGAACAACACCACAGGGCTCGCCCAAGGGCTACTGGATAACACCTAATGCTAACATCTTAGAGACTTCCTCATTGATGCTAACCCTAACCTTGACAGTCACTTTGTAAACCTTATATTTAACAGGAGGACTGTCCCAATGTACACATCATGTGTACACAAATGAGTGACCCCTGGGGTCAAGGAAAACAATGAGGCGAACTGTCCCAACCCCTGGTGACAGTCCCTCCGGGGAGAGGTTCACACCCTCCACAGAACCACCTTTATCCTTGGCAGACAGGAGTTCAGGAAGAGGCTCACTCTCTTCCTCCACCCCATTATCTGTTGCCAGGAGCATGGTAACCTCAGACTGCTCAAAGTGAGGCTTGAGTCTGTTCACATGCAGGACCCTGAAAGGGTTCCTGGGAGTCAGCAAGTTCACCAGATAGGTGACATCACTCTTGCGCTCCACCACCTCACAGGGTCCAGTCCACTTATCCTGGAGCTCCCTAGGCTCTACTCGGGCCATCACCCATACTTGTTGCCCAGGCTGGAACTCAACCAGAATAGCATTCTGGTCATACCAGCATTTCATGTCTTCCTGGCTTGCATCCAAATTGTCCTGAGAAAGCTTCCAGAAGCGGGCTGTCTGGTTTCTGAAAGCCAGCATGTAACTGAATACATCATGGGGTGGCTTACTGGGGGCTTTGTCCAAGCCCTCCTTCACTAGACTCAAAGGTCCCTTGACAGGGTGGCCAAATACAGTAACTCAAAGCGGCTAAACCCAAGGCCCTTTTGAGGCACCTCCCTGTAGGCAAACAGAAGATATGGCAAGAGGACATCCCACTTCTGCCTCAAGGGCTCTGACAGGACCATGATCATGCCTTTCAAGGTTCAGTTGAACCTCTCAACCAGACCATTACTTTGGGGGTGGTAAGGAGTGGTGAACTTATATGTCACTCCACACTGTTTCCACAGAGACTTCATATACGTAGATATGAAGTTGGTAGCCCTAGCAGAGACCACTTCCTTGGGGAACCCAAAGCGGGTAAAAACACCCATCAATGCACACCCCACCACAAGGACAGTGATTCATCTCAAGAGAATGACTTCTGGGTACCGGGTGGCATGGTCCACCAAGACCAGGATGAACCTGTTGCCTAAGGATGTCTTGGGGTCCAGAGGCCCCACAATGTCAATACCCACCCTCTCAAAGGGGGTACTAACCACAGGAAAAAAGTTGGAGGGTTGCATTACATTTCCCACCACTCTTGCCACTTGCCTGACAGGTTTGGTAAGACCTGAATTAAGCATCTGAGTGCCTGCGCATTTGGGGCCAGTAAAAGTGGGTGACAAGTGTCTCAAAGGTCTTGTCCTGCCCCAAATGTCTCTTCAAAGGCACATCATGAGCCAGACCCAGTAGGAAGACTCTGAAATACAGGGCTACCACCAGTACACAGGCTGACCCAGGCTCAGCAACCTTAGGCTCACTATACAGGAGGCTATCCTCCCAGTAAATCAAATGTGATCCAGGCTCCTTGCCAGACACCTGGTCTGTAGGTTGATGCCACAAACCCTCCAGAGTAAGGCTTACTTTCTGTACCTCACACAATGCTTCCCTGGTGGGTCCCCCTTCCTACTGCCACTGAGTCAGCTCAGGGACCTCGCCCAGTTCAGCCACCTGTTCCCCTGTAGTCTTCAGGGCTTTCCCTTTGGGTTCAGCCTCCTCCTGGACCGTGGAAATTTTGGAGCCGGTTTCCTGTGCCCCTTGCCCTTCCTCCTTCTGGCAAACACCTGGGCCACTCTTTCAGGCTGGAGGGTCTCCTGATCACCCTGATGGGCTGCCATAGACCTGGCGGAAACACACATCCACCTAGGCAGACCCAACATCCCCAAGTGAGACCTGTGTTCCACCTCCTTCCAAGGGGAATCCTCTAGATCATTGCCAAGCAAACAATCCACAGGCATGGTTGGACTCACAGCTATCCTCAAGGAACCTGAGACCCCCCCATTCAAAGGGAACCTGCGCCACTCTGCACTGGTGCTCTGAGTTGTCTACTGCAATTACTTGGTGAAGTGCATGGGGAACTACCTGCTCTTCAGACACCAGGTGACTCCTCACCGTAGTCACACTGGCTCCTGTGTCTCTCAGAGGTTCCACCCTCTGTCCATTGATGGTCACCCACTGCCTGTACTTCTTAGTGTTCTCAGGCACGAGGGGCCTCTGGACCATCTCACTGTCCCCTAGTGAGACAAGGGTCATCTCAGCTGGATCCTACCCACTTGGAACCAACTCGTCCCCAAGTACTACACTGGCCAAACCTTGTGAATGAGCACCAGTGGGTGCTTGTGTCCCCTTGGGACATTTGAGATCCCCCCTTATGTGACCCACCTGATCACATGTAAAGCACTTGCAGGGACATTTCTCTGCAGGTTCCTCTGTAGAGTTCCACAGTTTATTTTCTACTGGAATCCTTACCCTGGGAACTAGGTTGGGGTCCTTTAGAGAACTCCCACTGTTTATCCTTACCCCAACACTTCTTCTGATGGAGACACTGCCCACCTTTGAGATATTTTTGGCACATTGTCACTAAAATAAAGTGCCTTTATTTTTAGTAACTCTGAGTATTGTGATTCTAATGATATAGTGCTATATGATATTACAATAGTGGTATAGTAGGAGCTTTGCATGGCTCCTAGTTCAGCCTAAGCTGCCTGCTCTGCTATAGCTACCTCTATCAGCCTAAGCTGGTAGAACACTGCTAATCTACTAATAAGGGATAACTCGACCTGCCACAAGGTTTAAGGACCATCAGGTACCCACTATAAGCCAGGCCAGCCTCCTACATTAGGGGTGCAGCGGTGGGATAAGTACTTGTAACTGCTTTACCAGTTTGTCATTGGTGCTTTTCATAAGAAAAACATATACCAAATACTTAAAAATATACACAGTTAACATAAACAGTTTAACTTTCTTTCTAAGAACTTTCTAAAAAGTTTCTGAAAAGATTTGAAAAGTTTGAAAAGTTTGAAAAGTTTTCCTCTTTTCTTTAAAAGTTTCTTAAGCTTTTTTGTCTCTGTCCTAAACCCTTTCTAACAATTATGTCTGCAGTAGAACTTACTCCCACAGTTGTCCAGGCAACCTATGGTAGTTTAAACTTTAAAAGTTTGAAGGGTCCCTGCATAGAAAGAGGTTTAGGCATTGGTAAGAACCCTACCAAAGATCTTCTCCTTAGTCTTCTCCTAGAAAGTGACAAGGACCATTCTGGCCCATCCTAGGATCAGGAGGTAGAGGAGGGGGATACCCAGCAAGAATCAGGGGAGGGCCCTGAGGACTCTAAGGGGGGAGGGGGTCATCCAAAGATCGGCCACCTAACAGGCCACCTAGTGACACTAGTAGTGGGAGGGGGTCACACACTAGTATGGCACCTTTCACTCCAAAAGGCCAAGTAACCAGAGTCCAGCCAGTTAGAGACAGGTCCACTTCTGCCAATTCCTACATTTCCTCTGTGTCTCAGAATTCCCAAGCCTCCCACTCTGAGGATAACACCATAGAGAGGGAACTCAGAAAGCTGAGTTTGGAAGAGGCCAGACTGAGGCTAAGACAGCAGCAGTTGGCCTTAGACAGGGAATCTCTAGATGTAGAGAGGGAAAGGCAGAGGTTGGGGTTAGTTCCCCATGGTGACAGCAGCAGTGTCCTTGATAGTAATACTGTAAGAGAACACGATTCTAGGAACCTGCATAAGATATTCCCCCCTTACAAGGAGGGGGGTGACATTAACAAGTGGTTTTCTGTACTTGAGAGGGCCTGTATGATACAGTTGGTCCATCAAAGGCAGTGGGCTGCTATCTTGTGGCTATCTTTCACTGGCAAGGGTAGGGATAGGCTCCTTACTGTCAGAGAAAGTGATGCTAATAATTACAAAGTTTTGAAGGATGCACTCTTAGATGGATTTGGCTTAATCACTGAACAATACAGGATAAAGTTCAGAGATACCAGAAAAGAGTCATCTCAAGACTGGACAGACTTTGTAGACTGTTCAGTGAAGGCCTTGGTAGGATGGTTACATGGCAGTAAGGTGACTGACTATGAAAGCCTGTATAATCTAATCCTGAGAGAGCATATTTTGAATAATTGTGTGTCTGACTTGTTGCATCAGTACTTGGTAGATTCAGATCTGACCTCTCCCCAAGAATTGGGAAAGAAGACAGACAAATGGGTCAGAACACGAGTGAACAGAAAAGTTCACACAGGTGGTGACAAGGATGGCAAGAAGAAGGATGGTAAGTCTTCTGACAAGGGTGGGGACCAAGATAAAAAACATTCTGGGGCTTCATCAGGCCCAGAAAAATCCTCTGGGGTTGGTGTGTCTAAATCCTCTTCCAACAATCAAAAGAAGCCATGGTGTTAATTATGTAAAAGTAAAAGCCATAGGGCAAGTGATTCTACTTGTCCAAAGAAAAACACCAAGGCTCCCACTACCACAACCTCAATTGCGTCCTCTAGTGCCCCTAGTAATAGCAGTGGTGGTGAGAAGTCTAATACAAATAGCCAACCAAAGGGTGAAGCTGGGCGCACCATTGGTAATGTAGTGGGGGTTGGTCTTGTTAGGGAGACCACAGAGGCTACTTTAGTCTCTGATGGTGGTATTGATTTTGTCACATTGGTTGCTTGTCCCCTTCTTATGGGTATGTACACGCAACTTCCCTTAATAAATGGTGTTGAGGTTGAGGCCTACAGGGATACAGAAGCCAGTGTCACTATGGTGATTGAGAAACTGGTTCACCCTGATCAACACCTACTTGGTCAGCAGTACCAAGTAACTGATGCTCATAACAACACTCTTAGCCACCCCGTGGCTGTTGTGAATCTCAACTGGGGGAGTTACTCGTCCAAAGAAAGTTGTGTTAGCCACTGATTTACCTGTAGACTGCTTACTAGGCAGGGATTTGGAGACATCAGCTTGGGCTGAAATTAAGTTGGAGGCTCATGCAGCAATGCTGGGTATTCCTGGGCATATCTTTGCTTGGACAAGGGCTCAGGCCAAGAAGCAAAGAGGACAGGGAAGCTTGGATCCTGTAACAATGGACCAAGTGCTCCCAAAAGCTAGGGGTAGAAAGGGTAAATCCTTGCCCACTATCCCTCCCTCTCCAGAAGATTCCCCTTTTGAGGAAGAGGAATCCTCTCCCTGTGCAGAACCTACACAGATGAGCTGGCAGCAGACACTGCTGAGCTTTTGGGTACAGGGGGGCATGCTAGGGAAGAGCTGAGTGTGGCACAGCAGACCTGTACCTCATTAGAGGTTTTAAGACAGCAAGCTGCCAAACAGCAGAATGGGGATATCACTGATAGCCATAAGGTCTATTGGGAGACAACCTCCTTTATACTGAATCAAGGGACCCTAAACCTGGAGCTGTCAAGAGATTAGTTATCCCTTTGCAGTATAGGGAGTTTCTTCTGACCTTTGCATGACATTCCTTTGGCTGGGCATTTGGGCCAGAGTAAAACTTGGGACAGACTTGTTCCATTGTTTCACTGGCCTCACATGTCAGAGGACAGTAAGGAGTTGTGTCGCTCCTGTGTGACCTGCCAAGCCAGTGGCAAGACTGGTGGCACACCTAAGGCCCCCTTAATTCCACTCCTAGTGGTTGGGGTGCCCTTTGAAAGGATAGGGGTTGACATAGTTGGCCCCCTTGACCCTCCAACAGCTTCAGATAATGGGTTTTCCTTGTGGTAGTGGACCATGCCACTAGGTATCCTGAAGCAATTTCCTTAAGGACCACTACAGCTCCTGCAGTGGCAAAAGGCCCTCCTATTAATCTTTTCCAGGGTGGGCTTCCCTAAGGAAGTGGTGGTATCAGACAGAGGTAGTAACTTCATGTCTGCATACCTCAAAGCAATGTGGAAGGAGTGTGGTGTAACTTATAAGTTCACTACTCCTTATCATCCACACACAAATGATCTGGTTGACAGGTTTAATGAAACTCTCAAAGGTATGATTATGGGACTCCCTGAAAAACTCAGAAGGAGATGTAATGTCCTGTTACCATGCCTCCTTTTTGCTTACAGGGAGGTACCCCAAAAAGTAGTGGGCTTTAGCCCCTTTGAACTCCTCTTTGGGCACCCTGTAAGAGGTCCCCTTGCACTTGTGAAAGAGGGTTGGGAACAACCTTTAAAAGCTCCCAAGCAAGACATTGTGGACTATGTACTTGGCCAGAGATCCAGAATGGCTGATCACATGAAAAAGGCCAGTAAAAAACTTCAGGCCAGCCAAGAGCTCTAAAAGCAATGGCATGACCAGAAGACTGTCCTGACCCAGTTCCACCCAGAACAGAAGGTGTGGGTATTTGGAGCCTGTGGCCCCAAGAGCACTCCAAGACAAATGGAGTGGACCCCATCTCATTGTTGAAAAGAAGGGTGAGGTTACCTATTTGGTAGACCTGGGCACTGCCAGAAGTCCCCTTAGGGTGCTCCATGTCAATCGCCTAAAACCTTACTATGACAGGGCTGATTTAACCCTGCTCATGGCAACTGATGAGGGGCAGGAAGAAGAGAGTGACCCTCTCCCTGACCTCTTCTCCACCACTGAAGCTGATGGCTTAGTGGAAGGAATGGTGCGTACAGATTGCCTTACTGCTTAGCAGAAGGACAACTGCATAAATCTCCCAGGCCAATTTTCTGACCTCTTCTCACTGATACCAGGTACCACTACCTGGTGTGAGCACACAATCAATACTGGAGACAGTTTACCTGTCAAAAGTAAGATTTATAGGCAGCCTGACCTTGTCAGAGATTACATAAAACAAGAGGTACAGAAAATGCTGGACTTAGGAGTGATTGAGCCTTCAGAAAGCCCATGGGCTAGCCCAGGGGTGCTTGTCCCAAAACTTCACAGTAAATATGGTAAAAGAGAAATTCGGTTTTCTGTTGACTACAGAAGACTCAATCAAGTAACCAAAACTGATGCTCACCCTATACCCAGGGCAGATGAGCTAATAGATACAATGGCTTCTGCCAAGTATCTAAGCACTTTTGATTTAACTGCAAGGTATTGGCAGATTAAATTATCAGAAGATGCTAAACCTAAAACTGCATTTCCACCATTGGAGGGCACTATCATTTCACTGTTATGCCCTTTGGTTTGAAGAATGCACCTCCCACTTTCCAAAGGTTGGTGAACACAGTTCTGCAAGGGTTGGAAGCTTTAAGTGCAGCATATCTAGATGATATAGCTGTCTTTGTCTCCACTTGGGATGATCACCTGGTCCACCTGTGAAAAGTTTTGGAGGCCCTGCAAAAGGCAGGCCTCACTATCAATGCTTCAAAGTGGCAGATAGGGCAGGGGAAAGTGGTTTCTATGGGCCACCTTGTAGGTGGGGAACAGATTGCACCACTGCAGGGGAAGATCCAGACCATTATGGAATGGGCTCCCCCTACAACTCAAACCCAGGTGAGAGCCTTTTTAGGCCTCACAGGGTACTATAGGAGGTTCATTAAGAATTATGGCTCCATAGAAGCTCCTCTTAATTGACCTCACTAGTAAAACGATGCTTAAAAAGCTATTGTGGACAGCTAGCTGTCAAAAAGCTTTGATGAGCTCAAACAGGCCATGTACTCTGCACCTGTCCTAAAAAGCCCTTGCTACTCCTAAAAGTTCATAATCCAGACTGATGCTTCTGAATTAAGGGTTAGGGCAGTGCTATCACAGCTTAATACAGAGGGCCAGGATCAACCTGTTGCTTTCATCAGCAGGAGGTTGACCTCTGGAGAAAAGCGTTGATCTGCCATAGAGAGGGAGGCCTTTGCTGTGGTCTGGGCACTGAAAAAGTTGAGACCATACCTGTTTGGTACTCACTTTATTGTTCAGACAGACCACAAACCTCTACTTTGGCTAAAACAAATGAAAGGTGAAACCCCTAAATTGCTGAGGCGGTCCATCTCCTTACAGGGAATGGACTATATAGTGGAACATAGACCTGGGAGTACCCACTCCAATGCAGATGGACTCTCCTATATTTCCACTTAGACAATGAAGTCTCATCTGGGCAAGGTTAGCCTTATTGTCCCTCGTTTGGGGGGGTTGTGTAGGAAAGTACCATCTTGCCTGGCATGTTAACCCCATTTTTACTTGTGTGTCAGTTTGTTTTTGCCTGTGTTGTCACTGGGATCCTGCTAGCCAGGACCCCAGTGATCATAGTTTGTGGCCTATATGTGTTCCCTGTGTGGTGCCTAACGGTATCACTGAGGCTCTGCTAACCAGAACCTCAGTGTTTATGCTGTCTCTGCTTTTTAAATTGTCACTGCAGGCTAGTGACCATTTTCACCAATTCTGATTGGCACACTGGAACAACCTTATATTTCCCTAGTATATGGTACCTAGGTAACCTGGGTATTGGGGTTCCAAGAGATCCCCATGGACTGCAGCATTTCTTTTGCCAGACACAGGGAGCTCAGACAATTCTTACACAGGACTGCCACTGCAGCCTGAGTAAAATAACGTCCACGTTATTTCACAGCCATTTTACACTGCACTTAAGTAACTTAGAAGTCACCTATATGTCTAACCCTCACTTGGTGAAGGTTAGGTGCAAAGTTATTAAGTGTGAGGGCAACCTGGCACTAGCCAAGGTGCCCCACATTGTTCAGGGCAATTTTCCAGGGCTTTGTGAGTGCAGCGACACCATTACACACGTGAACTACATATAGGTCAATACCTATATGTAGCTTCACAATGGTAACTCCGAATATGGCCATGTAACATGTCTAAGATAATAGAATTGTCCCCCCATGCCAAATCTGGTATTGGGGTGCCAATCCCATGAATCCACAGGGGCTCCAGCATGGACCCCGGGTACTGCCAAACTAGCTCTCTGGGGTTTTTTCTGCAGCTACCGCTGCTGCCAACCCTCAGATAGGTTTCTGCCCTCCTGGGGTCTGGGTAGCCCAGTCCCAGGAAGGCAGAACAAAGGATTTCCTCTGAGAGAGGGTGTTACACCATCTCCCTTTGGAAACAGGTGTTAAGGGCTGGGGAGGAGTAGCCTCCCCCATCCTCTGGAAATGCTTTGAAGGGCACAGATGGTGCCCTCCTTGCATAAGCCAGTCTTCACCAATTCAGTGATCCCCCAGCCCCTGCTCCGGCACAAAACTGGACAAAGGAAAGGGGAGTGACCACTCCCCTGTCTAGCACCACCCCAGGGGTGGTGCCCAGAGCTCCTCCAGTGTGTCCCAGACCTCTGCCATCTTGAATGCAGAGGTGTGAGGGCACAATGGAGACCTCTGAGTGGCCAGTGCCAGCAGGTGACGTCAGAGACCCCTCATGATAGGCTCTTACCTGGTTAGGTAGCCAATCCTCCTCTGGGGGCTATTTAGCATCTCTCCTGTGGGTTTCTCTTCAGATAACGAATGCAAGAGCTCACCAGAGTTCCTCTGCATCTCCCTCTTTGACTTCTGCCAAGGATCGACCACTGACTGCTCCAGGACGCCTGCAAAACTGCAACAAAGTAGCAAGACGACTACCAGCAACATTGTAGCACCTAATCCTGATGGCTTTCTCGACTGTTTCCAGGTGGTTCATGCTCTGAGGGCTGTCTGCCTTCACCCTGCACTGGAAGCCAAAAAGAAATCTCCAGTGGTTCGACGGAATCTTCCCCCTGCTAACGCAGGCACCAAACTTCTGCAACACCGGTCCTCTGGATCGCCTCTCATCTTGACGAGCACGGTCCCTGGCACACTGGAGCTGGATCCAAGTGACCCGGACAGTCCAGTGGTCCTTCTGTCCAAATTGGTGGAGTTAAGACCTTGCCTCCCCACACCAGACAGTAATCCTGTGTACTGCGTGATCTGCAGCTGCTAGGGCTTCTGTGCACTTTTGCAAGGATTCCTTCATACACAGCATAGCCCAGGTCGCCAGCACTCCGTCCTGCATTGCTCAACTCACTGAGTTGACCACCGGCTTCGAGGGACCCTCATTTGTTGTGTTGAGACAACTGCCATCCTCAGATTACTTGAACACCAGTTTAAGTGCTTCTGCGGGTGCTGCCTGCTTCTGCATGGTCTCTCTCTGTTGCTGAGCACCCCCTCTGTCTCCTCCTTCAAGGGGAGACCTCCTGGTCTTTCCTGGGCCCAGGGAACACCTATTATCTTTAGTCGTGACTCTTGCAGGTAGCAAAGCTTGTTTGTGATCTTTCTGTGTGAAAATAACTCTGCATCCCCCAGCATGCCGTGGGACATCTTCTGACCAAAGGAGAAGTTCCTGGCACCTTCTGTTGTTACAGAATCTTTGGCTTCTTCCACGCAGAGTCCGCCCTTCTGCATCTTCAGCCGGAGTTTAGTGGGCTCCTGCCCACCCTGGCCACTTGCGTGACTCTTGGACTTGGTCCCCTTCCTTTACAGGTCCAGGACTCCGTCTTCAGTGCTTTGCAGTCAGTTGTTGCCTTTGCAGAATCACCTATGTTGACTTTCCTGTCCTTTTGGGGCAGTAGTGTAACTTTACTCCTACTTTTCAGGGTCTTGGGGTGGGGTATCTTGGACAACCTTCGTGTTTTCTTACACTCCCAGTGACCCCCTACACACTACACTAGGCCTGGGGTCCATTTGTAGTTCGCATTCCACTTTTGGAGTATATGGTTTGTGTTGCCCCTAAGCCTATTGTGTACTATTGCATTCCATTGTGTTCTACTGTGTTTGCACTACTTTTCTAACTGTTTACTTACCTGATTTTGGTTTGTGTGTATATTTTGTGTATTTTACTTACCTCCTAAGGGACTATGGGGGTCATTACAACATTGGCGGTATAAGGCGCTTACCGCCGTGCAGAAGACCGCCAACACACCGCAGCGGCCGCGGTAGACCGCCACAGCTATTATGACCCACATCACGGAATCCGCCGAAATTCAGACACCCACACAACTCCGCCACACCAAAGGTCAGCGATAAACATGCGGAAACAAATCCTCCACCTCCACACCAACAGAAACACGCCCATGCTATTACGACCCACGAATCCACGCAGCGGTCTTTCAAACGCGGTATTCCATTGGCGGTACACACCGCCGTGCTCAAAATACACACACATCTCCAAAACACCGCCACATTGGACAATTCCAAATACACACACCTGATACACATACAAACAACACTCCCACACACCCAACACAATATAAAACACACACCCACATCACCCACAAACCCCTACGACCAGAATTTCTGAGAGAAGGCCAGAGAGAGACAGCACAGAATAGAGAACCCCATCACACAGAGGCACACTACACCATCACCCACACAACATCCACGCACAAAACACCACATACCACTACACTCAACACACTCATCAATACATACACCACCTCACACATCACACACACCACCCCATGGCACGCCAAAGACACCCCCGCTTCTCCGAGGAGGAGCTCAGGGTCATGGTGGAGGAAATCATCCGGGTAGAGCCACAGCTATTTGGCTCACAGGTACAGCACACATCCATAGCCAGGAAGATGGAGCTATGGCAAAGAATAGTCGACAGGGTCAACGCAGTGGGACAGCACCCAAGAAATAGGGAGGACATCAGGAAGAGGTGGAACGACCTACGGGGGAAGGTGCGTTCCACGTTATCCAGGCACCACATCGCAGTACAGCGGACTGGCGGCAGACCCCCACCTCCTCCCCCACAACTAACAACATGGGAGGAGCAAGTCTTGTCCATCTTGCACCCTGAGGGCCTCGCAGGAGTCGTTGGAGGAACGGACACTGGTAAGTCAAATCTTAACTATCATATCCCCCACCTTACCTGCATGCTATCACACACCCCCACCCTCACACCCTCACCTATCACCCCAAATCCTCACTAATCTACCCATGACACCAACCACCCATCCCAACCCTAAGACCTGCATGACATAACTAAGCATGGATACCCATCACTAAAGCATGCCCACTGCACAGACCCAGAACACCCCCCAACCATCAGCACACAAGCCCCCACACAGGAATGCCTGCACTGGTGTACACGCACACCCAACCATTGCACACCATGAAACACACACATGCAATAATCATGAACTCATACTCCCGCAGGAACCCAAAGGAATGTCACCACACCAGAGGGTCCAGACAACACCACTCCACCCCCAGAAGAGGCCCACAGTGACGACAGCAGCTCTGCCCCACTGGATCTTGATGACCAGCCCGGACCATCGTGGGCCTCAGGACAGTCGGTTCCCCTTGCCCAGCCACAGCCCAACACCTAACTTCCACCCTCTGGGAACACCGGCACAGCACCCACCTAGCGGGCCCATACCTCCCTACCCAGGGCAGGTCAATCAGCGGTGTGTCCACCACTACAGGGCACCCAGGCTAACCCAACACCCCAACAACAGGGACCTGGGGGCAGTGGTAGTGGGCACACGGTCCAGGGGACGGAGGCACAGGAACACAGGGGAACTAGGAGGGCTGCTGTGCGACAGGGGGAGGAGAGGCCAAGGGAACCTACTCTCCACGAGGCCCTCTCCTCCATCATGGGAGCATACCACCACTCCCAGGAGACGATGGCAACGGTACTGGGCAAGTTGCAGGAGACCCTGCGTCTGCAGGAGGAGCAGTATTTGGGGTTCAGGGAGGAGCTCAGGACCATCGGCTCCGCCCTGGGAACCATTGTAGGGGTGCTGGCGGACATTCAAAAGACCTTGAGGGACACCGTGGCACTCCAAAGGGCCCCTGACACTAGCCAGGACGATGAACTGCCCACCACCTCCGCCGGCGCTAGTGGACAGGACGCCCCGCCACAGGACCAACACACCAGCACCCCACCCCCTGCAGACGGACAACCACCAGGAAAGCGGTCCCTGAGATCCTGGAACAGGACAGAGCAAGATGGCAAGACCCCCGCCAGGAAATAAGACCACCCTGATTGTCCCCCCACTGTACCACTTTGTTACCCTGTCCAAATCGGAACTGCCCCAGCTCCACTTCCAATGGGCAGATGTGCAATGTACCTGTGAGACTAATAGACTGGACTCTGCCATGGACATTCTTCCACCATAACCCATCCCCATTTCACAACCCCCCTTCATTGTTATGCACTTAAATAAACACCCTTGAAACACTAATAAAACTTGAGTCAGTCAATGATTTTGAGCTTTGTATTGTCAATTACAGTGTCAAAAATGGTTACCCATTGGAAGGCCAACATACCAATGTCACACATCACAAGCCTTTCAAGGGTGCAAGCTGTTGACACGTAGGTTACCACATTAGTGAAACTGAAATGGAAGGGGAAAACTCAGTTAACAAATAGTCAGTGAAATGTAGGTACAGGATAGAGGTAGACGTGTGAAAGTTAATATTATGTTAAACATGAAAATGTACTCACCTGTGTCTCACTGGAAATATTGCTGTATGACTGACTCCCTGTTGTCGTTTTCTTCTTCATCAGCTTCATCCTCATCACTGTCCACAGGCTCCACAGCTGCTACAACACTGTCATCTGGATCATCCTCCTGCAGAAAAGGCACCGGCCCTCGCAATTCCAAATTATGGAGCATGGAGCAGGCAATGATGATGTCGCACACCTTCTTCTGTGAGTAGAATAGGGACCCACCTGTCATATGGAGTCACCTGAACCTCGCCTTCAGGAGGCCGAAGGTGCGTTCGATCACATTCCTAGTCCGCCTATAGGCCTCATTGTACCGTTCCTCTGTCCTGGTCCTGGGATTCCTCACTGGGGTCAATAGCCAGGACAGGTTGGGGTAACCAGAGTCCCCCAATAGCCATACATGGTGCCTCTGGAGTTCACCCATCATATCAGGGATGCTACTATGCCGCAGGATGTAGGCCTCATGCAGTGAGCCAGGGAACATAGCATTTACCTGCGAGATGTACTGGTCTGCCAAACAGACCATCTGGACATTCTTGGAATGATAACTCTTCCTGTTCCTGTACACCTGTTCACTCCTCTGGGGGGGGACCAGAGCTACATGGGTCCCATCAATGGCACCTATGACGTTGGGGATATGTCCAAGGGCATAGAAGTCACCTTTCACTGTAGGCAAATCCTCCACCTGAGGGAATATGATGTATCTCCTTACATGTTTCAGCAGGGCAGACAACACTCTGGACAAGACGTTGGAAAACATAGGCTGGGACATCCCTGATGCCATGGCCACTGTTGTCTGAAAAGAGCCACTTGCAAGGAAATGGAGCACTGACAGCACCTGCACGTCAGGGGGGATTCCAGTCGGATGGCCGATTGGTGACATCAGGTCTGGCTCCAACTGGGTACATAGTTCCTGGATTGTGGCACGGTCGAACCGGTAGGTCACGATCAAATGTCTCTCTTCCATTGTCAACAGGTCCACCAGCGGTCGGTACACCGGCGGATTCCGCCATCTTCCAATATGTCCTAACTGTCGGTGCCTAAGAAGGGCAACAGCTAAGAAACTGTCAGCATTCCTCCAGGTATGTACCCACAGTCACACACAAGACTACAACAGACAATTAACCCATCCGGGAACTGTTTGGAGTGTAGGCCTCAGTATGTGTGACACAGTAGTAAATGAAGCCATGTGGGCCCCTGAAATGGCGGCTGCCTGACCTCTAAACTGGGACAATGGAATTGTGGGGTAACTGCGCTGGCGTTGGACATCGTCGCGGTAGGCGGTCGTAGAGCGCGGCGCAATGCTGCATTGGTTAACATTGGACCCTATGGGTCCCAGGAGCCAATGAACAGGTGCGCTGGCGGTGATGATGCGCCCCGCCGTGGACGTCACCACCATTTTCTATCTCTTCAATCACTAGATACCTGACCTTCGACAGGAGAGGACCTACACTGCTAGTGCTGCTGTGACCTCGGTCTGGAAGCGACGATGGCTGCTGCGTCTGGGGAAAGGGCCCCTGCCTTCACTGCACAGGAGTTGGAGAAACTTGTGGATGGGGTCCTCCCCCAGTACACGCTACTCTACGGTCCTCCAGACCAACAGGTTAGTACTGAGGGAGCATGTTGTATGGGCTAGGCCTGGGTGGAGAGGGCTGGGTGGAAGAGGGAAGGGGGCAGAGTACATAGAACAGTTATGCATGGGGATAAATGGGCCACATGGACAGAGTTGGGAGGGGGCCACTCACATTGACGGTGCAGTAGGTAATGACTGTTCCTCTTTCCTTGTGCATGTCATGTAGGTCAGCGCCCACCAGAAGAGGGACATTTGGCGTGCCATCCCCAAGGAAGTCCGGACCCTGGGGGCCCACCAGAGACGGGGCACCCACTGCCGTAAGAGATGGGAGGACATTCGCCGCTGCAGCAAGAAGACGGTGGAGGCTCAGCTGGGGATGGCCTCTCAACGTGGGAGGGGTGCCCGTCGCACCATGACCCCCCTGATGTTCCGGATCCTGGCGGTGGCCTACCCGGAGTTGGATGGGCGCTTAAGGACATCACAGCAGACACAAGGGGGTGAGTACAACCTCATTCTGTGGACTTTGCGTGCAGTGGAGGTGTCTGGGTGGGGGAGGTGGGCTGTGGGTGTCCCTAGGCCAGGGCGCATTAGGTAGGCAAGGCCCCTCCGTAATGTAGGCCATGTGGGACTCTACCCCAGATCAGAACAGAGGCAAGTTGATGTATAGTTGCCCCTTTGCCATCCATGTGCGCTGATTTCTACCATTGCCATGTAGGCCATATCCCAGAAATTGCATGTGCAGAGGGCAGGAGCACGGCGTAATGCATGGGGCTACTGCGTCTGTCTTGTCCGCCAACGGTAGCGGTATGCCATGCACTAAAACTCTCTTTCTTCTGTCTCCCCCCCTTTTCCTGCTCTCCCTGTCCTTTTGTACATCAGCATCATCAGGCGGAGGTACAGTGGCACCGGAGCACGAGGGAGCTGCGTCCCACATGGCCATGGAGGGCCACACCACAGACTCTGAATGCACCGGTGGGACGGAGGGCGAGGGGAGGTTCACGTCGGCCACAGGATCACCAACCAGTGACACGGACTCGTCCGTCGATGGGAGCTCCCCTGTGGTGGCGGCACCATCTGTGCGCCCCACTTCTACAGGTACAGCCGCCACCTCCCCTACCAGCACCGCTCTCCCAGCAGCCCCTCAGCGTCCGTCCGTGCCCGCTCACCCAGGAGGGTGGGCATCACCTTCGCCCCAGGCACCTCAGGCCCTGCCCCAGTCACCCCTGCTGCCCTCAGTGAGGAGGCCATTGACCTCCTCAGGTCACTCACTGTTGGACAGTCTACCATTGTGAATGCCATCCATGGTGTAGAAAGGGCGTTGCAACATGGTAATGCATTCCTGGAAGGCATTCATTCTCGTCAGGCTGTCCTTCAGCGAACCCTGCAATCTCTGGCCTCAGCACTGATGACAGCCATTGTCCCTGTGTCCAGCCTCCCCCCTCCAACTTCCTCCACCCAGACCCAATCCCCTGTACCCCAGCCCATCCCAAGCACACCTACAGACCAGCAGGCACACAAGTCAACACCCAAAAGTAGCTCAAGCTAACATAGGCATCACACACACCACAGGCACTCACACAAGCATCACACCCATACAGACACAGCAACATCCACTGTCTCCACTGTGTCCCCCTCCTCCTCTTCTCCCTCCTCCCTCCCAGTGTCGTCTACACACACACCTGCATGCACCACATCTACAGGCACAAGGACTCGCACCAGGACACCCAGCACCACAAGCCGCTCACCTGCACTCACCACCTCCACTGCCATTTACACGTCCCCTGTGTCCTCTCCCAGTGTGTCTGTGACGCCCCCTCCCAAAGTACCCAAACGCCGGCAATCACTCACCCAACATCCATCCACCTCACGACAGCCTCCAGTACCTGCACCTGCACCCAAAACAGCTAAAGTGACACCTCCTACAACCACCTCCTCTACCTCCACTCCCAGACCCCCTCCAGCTACCCATCCCAGTGTCCGTCAGAAACTGTCCCTCTGTCAAATTGACCTGTTTGCCCCCACCCCCCCTCCAGTTCATCAGTCCCGTCGTAGTGCCTCAGCCAAAAAGCCTCCAGTGCCAGTGGTGCGTGTTCCAGGTTTTTGGAGTGCACTGTCCACCAGGGCAGGCAGTAGGACCCGGAGCCAAGGCACTGGGAGCCCACCCCCTGTAAAGGCTCCGAAATTGGAGAATGGATGACGGGACCGTGTCAAGACTCCTGGTGGTACAACAACTGAAATGGGATCAAAGGCGATTGGTGAGTCAGCTGTAACTCCAAAGAAGGTGGGGAAGGTCCCGAGGAAGTCTGCCCAGCCTGTTGTGAGTGTCACGACGGAGAAGTGCGCCATCATTGGTCATTGCCCAGGAGGGCCCAAGTATCGTTACTGGTCAGGAGACCACCGCCAGAGTCAGTGCCCAGGAGGGCCCAAGTATCGTTACTGGTCAGGAGACCACCGCCAGAGTCAGTGCCCAGGAGGGACCAAGTCTCGTTACTGGTCAGGAGACCACCGCCAGAGTCAGTGCCCAGGAGGGCCCAAGTATCGTTACTGGTCAGGAGACCACCGCCAGAGTCAGTGCCCAGGAGGGCCCAAGTATCGTTACTGGTCAGGAGACCACCGCCCGAGTCAGTGCCCAGGAGGGCCCAAGTATCGTTACTGGTCAGGAGACCACCGCCGGAGTCAGTGCCCAGGAGGGACCAGGATCCCACAGCCCCGCTGGGCGATGATGGAACGTCATGCCACACACCAATGTCCAGTGTGGAGTTCGTCATGCCACACACCAATGTCCAGTGTGAAGTTTGTCATGCCACACACCAATGTCCAGTGTGGAGTTCGTCATGCCACACACCAATGTCCAGTGTGCAGTTCGTCATGCCACACACCAATGTCCAGTGTGGAGTTTGTCATGTCACACACCAATGTCCAGTGTGGAGTTCGTCATGCCACACACCAATGTCAGTATCCGAACCGCCATGTCAGAGCACCGCTGAACAGTCCATAGACCGCCATGTCAAAGCACTGCTGAACAAGGCCAAGACCGCCATGGTGAAGACCGCTGAACAGGGCAAAGACTGCCATGGTGAAGACCGCTGAACAGGGCAAAGACCGCCATGGTGAAGACCGCTGAACAGGGCAAAGACTGCCATGGCTAAGCACCACTGAACAAGGCCAAGACCGCCATGGTGAAGACCGCTGAACAGGGCAAAGACCGCCATGGTGAAGACCGCTGAACAGGGCAAAGACTGCCATGGCTAAGCACCGCTGAACAAGGCCAAGACCGCCATGGTGAAGACCGCTGAACAGGGCAAAGACCGCCATGGTGAAGACCGCTGAACAGGGCAAAGACTGCCATGGCTAAGCACCGCTGAACAAGGCCAAGACCGCCATGGTGAAGACCGCTGAACAAGGCCAAGACCGCCATGGTGAAGACCGCTGAACAGGGCAAACACCGTGTGGGTATGAATAGGCCGCCACATCAGGCATCCTTATCCCATTTGCAGCTGGGACAGTGACAGGAAAGGAACTTTCACGGGGAGACTCATCCAGTCTGGGCACCAGTCCCACCCAGTACCAGTTGAGAACTGCATCTACTTGCGAGAATGTGGCTTTGCACTCCCCAGGATGGTACAGTGGGCAACCCACCCATTGTAGAGACATGTGAGACTGTGGCTTTGCACTCCCCAGGATGGTACAGTGGGCAACCCACCCATTGTAGAGACATGTGAGACTGTGGCTTTGCACTCCCCAGGATGGTACAGTGGGCAACCCACCCATTGTAGAGACTTTTGAGACTGTGGCTTTGCACTCCCCAGGATGGTACAGTGGGCAACCCACCCATTGTAGAGACTTTTGAGACTGTGGCTTTGCACTCCCCAGGATGGTAGAGTGGGCAACCCACCCACTGTAAAGACTTGTGAGACTGTGGCTTTGCAATCCCCAGGATACATCAATGGGCATGGAGCCCCGTTGTGGATCTGGCTTTGCATTCATCCGGCTGAGGTGCCCCCCCTTCCCTTCCCCCTGAGGTGCCTGTAGTGTTTCTATCTGATGCCCCGGCAGTGTTCTCTCGGATTTTGGTCAGGTATCTATTGTGCATTTTTGGACTGTTGGTGCACGGACATTGTTGTGTACATATCTGCACTACTTCTTGTATTCTATATATAATTATGACAGATTTTGAGATATTATTCTGTATATTTTTATATGACATGTATATTGGCACATTACAATGTTTGACCGCAATTCGCTTTGTCTTTGCATTCTTCCGGGGGAATTGTGGGTTGTTCATGTGATATTTTTTACTGCATTGGTGTGTATGTTGTGATATGCGAGGGTGGGGGTGTTTAGTGGGTGTCCCCCTAACTTTGGCCCCCCGCCTCCCCTGTTGTCGTAGATGCAGTACTCACTGGTATGTTCTGCGCCTATGTTGCTGTTGGTCGTAGAGGAGCAGAAAGACAAGGGCAGGTAGGATTTGGAGTTCCGGCTCCATGGAGTCATCGTTCCTCGTGGAGTGTGTTCAGGTGAGCGTTTTTCCATAGCAAAAGCTGTTTCCGCCGTGTTTTTATCCACGGAGAATCCGCCCCGGAAAAGGTGGCGAATTGGTAGGTTGTGATACTGTGGGCGGTACATTGTCTTCCGCCTGTCTGTTGGCGGTGACCGCCAGGCTGTTTGTCTGTACCGCCATGGCGGGCGGTGTGTTAAAGTGGCTGTCTTTGTTGGCGGTTACCGCCAGGGTCGTAATTCCATTTTTTTTTTTGCCGGCCTGTTTGCGGAATTGCCGCAGCTTAAACACCGTCCGCCAGGGTTGTAATGAACCCCTATATCTTCAGAGATATTTTTAGCACATTGTCACTTAAATAAAGTATCTTTATTTTTAGTAACCCTGACTATTGTCTTTCTTATGATGTAGTACCTATATGATATAAGTGGTTTAGTAGGAGCTTTGTATGTCTTCTAGTTCAGCCTAAGCTGCTCTGGTATGGTTACCTCTATCAGCCTAAGCTGCTAGAACACTACGAATCTACTAATAAGGGATAAGTGAACCTGGCACAAGGTGTAAGTACCATCAGGCGCCCACTATAAGCCAGGCCAGCCTCGTACATTGGTGGTGCAGCAGTGGGATAGTTACTTGTAACTGCTTTACCACTTTGTCATTGGTGTTTTTCATAAGAAATACATATTCCAAATACTTAAAAATATACACAGTTAACCTAAACAGTCTAACTCTCTTTCTAAAAACTTTCCACAAAGTTTCTAAAAGGTTTTGAAAAGTTTTAAAAGGTTTTTCTCTTTTCTTCAAAAGTTTCTAAACTCTTTCTCTCTATCCTAAACTCTTTCTTGCAACTATGTCTGTAGTAGATGCCAGTCCTAAAGTTGTCCAGGCACCATATGGCTGTTTAAACTTTAAAAGTTTGAGGAGTTTCTGCATAGAAATAAGTTTAAACATTGGTAAGAACCCTACCAAAGATCTTCACCTTAACCTTCTCCTAGAAAGTGACCAGAACTAGTCTGGCCCATACCAGGAGGTAGAGGAGGAGGGTATCCAGGAAGAATCAGGGGAGGGCCCTGAGGACTCTGGAGAGGGCTCCTAGTGAAATTGGTAGTGGGAGGGGGTCTCACATCAGTAGGGCACATTTCACTCCAAAAGGCCAGGTAACTAGGGTTCCTGCAATTAGAGACAGATCCAATTCTGCCAGTTCCCACATTACCTCTGCGTCTCAGAATACCCAAGCCTCCCACCCTGAGGATAAAACCCTAGACAGGGAACTCAGGAAGCTGAGATTGGAAGAGGCCAGACTGAAGCTGAGACAGCAGCAGTTGGCCATAGACAGGGAGTCTCTAGATGTAGAGAGGGAAAGACAGAAGTTGGGGTTAGTTCCCCATGGTGGCAGCAGCAGTGTTCTTGATAGTTATCATGTAAGAGAATCAGATTGAAGAAACCTGCACAAAATTGTCCCCCCTTACACGGAGAGGGATGACATAAACAAGTGGTTTGCTGCACTTGAGAGGGCCTGTATGGTACAGTTGGTCCCTCAAAGGCAGTGGGCTGCTCTCTTGTGGCTATCTTTCACTGGCAAGGGTAGGGATAGGCTGATTACTGTTAGAGAAAGTGATGCCAACAGCTACAAAGTTTTGAAAGATGCACTCTTAGATGGATTTGGCTTCACAACTGAACAATACAGGATACATTTCAGAGATATTAGAAAAGATTCCTCTCATGACTGGACAGATTTTGTAGACTGTTCAGTGAAGGCCTTGGAGGGATAGTTACATGGCAGTAAGGTGACAGACTATGAAAGTCTATATAATCCTATTTTGGGAGAGCCTATTTTAAATAATTGTGTGTCTGACTTGCTGCACCAGTACTTGGTAGACTCAGATCTGACCTCTCCCCAAGAATTGGGAAAGAAGGCAGACAAATGGGTCAGAACAAGAGTGATCAGAAAAGCTCATACAGGAGTGACAAGGATGGCAAGAAGAAAGATGGTGACTAAACTCAGGATAAACATGGGGATAAAGGGAAAAACAAAGATCCTTCTTCACATCCTAAACACTCTTCAGGGGCTGGGGATAAATCGCCTTCTAACTCTTCTTCACCATCCACACACAGTAAAAAGCCTTGGTGCTATGTGTGAAAGTCTATATAATCTTATTTTGAGAGAGTATATTGTGAATAATTGTGTGTCTGACTTGTTGCACCAGTACTTGGTAGACTCAGATCTGACCTCTTCCCAAGAATTGGGAAAGAAGGCAGACAAATGGGTCAAAACAAGGGTGATCAGAAAAGCTCATACAGGGGGTGACAAGGAGGGGAAGAAGAAAGATGGTGAAAAATCTCAGGATAAGCATGGGGATAAAGGTAAAAACAAAGATCCTTCTTCACATTCTAAACGCACTTCAGGGGGTGGGGATAAATCATCTTCTTACTCTTCTTCACAATCCATACACACTAAAAAGCCTTGGTGCTATGTGTGTAAAAATAAAGGCAATTAGCCAGGGGATAAGCTCTGCCAAGGTAAAGTCCCTGAGCCTACCACCGCTATTACATCAAACTCTAGTGCCCCTAGCAGTAGTGGTAATAGTGGTGGGACTTCTGGCAACAGTCAAAATACGGGTGTAGTTGGGTTCACTTTTGGGTCCATCATAAAAACTGGGGTGGTCAGTCCCAAGACAGCTTCTGTCACACCTGGTGGCATTGGCCTTGCCACACTGGCTGCTTGTCCCCTTACAATGGATGAGTACAGGCAGTCAGTTTTAATAACTGGTGTTGAGGCCCAGGCCTACAGGGACACAGATGCCAGTATTACTTTGGTGACTGAGAACCTAGTGTCTCCTGCACAACATCTCATTGGACAACAGTACAAGATTATTGATGTCCATAACTCCACTCAGTTCCTCCCCTTAGCTACTAATTCAGGTTAGTTGGGTTGGAATTTCTGGCCCAAAGCAGGTGGTGGTATCACCTGGATTACCTGTAGATTGTCTCTTAGGTAATGACCTAGAGGCCTCAGGTTGGGCTAAGGTAGAGTTTAGTACCCATGCATCCATGCTGGGTATCCCTGAGGAATTGCTTCCTCTCATTTCAGATGAAATAAAAAAGCAAAGGAGAGAAAAAGGCCTGAAATCTGAGGAGCCTTCTCCAACAACAGGTAAAAAGCGCATCAAAGTATCCACTACCCACCTTGCCACTAAGGATACCAGTCCTGTGGTGGGAGAAACCTCCTCTGGGGTGGAACCTGTACCACGGGAACCATCAGCTACCACAGCTGTACTCCCTGAGGCGAAAGTACCTCTCTGTGGGATAACTAATCCTGATGTGAAAAATTGCACCATTTTAGTTAACCTGGAGCTTCCCTCCACCCTCCCGTAGAAACGTTAGTGCAGCAGCCCTGCACTACATCAGAACACTTAGGACAGCAGCCCTGCCCTAGTGTAGAGCTTATAGGACAGCTTATAGGACAGCAGCCCTGTTCCAATTCAAGAGAAACAACAACCCTGTTCTCTCTTACAGCCACATGGCCAAACTTTTTGCCCGGCTATGACTTTATTTAGACAGCATCCCTGTCTGGGATTCTCATCAATTGATATAGGCCCAGTGGACCAAACCCGCTGCTATAAACGAAAACATACTAATAGGAACTCTGAGAATATAACCTCACATTGTTAGGAACACAGGTAAGTAACTATACAGTGGAAAACAAAGGGAGTAACCAATCTATTGCAGAGCTACTCTCCACTTATCACCACTTAGACAATAAAGACTCAACTGGCCAAGGATAGCCTTATTGTCCTTCATTTGGGGGGGTTGTGTAGGAAGGTAGCCGCTTTCTAGCATTGTTACCCCCACTTTTGGCCTGTTTGCGAGTATATGTCAGTCTGTTTTTACTCTCTCACTGGGATCCTGCTAGCCAGGCCCCAGTGCTTATAGTGAAAACCCTATTTGTCAGAACCTCAGTGCTTATGCTCTCTCTGCCTTTAAAATTGTCACTATAGGCTAGTGGCCATGTTTACCAATTCTAATTGGTACACTGGCACACCCCTAGTATATGGTACCTAGGTACCCAGGGTATTGGGGTTCTAGGAGAGCCATATGGGCTGCAGAATATATTTTGCCACCCATAGGGAGCTCAGACAAATCTTACACAGGACTGCCACTGCAGCCTGAGTGAAATAACGCACATGTTATATCACAGCCATTTTACACTGCACTTAAGTAACTTATAAGTCACCTATATGTCTTACCTTCACTTAGTGAAGGTTAGGTGCAAAGTCACTACGTGTGAGGGCACCCTGGCACTAGCCAAGGTGCCCCCACATAGTTCAGGGCAATTTCCCCGGACTTTGTGAGTGCGGGGACACATTACACGTGTGCACTACATATAGGTCAATACATATATGTAGCTTCACAATGGTAACTCTGAATATGGCCATGTAACATGTCTTAGATCATGGAATTATCCCCCATGCCAAATCTGGTATTGGAGTGCCAATCCCATGCATCCCTGGGGCTCCACTATAGACCTCGGGTAGTGCCAAACCAGCTCTCTGGGGTTTTCTCTGCAGCTACCGCTGCTGCCAACCCACAGACAGGGTTCTGCCCTCCTGGGGTCTGGGCAGCCAAGTCCCAGGAAGGCAGAACAAAGAATTTCCTCTGAGAGAGGGTATTACACCCTCTCCCTTTGGAAATAGGTGTTAAGGGCTGGGGAGGAGTAGCCTCCCCCATCCTCTGGAAATGCTTTGAAGGGCACAGATGGTGCCCTCCTTGCATTAGCCAGTCTACACCGGTTCAGGGAACCCCTAGTCCCTGCTCTGGCACGAAACTGGAAAAAGGAAAGAGGAGTGACCACTCCCCTGTCCATCACCACCCCAGGGGTGGTGCCCAGAGCTCCTCCAGTGTGTCCCAGACCTCTTCCATCTTGAAAGCAGAGGTGTGAGGACACAATGGAGGCCTCTGAGTGGTCAGTGCCAGCAGGTGATGTCAGAGACCTCTCCTGATGGGTGCTTACCTGACTAGGTGGCCAATCCTCCTCTGAGGGCTATTTAGGGTCTCTCCTGTGGGCTTTTCTTCAGATAACGACTTGCAAGAATTCACCAGAGTTCCTCTGCACCTCTCTCTTTGACTTCTGCCAAGGATCGACCGCTGAGTGATCCGGGATACCTGCAAAACTGCAACAAAGTAGCAAAAAGACTACCAGTGACATTGTAGCACCTAAACCTGCCGGCTTTCTCGACTGTTTCCTGGTGGTACATGCTTTGGGGGCTGCCTGCCTTCATCCTGCAGTTGAAGCCATGAAAAATCTCCCATGGGTCAACAGAATCTTCCTCCTGCTCCAGCAGGCACCAGTACTCTGGGACCCCTCTCATCCTGATGAGCGTGGCTCCTGGAACACAGGTGGTGGACCGAGGAGACCCAGACTGTCCAGTGGTCCAACTGTCCAAATTTGGAGGAGGTAAGTCCTTGCCTCCCCTCTCCAGACAGTAATCCTGTGCACCACGTGAACTGCAACTGCTAGGGCTTCTGTACACTTTTGCAAGGAATCTTTTGTGCGCAGCCTAGCCCTGGTCCCCAGCACTCCGTCAAGCATTCTTCAACTCACTGAGTTGACCTCCGGCTTCGTGGGACCCTCTTTTGTAGTGTTGAGACGAGTGCCGCTCTCAGTTTTCTTGAACCCATGTTCAAGTACTTTTGCATGTGCTGCCTTCTTGTGCATGGGCTCTCTGTTTTTCTGAGGGCCCCGTCTGTCTCCTCTCCCAAGTGGCAACATCCTTGTCCTTCCTGGGCCCAACAGCCCCCTCTTTATTCAACTGCGACCCTTGCAGCTAGCAAGGCTTGTTTGCGGTCTTTCTCCAAAGAAACAACTGTGCATCCTCCAGCACTCCATGGCACATCTTTTGCATGAAGGAAAATTTCCTAGCACCTTTCGTTGTTGCAGAATCTTCAGCTTCTTCCATCCGGAGGCAGCCTGCCCCCCCTGGACACTTTTGCGACTCTTGTGCTTGGTCCCCTTCCTTTGAAGGTCCTCAGGTCCAGGAATCAGTCGTCAGTGCTTTGCAGTCTGTTGTGGTCTTTGCAGAATCCTCTATCAAGAGTTTAGTGTGTTTCTGGGGAAGTAGTATCACTTTACTCTTACTTTTCAGGGTCTTGGGGTGGGGTATCTTGGACACCCTTAGTGTTTTCTTACACTCCCAGCGACCCTCTACACACTACACTAGCCTACGGGTCCATTTGTGGTTTGCATTCCACTTTCAGAGTATATATTTTTTGTGTTGCCCCTAGGCCTATTGCATCCTATTGTATTCTACAGTGTTTGTAGTGGGTACCTTGGGTACTTACACCCTATACCAGGTCCAGTTATCCATTATTAGTGAAGTAGTAGTGTTCTAGCAGCTTAGGCTGATAGAGGTAGCTATAGCAGAGCAGCTTAGGCTGAACTAGGAGACATGCAAAGTTCATGCAATACCACTTATAGTTACACAGTACTTATATACAAGTAAAGACAATACTCAGTGTTACCCAAAATTAAGGTATTAATTTGGGTGACACAGTACCAAAAATATCTTAGGGACAATACTCCTTCTGGAGGTAAGTATTATACACAATATATACACTAGACACCAAAATTAGACAAGTAAGTAGTCAAAGAACAATGCAAACAATAGGAAATGCTATAGAGTGCAATGGGAGAAAATAGGTCTAGGGGCAACACAAACCATATACTAAGAAAGTGGAATGTGAATCACAAATTCCCCCCTAGACAAGTGTAGTGTGTGCAGAATCGCTGGGAGAATAAGAATACAGTAAAGGTAAGTAAATTAGCCCACCCCACAGCCCAGAAAAGCAGCAGTAAAGTACTGCAAGTTTCCACAGGACACACTATACCTTGTGAATGGGATTTTGCAGTAACCAACCAAGTCTGCAAACAACAATTGCTGGATTCCTGGAGCTGAAGACCTGCAAAAAAGGGAACCAAGTCCAGAAGTTGAAAGAAGTTCCAGGAAGGGCAGGAGCCCCTGCCAACTCAGAAGAGGGTGCAAAAGAAGAGTCCCTGGTTAGTCGAAGACTTCAGGAATGCACCCTAGGAAGATGCCAGGGGGTCCCTGCATGATGCAAAAAATGTTCCACGATGTGAAGAGGGATGCAGATGTGATTTCGTGTTGGAAGTTGCCAACAAGCCTTGGTGTCAACAAAAGTACGTTTTGTGTCAAAATGGCACTGGATGGACCCAGGAGGGACCTGGGGACCTCAACTCTGTGTGAGAAGGAAGAGGGGGCTCTCAGCACATTAGATAGCCCTCAGGATGTCAGACAGGACCAACGGGAGTCCCAGGACACGGGGACAAAGGATGTGCAAAATGCATTTGGTGCATCACAACAAAGGAAGGTCCCACGCCTCCAGAGAACAACTCAGCAAGTTGAGCGCCACAGGATGGAGAGCTGGGGACCTGGGCCAGGCTGTACACAAAAGAATTTAGCAAATAGTGCACAGAGGCCTCAGGAAGTGAAGAAAATGCAGTACACAGGGGTACTGTCGCTCTCAGGGAAGGCAAGGTCTTATCTCCTCCAAATTGCGTCAGCAGGACCTCAGGACAGTCTATGTCAATGATGTCCACACTCTGTGTCCTTAGGAGTAAGCTTGTCGCTGTGAGAGGAGTCCGAGGGTACTGGTGGTCGTCTTGGAAGGTGCCTGCGTGAACAGGGGATTGACTCCGTCACGCCACAGAAGATTTCTTCGGTCCTTCTGGTGCAGGATGAAGACAGGGAGTCCTCAGAGCGCGCACACCATGGAAACTGTTGCAGTTGCTGGCTGGATCTGAAGTTGCAGAAGAAAAGTATCTCTTGTGGATTCTTTGTTGCTGTTACAGTGGTTCCTAGAGCAGGCTGCGGTTGATCTGAGGTCAGAGGATGAAGTAGTAGTTGCAGAGGATTCCTGAAGGAAACTTGCAAACAGAATCTGAAGGGAACCCACCGGAGAGACCCTAAATAGCCCTGAGAGGGGGATTGGCTACTTTATCAGGTAAGCGCCTATCAGGAGGGGTCTCTGACCTCACCTGCAGGCACTGGCCACTCCAGAGTGCCCCCTCACCTTGCAAAGAAGATGGCTGAAGTCTGGGACACACTGGAGGAGCTCTGGGCACCAGCCTTGGGGTGGTGATGGATCAGGGAGTGGTCACTTCCCTTTCCTTTGTCCAGTTTCACGCCAGAGCAGGGGACAATGGGTCCCTGAACCGGTGTAGACTGGTTTATGCAAGGAGGGAACCATCTGTGCCCTTCAAAGCATTTCCAGAGGCTGGGGTAGGCTACCCCTCCAAGCCTGTAACACCTATTTCCAAAGGGCGAGGGTGTAACACCCTGCTCTCAGAGGAAATGCTTTGTTCTGCCTTTCTGGGACTGGGCTCCCCAGACCCCAGGAATGCAGAACTCTTTCTGTGAGGTGGCAGCAGCTGTAGCTGCAGTGCAAGCCTCGGAGAGCTGGTTTGGCAGTACTGGGGGTCCATGGTGGAGCTCCTAGGATGCATGGAATTGGCTCCCCAATACCATATTTGGAATGGGGGAACAATTTGATGATCTTAGACATGCTACATGGTCATATTTGCAGTAACCATTGTAGAGCTACATATTGGTATTGACCTATATGTAGTGCACACGTGTAATGGTGTCCACGCACTCGCAAAGTCCTGGGAAATGGTCCTGAATTATGTGGGGGCACCTTTGACCTTTGCTAGTGCACGGGTGCCCTCACACTTAGTGACTTTGCACCTAACCTTCAGCAAGTGAATTTTAGACATATAGGTGACTTGTAAGTTACTTAAGTGCACTGAAAATGGCTGTGAAATAGTGTGTGCAGTATTTCACGCAGGCTGCAGTGTGTGAGCTGTGTAAGGGTTTGTCTGAGCTCCTTATGGGTGACAAAAGAAATGCTGCAGCCCATATGGATCTCCTGGAACCCCAATGCCCTAGCTGCCTAGGTACCATATACTAGGGACTTATAAGGGGGGTCCAGTGTCCCAATTGAAATTGGTAAATGAGGTCACTAGACTACAGTGACAAAATTAACAGCAGAAAGAGCATAAGCACTGAGGTTCTGGTTAGCAGAGACTCAGTGATACAGTCAAGCACTACTGACAACACATACATTAGGCCACAAACTATGAGCACTGTAGTCCTGGCTAGCAGGATCCCAGTGAGACAGGCAAAACACACTGACATAGGTTTTTATCTATGAGCACTGGGGTACAGGCTAGCAGGATCCCATTGACACAGTAAAAACACACTGACACACACTCACAAACAGGCCAAAAGTGGGGGTAACCATGCTAGAAAGTGGGTACTTTGTCACAGAGGTGCATGTGAAGCACACCGCCCTGGAATCACCAGAATTTTCAGATGTGACTAGGTCTTGTGGATTTTTCTACATGGCAGTGTCCCAAAGTCCAAAAATAGCTGCTCTCACCATTCCAAGTGGGACGATTTTGAGAGTTAGCAAAGCTCTCATGACCCAAATTTAAAAACAAAACCCAAAATAATCAAATGTCCTCTTGCTTGTAGTGGGATAAGATGTTTTAGTGTGCCTGGGGAAAGCTGAAAGACTGGTACCCCCTTCAGTTGGGGTAGGGGCATAGCCAGACCCATACTGGTTGGTAGCCACCACCCCACTATTTGTTTTTAATTCCCTGGCATCTAGTAGAAATTCTGCTCCCGGGTTGTGGATCAGGGGTAATTGCCCCATCTGCCCACTAGTGGGCAGAACTACTTTGGCCCCATTTATTTGGGGTGGGGTATGGCCATACCCCCACCCTCTTATTTTGGAGAAAAAAAATCTTCCCTGGTCTGTGGTGGGCTTCCAACAATATGCCAATCTGCCCCCAAGGTGGGCAGATATGGCTAACAGTAATCCCCCATGGGGAGCAATCCTTGCCCAAGGGCCTGCCCCCCAAACAAATCACACACATGCATACACACCAATCCCTGGTGCCTAAGTGGTTTCTGCCCCCACCCACCCATGGCAGATTGGCCTAATAGAAATAGGCCAATCTGGCCCCAAGGGGAACAGAAATGGCCTAAATTGAATTTGCCCCCCCCAGGGGAGTGACCCTTGCCTAAGGGGTCGCTCCCCTTGCATGAAATTGATGCAAAAAAATAAAAATCCCTGGTGTCTAGTGGTTTCTGCCCCACGTGGGGGCAGATTGGCCTAATTACAAAAGGCCTATCTGCCTCCAAGGGGGGCAGGAATGGCCTACAACAAATTTGACCCCCCCCCGGGGAGCAACCTTTGCCTAAGGGATCGCTCCCCTCACATGAAACTGACAAAAAAAATCCCTGGTGTCTAGTGGTTTCTGCCCCCCTGGGGGCAGGTTGGCCTAATAAAAATAGGCTGATCTGCCCCCCAAATGGCCTAAATACAATATGCCCCCCATGGGAGTGACCCTTGCCTAAGGGGTCGCTCCCCTTGCGTGAAATTGATGCAAAAAAAAAAAAATCCCTGGTGTCTAGTGGTTTCTGCCCCACGTGGGGGCAGATTGGCCTAATTACAAAAGGCCTATCTGCCTCCAAGGGGGGCAGGAATGGCCTACAACAAATTTGACCCCCCCCCCCCCAGGGGAGCAACCCTTGCCTAAGGGATCGCTCCCCTCACGTGAAACTGACAAAAAAAATCCCTGGTGTCTAGTGGTTTCTGCCCCCCTGGGGGCAGGTTGGCCTAATAAAAATAGGCTGATCTGCCTCCCAAATGGCCTAAATACAATATGCCCCCCATGGGAGCACCCTTGCCTAAGGGGTCGCTCCCCATATATTAAAAATACAAATAAACAGAAAACAAACTATATCCATTGTGTCTAGGGGTTTCTGCCCCCCCTGGGGACAGATTGGCCTAATTATAATAGGCCAATCTGCCCCCGGGGGGGGGGCAGAAAAGTCCTAAAAATATTTTGCCCACCTGGGTAGCGGTCCTTGCCCAAGGGGCCACTCCTCTTATGTATGAACGTAAATAAAAAACAAAACTCTCTGGTGCCTAAAAATAAATTAGGGGTTAATGTAACAACTTCAGTAAAAAATCAACAATGAGTGAAGTGAAGTTCAATGTCGTTTCACTGTTCAGTGCTGCAATTTTGTGCTTGAGCTGTAAAACCTGCGTCTCTTGTCTCAGGGTCAATCAAACTATGACTAAGCAATAGTCTGTAAATTTAATTTCACTCCTTAACCTCTTAAATGCGGGCGTCGGCCACTGGCCGACGCCCACACACCCTCCCTGGTGCGGGTCACGACCAGTGGCCGACACCAGGAAGGGCATTAATAAATCCTCGGGTGCGTCGCACCCGAGGATTTATTTTTTATTTTTTTTCCCCCCCCGGGAGACACGGAAGCTACCGTGTCTCCCCCCGCCCCCCACCCGCCCCTTTGTGACGTCAGCGCGCCGCGAGGCGCGCTGACGTTGCAAAGGTGTTTTCCCCATGAAAGCAGGAAGCAGCCTTGCGGCCGCTTCCTGCTTTCATGGGGAAAACGGCCTTTTTCACGTTCGGGAAGGCCTCGTAAGAAAGGGGAGAGTCTCCCCTTTCTTACGAGGCCTTCCTGAAAGTGTTTCCTGGCCCCCGATCGCAGCACAGCTGCGATCGGGGGCCAGGAAACACTTTCAGGAAGGCCTCGTAAGAAAGGGGAGACACTCCCCTTTCTTACGAGGCCTTCCTGAAAGTGTTTCCTGGCCCCCGGTCGCAGCTGTGCTGCGACCGGGGGCCAGGAAACACTTTCAGGTTTCCTGGCTCCCCCGATCGCAGCACAGCTGCGATCGGGGGGGTCAGGAAACATTTTGAAAAGGCCTCGTAAGAAAGGGGAGACTCTCCCCTTTCTTACGAGGCCTTCTGAAACTGTTTCTGGCCCCCGATCGCAGCTGTGCTGCGATCGGGGGCCAGAAACAGTTTCAGAAGGCCTCGTAAGAAAGGGGAGAGTCTCCCCTTTCTTATGAGGCCTTCTGAAACGGTTTCCTGGCCCCCGATCGCAGCACAGCTGCGATCGGGGGCCAGGAAACCCCACTAGACACCAGGGATTTCACTTTTGGGGGGCAGCCCCCCCCCGGAAAACGGGCCGCCCCCCCCCCCGGCATAATTTTCCTAAAAAAATAAAAAGGTAGGTGCCCCCTGGGGAGGGGGGGGGGCGCGATCGCGCCCCCCCCCCCCCCCCCCCCAGGGGATTTTTTTTTTTTTAAAAAAAAAAAAAAAAAAAAATGAAATGACAGGGGGTCGCCCGTGGGCAGGGTGACCCCCTGTGGGGGCAATTTTTTTTTTAGATGTTGTAGGGTTTCCCTGGGGGCCATTTTGGCCCCCAAGGAAACCATACAACAACTAAAAAAAAATATATGTATATATCTATATATATATATCTATGTAGATAGATATATCTAGGTACATGGATATATCTATAGATATATCTATGTAGATATATATTTATATATATATATATAGGTAGATCTGTATCAAAGAGATTTATAAAGCGCGCTACTCACCTGTGAGGGTCTCAAGGCGCTGGGGGGGGGGACGGGGGGGAGGGAAAGGGGCTAGGAGGTTCACTGTTCAAAAAGCCAGGTTTTGAGGCCCTTCCTGAAAAGAAGTAGGTTTTGGGTCTTGCGAATGTGAGTTGTGAGTGCGTTCCATGTTTTGGGTGCAATGTAGGAGAAGGATCTGCCCCCGGTGGTGGTGTGTTTGATGCGGGGGTCAGAGGCGAGAGAGAGGTCAGCTGAACGGACGTTTCGTGTGGGGGTGTGGAAGGTGACTGTCGTTGAGGTAGGCAGGGCCTGTGTTGTGGAGTGATTTGTGTGTGAGGATGAGGATCTTGAAGGTGATCCTTTTGTCAATGGGGAGCCAGTGGAGGGATTTGAGGTGTGGAGAGATGTGTTCGTGTCGGTGGAGGTCGAGGATGAGTCGTGCTGCTGAGTTCTGGATGCGTGTAGTTTGCACTTGAGTTTTAGAGTGGTGCCGGCGTAGAGGGCGTTTCTGTAATCAAGCCTGCTGCTGATGAGTGCGTGAGTGACAGTTTTTCTGGTCTCTGTGGGGATCCATTTTAATGTTTTTCAGTATACGGAGTTTGTTGAAGCATGAGGAGGTAAGAGCGTTGATTTGTTGGGTCATAGAGAGGGAGGAGTCTAGGATGATGCTGAGGTTGCGTGCGTAGTTGGCGGGGGTGGGTGCAGGGCCTAGCGTGGTGGGCCACCATGGGGGGTCCCAGGTTTTTTTGGTGAGGGCCAAAGAGGATTATTTCGGTTTTGCTTGAGTTGAGTTTCAGGTGGTTGGCTGTCATATATACATCACTTTTGTCAATATGTGTGTGGTTTCCCTGGGGGGAAAAGGGTCCGACTTGTCTAGTGGCAGTTTTAGTGCCATAAAGAAGCGCAGAAGGTTTATATGCCTACTGCAAAGAGCACATCTGTATTTTATGTAAATAGCTGAGTACATTAGTAAAGTCTATGGAGAGATGAAGGGCACTTTTGCTGGGTGGTAATGAGGGAATCCGAGGAGGAGGGAGTGGGAGCACCAATAATGATTGTTGGACTGGGCGCAGGAGGTGCTAAAGACTGTGACGAATGGTATGTGACAAGGTGTTTTTTGAGTGTCTTGAAAGTACGTGCTGATTGAGGGAAGAAGCGCAGGTAAGGTGGCCTCTACTGTTGCACGTATCTCACACACACCATCGATTTTGTGACTGTCTACGTAGGCTAGTGTTTTAGAGCAACAGTTTAGCCAATAGCAGAGATGGCATCTTGATGGATGACTGCTGCCTGCACTCGGGTTATAGAGGACCGCTCTGACATAGGATCAGAGACTGAGACATCAGATACTGAGACAGCATCTGAGGGATAGGACAATGGCGCAGACTCTGGGAGTGATTTTTCAGTCAGAGGAGTCCCATTCGAAAACTCCTCTTCCAGTACATTATGAGGGAGGTGATGAGGACAGTCCTGCTGTCCCTTCGCAAGCTGTTCGTGCAACTGGGTAATAGTGGGTTAGGCCAACCCAGAGAGCAGGTGAATGCGGCGGCAAGCAGAGAGAGAGTGCTCTCTTGGGAGCTCACCAATTTAGTTCAGCCCCAAATTCCACCACCCAAATCATATTGTGGAGACATCAAAATTGTCTATGGCAAAACAAACTGGTTTTGTAAGGCAGTCACCTGTGTTTTTGGTCCTGGATTCGGCGGCCATATAGAGAAACACACTAAACCCAAACATTTCTGGAAACTAGACATTCGGGGGAGTCCACAGAGGTGTGACTTGTGTGGATTCCCCAAAGTTTTCTTACCCAGAATACCCTGCAAAGCTGAAATGTTGAGAAAAAACTCTATTTTTCTCGCATTTCTGTCACACAAACTACAGGAATATGCTGGGATCCACAACATTCCTACCACCCAGTGACTCCTCACCTGTCCTGATAAAAACACTACCCCACTTGAGTGCCTACACCTAGTGCCTGTGTCAGGAATGGATCACCCCAGGGTCAACAGCTGCCTCACGTAAGGACCAACATTGACTGTTGTGTGATCTATTCCTGTCGCAGGCACCAGGCCTAACCACACAAGTGAGGTATCATATTTATCGGGAGACTTGGGGGAACGCTGGGTGGAAGGAAATTTGTGGCTCCCCTCAGATTCCAGAACTTTCTGTCACCGAAATGTGTGGAAAACGTGGAATTTTAGCCACATTTTGAGGTTTGCAAAGGATTCTGGGTAACAGAACCTGGTCCGAGCCCCACAAGTCACCTCATCTTGGATTCCCCTGGGTTTCTAGTTTACAAAAATGTGCTGGTTTGCTAGGTTTCCCCAGGTGCCGGCTGAGCTAGAGGCCAAAATCCACAGGTAGGCACTGTTTTCTATGAAAAAATGTGATGTGTCCACGTTCTGTTTTGGGGCATTTCCTGTCGCGGGCGCTAGGCCTACCCACACAAGTGAGGTATCATTTTTATCGGGAGACTTGGGGGAACGCCGGGTGGAAGAAAATTTGTGGCTCCTCTCAGATTCCAGAACTTTCTGTCACCGAAATGTGAGGAAAACTTGTTTTTTTAGCCACTTTTTGAGGTTTGCAAAGGATTGTGGGTAACAGAACCTGGTCCGAGCCCCGCGAGTCACCCCTCCTTGTATTGCCCTAGGTCTCTAGTTTTCAGAAATGCACAGGTTTGGTAGGTTTCCCTAGGTGCCGGCTGAGCTAGAGGCCAAAATCTACAGGTAGGCACTTCTCAAAAAACACCTCTGTTTTCTTCCAAAAATTTTGATGTGTCCACGTTGCGCTTTGGGGCGTTTCCTGTCGCGGGCGCTAGGCCTACCCACACAAGTGAGGTATCATTTTTATCGGGAGACTTGGGGGAACGCCGGGTGGAAGGAAATTTGTGGCTCCTCTCAGATTCCAGAACTTTCTGTCACCGAAATCTGAGGAAAACTTGTTTTTTTAGCCACTTTTTGAGGTTTGCAAAGGATTCTGGGTAACAGAACCTGGTCCGAGCCCCGCGAGTCACCCCTCCTTGGATTGCCCTAGGTCTCTAGTTTTCAGAAATGCACAGGTTTGGTAGGTTTCCCTAGGTGCCGGCTGAGCTAGAGGCCAAAATCTACAGGTAGGCACTTCTCAAAAAACACCTCTGTTTTCTTCCAAAAATTTTGATGTGTCCACGTTGCGCTTTGGGGCGTTTCCTGTCGCGGGCGCTAGGCCTACCCACACAAGTGAGGTATCATTTTTATCGGGAGACTTGGGGGAACGCCGGGTGGAAGGAAATTTGTGGCTCCTCTCAGATTCCAGAACTTTCTATCACCGAAATCTGAGGAAAACTTGTTTTTTTAGCCACTTTTTGAGGTTTGCAAAGGATTGTGGGTAACAGAACCTGGTCCGAGCCCCGCGAGTCACCCCTCCTTGGATTGCCCTAGGTCTCTAGTTTTCAGAAATGCACAGGTTTGGTAGGTTTCCCTAGGTGCCGGCTGAGCTAGAGGCCAAAATCTACAGGTAGGCACTTCTCAAAAAACACCTCTGTTTTCTTCCAAAAATTTTGATGTGTCCACGTTGCGCTTTGGGGCGTTTCCTGTCGCGGGCGCTAGGCCTACCCACACAAGTGAGGTATCATTTTTATCGGGAGACTTGGGGGAACGCCGGGTGGAAGGAAATTTGTGGCTCCTCTCAGATTCCAGAACTTTCTGACACCGAAATCTGAGAAAAACTTGTTTTTTTAGCCACTTTTTGAGGTTTGCAAAGGATTCTGGGTAACAGAACCTGGTCCGAGCCCCGCGAGTCACCCCTCCTTGGATTGCCCTAGGTCTCTAGTTTTCAGAAATGCACAGGTTTGGTAGGTTTCCCTAGGTGCCGGCTGAGCTAGAGGCCAAAATCTACAGGTAGGCACTTCTCAAAAAACACCTCTGTTTTCTTCCAAAAATTTTGATGTGTCCACGTTGCGCTTTGGGGCGTTTCCTGTCGCGGGCGCTAGGCCTACCCACACAAGTGAGGTATCATTTTTATCGGGAGACTTGGGGGAACGCCGGGTGGAAGGAAATTTGTGGCTCCTCTCAGATTCCAGAACTTTCTGTCACCGAAATCTGAGAAAAACTTGTTTTTTTAGCCACTTTTTGAGGTTTGCAAAGGATTCTGGGTAACAGAACCTGGTCCGAGCCCCGCGAGTCACCCCTCCTTGGATTGCCCTAGGTCTCTAGTTTTCAGAAATGCACAGGTTTGGTAGGTTTCCCTAGGTGCCGGCTGAGCTAGAGGCCAAAATCTACAGGTAGGCACTTCTCAAAAAACACCTCTGGTTTCTTCCCAAAATTTTGATGTGTCCACGTTGCGCTTTGGGGCGTTTCCTGTCGCGGGCGCTAGGCCTACCCACACAAGTGAGGTATCATTTTTATCGGGAGACTTGGGGGAACGCCGGGTGGAAGGAAATTTGTGGCTCCTCTCAGATTCCAGAACTTTCTGTCACCGAAATGTGAGGAAAACTTGTTTTTTTAGCCACTTTTTGAGGTTTGCAAAGGATTCTGGGTAACAGAACCTGGTCCGAGCCCCGCAAGTCACCCCTCCTTGGATTCCCCTAGGTCTCTAGTTTTCAGAAATGCACAGGTTTGGTAGGTTTCCCTATGTGCCGGCTGAGCTAGAGGCCAAAATCTACAGGTAGGCACTTTGGAAAAAACAGCTGTGTTTTCTATAAAAAAAATAGGATGTGTCCATGTTGTGTTTTGGGGCATTTCCTGTCGCGGGCACTAGGCCTACCCACACAAGTGAGGTATCATTTTTATCGGGAGACTTGGGGGAACACAGAATAGCAAAACAAGTGTTATTGCCCCTTATCTTTCTCTACATTTTTTCCTTCCAAATATAAGAGAGTGTGTAAAAAAGACGTCTATTTGAGAAATGCCCTGCAATTCACATGCTAGTATGGGCACCTCGGAATTCAGCGATGTGCAAATAACCACTGCTCCTCAAAACCTTATCTTGATCCCATTTTGGAAATGCAAAGGTTTTCTTGATACCTCTTTTTCACTCTTCATATTTCAGCAAAGGAATTGCTGTATACCCAGTATAGAATGAAAACCAACTGCAGGGTGCAGCTTATTTATTGGCTCTGGGTACCTAGGGTTCTTGATGAACCTACAAGCCCTGTATATCCCCGCAACCAGAAGAGTCCAGCAGACAAAACGGTATATTGCTTTCCGAAATCTGACATCGCAGGAAAAAGTTACAGAGTAAAACATAAAGAAAAATGGCTGTTGTTTTCAGCTCAATTTCAATATTTTTTTATTTCAGCTGTTATTTTCTGTAGGAAAACCTTGTAGGATCTACACAAATGACCCCTTGCTGAATTCAGAATTTTGTCTAGTTTTCAGAAATGTTTAGCATTCCGGGATCCAGCATTGGTTTCACACCCATTCCTGTCACTAACTGGAAGGAGGCTGAAAGCACCAAATATAGTAGAAATGGGGTATGTCCCAGTAAAATGCCAAATTTGTGTTGAAAAATTCGGTTTTCTGATTCAAGTCTGCCCGTTCCTGAAAGGTGGGAAGATAGTGATTTCAGCACCAGAAACCCTTGGTTGATGGCATTTTCAGGGAAAAAACCACAAGTCTTCTTCGGCAGCCCTTTTTTCCCATTTTTTTGGAAAAAACTAAATTTTCACTGTATTTTGGCTATTTTCTTGGTCTCCTCCAGGGGAAACCACCAACTCTGGGTACCATTAGAATCCCTAGGATGTTGGAAAAAAAGGACGCAAATTTGGCGTGGTTAGCTTATGTGGACAAAAAGTTATGAAGCCCTAAGCGCGAACTACCCCAAATAGCCAAAAAAGGGCTCAGCACTGGGGGGGGAAAGGCCCAGCAGCTAAGGGGTTAAAAAGGTTGTATGATTGTCTTGTCAATTTAAAATAGGAACCTTTATAATGAGACATTTGTATCTTGAGAACAATTAACAGTGTATATTATTAAGATTAAAAATATGATTTTAAAATAATATTTAGTAATATCTGATTGGTAACATGTATTTGTGATTCAAACACACCTGTGTTAACTGATTCCCTGTTACTCCAGAAAACCCTTTTTGGAGAGTAGGTTCTGCTTGATACATGACCAATGGAGGTGCAGGAATACATACTATCTATATTTTTTTCTCAACAGAAAGTGAGGCTTGGGTGCGACAGCTGGACAGCAGACATATTGTGCAGTAAATGTCAGATATTTAAAAATACAACACTCTAGTTCAACTTATACGAAGGTGAGGCCATGTATGCTCTATTTCTATTTCAATCAAAATGAGTCTTTCCAGACATTTGAAGGGACAAATGGATCAATATTATATATGATAATAATGTGTGTAAATGCAGAGTGTCACTTATTACTTAAAATGGGAAATCTTCATCCCGACTCCATGTTGACAATATTGTTAAAAATTTAATACAATGAATCCCTCACAATGCAAATATATGCAATTTCCAAAACAAGATCATCGTGATCCCAGTAATATGTATTTATCTGTTCTAACTTCTACTACCACAAGTCACTTATTTTATATTTTATGACATCAAGGAAGATTAGGTGGTATGTGAATGAGATCATAGTGGGTAGGGCTTGCATTGTATGAGTAAATTGTTCGATGAAGGTGTAGGGTGGATTTGTACTCGGAATGTGGTGTTATACAGTACTTCCTTGGATAGAAAAAGCAGATTCTAGCACTTAAGGAACACATAGGGCCACAACAAAGTCATAGAACCTTTATAGACTTAAGGACTGGATTCAGCAAGGCAGAACCTCTCACCAAAATGAGCAACCTGGAGTTATGACTCATTGAAAACTAAGGCCCTCATTACAAACCTGGCGGTAAATCCTGCTTACCGACGTGCTGAAGGCTGCCACCATATCGTAGTGGAAATCCGCTACAGGTATTACGACCCACATCTCATAATCCACCACAATACAGACACCCACACAAGTCCGCCACACCAAAGGTCAGTTATTAACTAGCGATACCAAAACCTACACCGTCACGCCAAAAGTAATACGCCCACACTATCACGACCCACGAATCAACACGGCGGTCTTTCAACCGCGGTAATCCATTGGCGGTAAACACTGCCGCTCTCAAAATACACACACATTTACAAAACACAACCACATTGGATGATTCAAAATACGCACACCTTATACACATACACATACCACACCCACACACTCACAACACTATAAAACACTCACCCACATTACCCACAAACCCCTACAATGAATTTTTTGGAAGAAGCAGAGAGAGAGAGAATAGCAAACACAACACCAGCATCCACAGGCACAAAACACCATCATTCATACAACATCCACACACCTCAAAGAACACACACGAACACAACACATCACACAGCACAACAAACAGCACCTCACACATCACCCACACCACATTATGGCACCTCAAAGACAACACAGGTTTTCTGAGGAGGAGCTCAGGGTCATGGTGGAGGAAATCATCCAGGTAGAGCCACAGCTTTTCAGATCACAGGTGCAGCAGACCTTCATTGCTAGGAAGATTGAGCTATGGCGGAGAATCGTCGACAGGGTCAACGCAGTGGGACAGCACCCCAGAACATGGGATGACATCAGGAAGAGGTGGAATGACCTACGGGGGAAGGTGTTTTCTGTGGTATCCACACACCAGGTAGCAGTACAGAGGACTGGCTGTGGACCCCCACCTCCTCCTCCACAACTAACAACATGGGAGGAGCAAGTCTTGGCGATCATGCAACCTGAGGGCCTCGCAGGAGTAGCAGGAGGACTTGACTCTGGTAAGTCAAACTTTACTACTACATCCCCCACCCCACCTGCATGCCATCTCATACCCCCACCCTCACCCCCATCACTCCACACCTCACATATCCCCCACCATAACAACCCACCCATCCCAATACCAAGCCCTGCATGCAACACCTAGGCATGGTCCCCCATCACCAAACCATGTCCAGTACAGATACCCACCCAGCTCCCACATTCACTAATCACACAGGGGCAAACACATTAATGCAATCACAGGAGTAGAGGGTAACTCACCCATTGCACAAGACGGCACACACAGATACAATAACTATGCATTTACACCCCAACAGGACCCATACCCAACGTCACCAGCAGGAGGTGCCAGACATATCCAGTCCCCCAAACAAGAGGCCCACAGTGATGACAGCAGCTCTGCACGCCTGGATCAAGATGACCAGCCCGGCCCATCAGGAACCTCTGGACAGTCGGTTCCCCTGCCACAGTCACAAACCACCACTGAACCTCCCCCCTCAGGAAATACCACCACAGCACCCACCCAGCGGCCCATCCCTCTGTCCCCAGGACATGTCAATCAGCAGTGTGTCCACCAGTACAGGGACCCCAGGCAAACCCACCAACCCAAGACAATCAGGGACCTGGGGTCAATGGCAGTGGGCACACGGTTCAGGGGACAGAGGCACAGGATAACAGGGAAACTGGGAGGACTGCTGTGCGACAGGGGGAGGACAGGCCCAGGGAACCGACCCTCCACAAGGCACTCTCAAACATCATTTGAGCATACCATCATTCCCATGAGCCCATGGGCACAGTACTGGCCAAGTATAGGAGGCTGGCATGGCTTATAGTGGGTACCTAGTGGTACTTACACCTTGTGCCAGGTCCAGTTATCCCTTATTAGTAGATTAGTAGTGTTCTAGCAGCTTAGGCTGATAGAGGTATAGCAGAGCAGCTTAGGCTGAACCAGGAGACATGCAAAGCTCCTACTATTCCACTTATATAGCACTATATCATAAGAAACAAAATTTTCAGAGTTACTAAAAATAAAGGTACTTTATTTTAGTGACAATATGCCAAAAGTATCTCAGAGGATACACTCCCTTAGGAGGTGAGTAAAATACACAAAATATACACACAAATCAAAATCAGGTAAGTAAAACACTTAGAAAAGTAGTGCAAACACTGTAGAACCCAATAGAATGAAATAGGAGACAATAGGCCTAGGGGCAACACAAACCATATACTCAAAAAGAGGAATGCGAACCACGAATGGACCCCAGGCCTAGTGTAGTGTGTAGAGGGTCACTGGGAGTGTAAGAAAACACTAAGGGTGTCCAAGATACCCCACCCTAAGACCCTGAAAAGTAGGAGTAAAGTTACCCTACTACCCCAGAAAGACAGTAAAGTGGAGATAGGGGATTCTGCAAAGACAACAACTGACTGCAAAGCAATGAAGACGGATTCCTGGACATGAGGACCTACAAAGGAAGGGGACCAAGTCCAAGAGTCACACAAGTGTCCAAGGGGGTGCAAGAGCCTACTAAACCCAGGATAAAGGTGCAAAAGGGCTGCCTCCGGGTGGAAGAAGCCAAAGATTCTGCAACAACAGAAGATGCCAGGAACTTCTCCTTTGGTCAGAAGATGTCCCACGGCGTGCTGGAGGATGCAGAGTTATTTCCACGCAAAAAGACCACAAACAAGCGTCATGTTTAATATTATGGGTGCTGCCAGGGCCCAGGAAGGACCAGGAGGTCCTTGGAGGAAGAGACAGAGAGGGTGCTCAGCAACAGAGAGAGCCCACACAGAAGCAGGCAGCACCCGCAGAAGCACTTGAGCAGGCATTCAAGAAATCTGAGCTTGGCAGTCATCTCAACCCAACAAAAGAGGGTCCCACGAAGCCGGAGGTCAACTCAGCGAGTTGAGCAAAGCAGGATGGAGTGCTGGGGACCTGGGCTGTGCTGTGCACGAAAGAAGTCTTGCAAAAGTGCACAAAAGCCCTAGCAGCTGCAGATCTTGCAGTACACAGGATTACTGTCTAGTGTGGGGAGGCAAGGACTTACCTCCACCAACTTTGGACAGAAGGACCACTGTAGTGTTGGAGTCTCTTGGATCCAGCTCCTGTTTTCCAGGGACCGCGCTCGTCAAGATGAGAGGGGACCCAGAGGACCGGTGATGCAAAAGTTTGGTGCCTGCGTTAGCAGGGGGAAGATTCTGTCGACCCACAGGAGATTTCTTCTTGGCTTCAAGTGCAGGGTGAAGGCAGACAGCCCTCCGAGCATGCACCACCAGGAAACAGTTGAGAAAGCCAGCAGGATTAGGCGCTACAATGTTGCTGGAAGTCATCTTGCTACTTTGTTGCGGTTTTGCAGGCGTCCTGAAGCAGTCAGCGGTCGATCCTTGGCAGAAGTTGAAGAGAGAAGTGCAGAGGAACTGTGGTGAGCTCTTGCATTCGTTATCTGAAGAGAAACCCACAGGAGAGACCCTAAATAGCCCTCAGAGGGGGATTTGCTACCTAACCAGGTAAGAGCCTATCAGGAAGGGTCTCTGACGTCACCTGCTGACACTGGCCACTAAGAGGTCTCCATTGTGCCATCACACCTCTGCATTCAAGATGGCAGAGGTCTGGGACACACTGGATGAGTTCTTGGCACCACCCCTGGGGTGGTGATGGACAGGGGAGTGGTCACTCCCCTTTCCTTTGTCCAGTGTTGCACCAGAGCAGGGGCTGGGGGCTCCCTGGACCGGTGTAGACTGGCTTATGCAAGGAGGGCACCATATGTGCCCTTCAAAGCATTTCCAGAGGCTGGGGGAGGCTACTCTTCCCCAGCCCTTAACACCTATTTCCAAAGGGAGAGGGTGTAACACTGTAGGAAAGTATCATCTTGCCTGGCATGTTACCTCCATATTTCACTTTATATATGCTGTTTTAGTCTATGTGTCACTGGGGCCCTGCCAGTATGTGACCTGTATGTGTTCCCTGTGTGATGCCTAACTGTCTCACTGAGGCTCTGCTAACCAGAACCTCAGTGGTTATGCTCTCTCTGCTTTCCAAATTTGTCACTAACAGGCTAGTGACTAAATTTACCAATTCACATTGGCATACTGGTACACCCATATAATTCCCTAGTATATGGTACTGAGGTACCCTGGTTATTGGGGTTCCAGGAGATCCCTATGTGAGGTACTGTGTTTTTCAGAACCGGTACTGATCCGGTAACCCAGCGGTGCCAGGGTACACCCAAAGACCTCGGGTACTTTCCTGATTCAGACTACAGAAACTCAGAGTCTTCTAGGTGAAGTCAAAGATCGAATTTATTGGCTGCAACCAAGTAACAAGCGTCCTAGAAGTACAACAGCACGGTTTGTATGTTCTCAGGAGACTGTGTGTCAATGCAAAATCAGGTTTCCTTATATACAGTTTTTTAAGCTTCAGGCAAACATTCTTGACATTTTGGTTGGTCATTCACATGTCTTTACTACAAAGGAAAAAACAGTGACATGATGAAACCTCATATTTTATGTCATCCAACCCATAATAAATTACCCGGCAAGGCCTAGTATTTCACATCAGATAAGTGTGGACCCCCAATAAAAACGGGCACCTCCCCCTCGTAAAGTAAGAAGAAGAAAAGAGCAGGTGCAAGTGTGAGCAAGATTAGGCAGGGTGTGTGAGCGATAATAAGGGTTTTATGGCATGGTGTGCCTTGATGCTATCTGATTCGGCCACTGGGAGAGGGACTGACCAAACAGGTTTGGCCTGAGGCAATGGTTCCAGCTTGGCCAGGTCAGAGAAAAGTCAATCAAGGTGTACGTGTCCTTGGAATCAAATCCGACTGTATTATAAGCCTATGTGAGGGCAACTTTTAAAATGGCTGCCGTGTATAAAATGGGAGCCACGAGTGCAGGACGAAAATTGCGATTTCGAGGTGAAAACGCTGCTGGAATTGGGCGAAAATGCTCATGCTTAGTGTACTAGTCATTATCGGTCTTTTGATACTAAAATCGTACTGCTGTGGCAAAGTAAACTACATGGGTCCAGAATTTTTAGAACCACATATGGGCTGCAGCATTTCTTTTGCCACCCATAGGGAGCTCTGATAATTCTTACACAGGCCTGCCAGTGCAACCTGAGTGAAATAACTTCCACGTTATTTCACATCCATTTACCACTGCACTTAAGTAACTTATAAGTCACCTATATGTCTAACCTTCACCTGGTGAAGGTTGGGTGCAAAGTTATTTAGTGTGTGGGCACCCTGGCACTACCCAAGGTGCCCCCACATCGTTCAGGGCAAATTTCTCGGACTTTGTGAGTGTGGGGACACCATTACACGCATGCACTGTACATAGGTCATTACCTATGTACAGCGTCACAATGGTAACTCCAAACATGGCCATGTAACATGTCTAAGATCATGGAATAGTCACCCCAATGTGACAATTCCATGATCCCCCGGGTCTCTAGCATACTACCCGGGTACTGCCAAACTGCCTTTCCAGGGTCTCCACTGCAGCTGCTGCTGCTGCCAACCCCTCAGACAGGTTTCTGCCCTCCTGGGGTCCAGGCAGCCTTGGCCCAGGAAGGCAGAACAAAGGATTTCCTCTGAGAGAGGGTGTAACACCCTCTCCCTTTGGAAATAGGTGTGAAGGCTGGGGAGGAGTAGCCTCCCCCAGCTTCTGGAAATGCTTTGATGGGCACAGATGGTGCCCATCTCTGCATAGGCCAGTCTACACCGGTTCAGGGATCCTTCAGCCCTGCTCTGGTGCGAAACTGGACAAAGGAAAGGGGAGTGACCACTCCCCTGACCTGCACCTCCCAGGGGAGGTGCCCAGAGCTTCTCCAGTGTGTCTCAGACCTCTGCCATCTTGGAAACAGAGGTGTCTGTGGCACACTGGACTGCTCTGAGTGGCCAGTGCCAGCAGGTGACGTCAGAGGCTCCTTCTGATAGGCTCTTACCTCTCTTGGTAGCCAATCCTCCTTCCTAGGTAGCCAAACCTCCTTTTCTGGCTATTTAGGGTCTCTGCTTTGGGGAATTCTTTAGATAACGAATGCAAGAGCTCATCAGAGTCCCTCTGCATCTCCCTCTTCACCTTCTACCAAGTGATCGACCGCTGACTGCTCAGGACGCCTGCAAAACCGCAACAAAGTAGCAAGACGACTACTAGCAACCTTGTATCGCTTCATCCTGCCGGCTTTCTCATCTGTTTCCAGGTGGTGCATGATCTGGGGGTAGCCTGCCTCCTCCCTGCACCAGGAGCTCTGAAGGAATCTCCCGTGGGTCGACGGAATCTTCCCCCTGCAACCGCAGGCACCAAAAGACTGATTCACTGGTCCTCTGGGTCCCCTCTCAGCACGACGAGCATAGTCCCTGGAACTCAGCAACTCTGTCCAAGTGACTCCCACAGTCCAGTTACTCTTCAGTCCAAGTTTGGTGGAGGTAAGTCCTTGCCTCCCCACTCTAGACTACATTGCTGGGTACCGCATGATTTGCAGCTGCTCCAGCTCCTGTGCACTGTTCCAAGATTTCCTTCATGCACAGCCAAGCCTGGGTCCCCGACACTCCTTCCTGCAGTGCACAACCTTCTGAGTTGTCCTCTGGCGTTGTGGGACTCCCTTTTGTGACTTCGGGTGGACTCCGGTTCACTTTTCTTCCAAGTGCCTGTTCAGGTACTTCTGTGGGTGTTGCCTGCTTCTGTGAGGGCTCCCTGACTTGCTGGTTGCCCCCTCTGTCTCCTCTTCTAAGAGGCGACATCCTGGTCCCTCCTGGGCCACAGCAGCACCCAAAAACCTCTACTGCAACCCTTGCAGCTAGCAAGTCTTGTTTGCAGTCTTTCAGTGTGGGAGCACCTCTGCAAGCTTCATTGCGACGTGTGACATCCATCCTCCAAAGGGGAAGTTCCTAGTCCTCTTCGTTCTTGCAGAACTCCAAGCTTCTTCCAACAGGTGGCAGCTTCCTTGCACCCTCAGCTGGCATTTCCTGGTCTCCTGCCCATCCTCGACACTGTCGCGACTATTGGACTTGGTCCCCTTGTCTTGCAGGTACTTAGGTCCGGAAATACACTGTTGTTGCATTGCTGGTGTTTGTTCTTCCTGTAGAATCCCCCTATCATGACTTCTGTGCTCTCTGGGGGTAGTAGGCACACTTTACACCTACCTTTCAGGGTCTTGGGGTGGGCTATTTCTCTAACCCTCACTGTTTTCTTACAGTCCCTGCGACCCTCTACAAGCTCACATAGGTTTGGGGTCCATTTGTGGTTCGCATTCCACTTTTGGAGTATATGGTTTGTGTGGCCCCTATACCTATATGCTCCTATTGTAATCTACTGTAACTTTACACTGCTTGCATTACTTTTCTTGCTATTACTTACCTAATTTTGGTTTGTGTACATATATCTTGTGTATATAACGTATCCTCATACTGAGGGTACTCACTGAGATACTTTTGGCATATTGTCATAAAAATAAAGTACCTTTATTTTTAGTACTTCTGTGTATTGCGTTTTCTTATGATATTGTGCATATGACACCAGTGGTATAGTAGGAGCTTTACATGTCTCCTAGTTCATCCTAAGCTGCTTTGCCATAGCTACCTTCTACCAGCCTAAGCTGCCAGAAACACCTCTTCTACACTAATAAGGGATAACTGGACCTGGCACAAGGTGTAAGTACCTCTGGTACCCACTACAAGCCAGGCCAGCCTCCTACAAACACCCTCTCTCAGAGGAAATCCTTTGTTCTGCCTTCCTGGGACTGGGCTGCCCAGACCCTAGGAGGGCAGAAACCTGTCTGAGGGTTGGCAGCAGTGGTAACTGCAGAGCAAACCCCAGAGAGCTAGTTTGGCAGTACGCAAGGTCCATGCTGGAGCCCCGGATATGCATGGGATTGGCACCCTAATACCAGATTTGGCTTGGGGGGACAATTCCATGATCTTAGACATGTTACATGACCATGTTCGGAGTTACCATTGTGATGCTACACATATGTATTGACCTATATGTAGTTCACGTGTGTAATGGTGGCCCGCACTCACAAATTCCTGGGAAATTGCCCTGAACAATGTGAGGGCACCTTGGCTAGTGCTAGGGTGCCCTCACACTTAGTAACTTTACACCTTACTTTCACCAAGTGAGGGTTAGACATATAGGTGACTTATAAGTTACTTAAGTGCAGTGTAAAATGGCTGTGAAATAACGTGGAAGTTATTTCACTCAGGCTACAGTGGCAGTCCTGTGTAAGAATTGTCTGAGCTCCCTATGGGTGGCAAAAGAAATGCTGCAGCCCATATGGATCTCTTGGAACCCCAATACCCTGAGGACCTAGGTACCATATACTAGGGAATGATAAGGGTGTTCCAGTGTGCCAATAGGAATTGGAGAAAATAGTCACTACCCTGCAGTGACAATTTTAAAAGCAGAGAGAGCATAAACACTGAGGTTCTGGTTAGCAGAGCCTCAGTGATACAGTTAGGCACCACACAGGGAACACATACAGGCCACAATTATGAGCACTGGGGTCCTGGCTAGCAGGATCCCATTGAGACAGGCAAAAACAAACTGACGTATATTTAAAAAATCGGGGTAACACGCCAGGCAAGATGGTACTTTCCTACACAACCCCCCCCTCCCAAACGAGGGACAATAAGGCTAACCTTAACCAGATGGGTACTCCCAGGTCTATGTTTCACTGTATAGTCCATTCCCTGAAGGGAGATTGACCACGTCAACAATTTGGGGTTTTCACCTTTCATTTGTTTCAGCCAAAGTAGAGGTTTGTGGTCTGTCTGAACAATAAAGTGAGTACCAAACAGGTATGGTCTCAACGTTTTCAGTGCCCAGACCACAGCAAAGGCCTCCCTCTCTATGGCACACCAACGCTTTTCTCTAGGGGTCAGCCTCCTGCTGATAAAAGCAACAAGCTGATCCTGGCCCTCAGTATTCAGCTGTGATAGCACTGCCCCAACACCCAATTCAGAAGCATCAGTCTGGACTATGAACTTGTTGGAGTAGCAAGGGCTTTTTAGGACAGATGGAGAGCACATGGCCTTTTTGAGCTCATCAAAAGCTTTTTGACAGCTAGTTGTCCACAATACCTTTTTAGGCATCTTCTTACTAGTGAGCTCATTCAGAGGAGCTGCAATGGAGCCATAATTCTTACTGAACCTCCTATAGTACCCTGTGACGCCTAGAAAGGCTCTCATCTGGGTTTGAGTAGTAGGTGGAGCCCATTCCATAATGGTCTGGATCTTCCCCTGCAGTGGTGCAATATGTTCCCCACCTACAAGGTGACCCAGATAAACCACTTTCCCTGCCCTATATGGCACCTTGAAGCCTTGATAGTGAGGCCGCAGTGACGTCAGCAATAACAACACTGTTTAGTGTGAGACAAACAACACCACTTATATGTGAGACAAACCCAAGAGAAAGCTAGATGTATCCTCCTATCTAGGGTCTGTGAGTATTTACTGTATGGTGCTCAGTCTTGAGAATGCAGTATTTTTGTGCACACTACTTAGTAGTATTTATATTTTCCCTTTGAGTTGTGACCCATTTCATTCCCTCGCCTTAGGACTCAGGGGCCATAGGCTTGCCTTCTCACAGCAGCGGCTCGGAGCTGTATCTTCCTGTCCAACACTGCCTGCAGCTAATTTGTTGAAGAAGCTGAGGTAACTACAACTCCTGGCAGGTCCCTCTGAATCTCTGCTCTGAAGTTTTACTTTACTGTTTGCCAGAGGGGAGCTCTCAAGGGCACGTGCACAGATGACCCAGTTTGTGAATGTGCAGGTCGTCATGTACACTACACAGTCCAGTTTCAAATGATCCACCTTTTTGCAGGTGCTCCGTTGGGTCAACCACATCGCAAATTACATATGGTTCTTAACCATAAGGCATGGTGGTATTTCCCTGCATAATGCATGTGCCTTTTGCGACAGCTTTTGTCGATGGAGGCCAATCTGGTGTGAATTAATGTACATTGTGTGACTTTGCCCCTTCCCCTTGAACTAAACAGCCACATATCCAACTCATGCTCTCCCTTCACATCCTTTATAGATAGTTGTTTAATCAATATGTAATCAGTTTTTCATTTAAAGGGTCGGTCATAAAACCCAGATCATGTTTCTCACTCACTCGGTTAAAGAAAGCTCAGTGGCTCATTTCTGTAATGTAAAACACTATCAAATCAAACATTTTCACATGTGGCCAGCTTTAGAGCACAGACTGAGTTTGTTTGTGTGTTGAAGGGCAAAAAGTTTGGACAACCCTGTCACTTGTCAGCAGGACTGTTGCACTTTTCATTGATTGGGACTGGCACATTTCAAAAGAGCTGTGATGTTAAAGGGACAGCCTAAGAGCAGCCCTTACACAGTATTGACAATATTTCTCAGGTCTCAGTGGTCTAGTTTTCTAGTCATTACACATTTTCCTGGTGGTCCGAATGAATGCAGCTTAGTTTTATCCCTGTAGCAGGGCATGTGAAGCTCTCAGCACAGAGAAACAGTGCCACCAATTGATTAGAATGGTTAATGCAGGCCATTAATTAAAGTTTTTCTTCAGCAGTTGGATGAGCAGAACTCCGCAGAATATGTAACAGAGTTTGTATGTAACTCCATGGAATTGTGCAGTTTACATCTCTGTGGATTCCACCCACCCTTATTTATTACATTTACTAAGCAACAACGTTTGAGCAGGTAAATCAGGTAAAGAGCAGGTAACAAAACCATGTTTGGTGTCTGAGGAAATCATTTTAAATCCTCTTTTATACTAATGTCACAATTCTAAAAATGCTACTTTTAGAAAGTTGGCATTTTTTGTCCACACCATTTGGTGCCTGCAGCCTGCACCCTGGGTCACATGCCAATGTGTACTTTATATATTTCTCCCAATCAGCATCACAATAGAGGGTTTGGCTAGGTGTTGGAAGAATGACCCATATCTGGCAGGATGGTGGGACGAAGCAGTCACCTACCACACTTGCACTTCAAAGGCACTAACTCAACTCAGACACAAAGGAGTACACACTAGCTTATTGTGCCCCCAGTCAGCCTGGGGCCAGGGCAGGGAGGCACACAATTCCAAACACCTATATATGGGGAAATTCCAGAAGATTTTCCTACTTCAAAGTGGGTAAAAGGTATAAAAAGGGGCCCCCAGACCTACTCTTCAGTACACACCTGGGTCTGTGGATGCTACAGAAGGACACCCTGCTTCCCTGTTGCTTGAGGCCTGCCCTGCTTGCTGTGGAGGAAGACTGGACCTGCAGTCTTCATCCCAGGTTGAGTGACTCTACGGGTCAGCTGACTCACCTCCGGCTCTGAGCTACAGGGACACAACAAGCTCCAGAGGCCTCTATGCAACTGCCCCGCTGACCTGATACAACTGTACCTGTCCAGACTTGCAACTTGGCCAGTCTGAGCCCTTCTGGTGTGAATTCCGGATCCTAAAGAGGTGCCTGCCAGGTTGTGGACCATTGGTGTGGTATCACTTTACTTCCTCCTTGATGAAAATGGGGCATCCTGAAGTTTGGGGCTCTTTTTGACAGCAAACAGGTCAGTTAATGCCAAAAGTTTGAAATCTATGCAGACTGCCAACGTAAATCTCCATTGAACCTGGAATGAACAGCAACACCAGATCTGCACTACAGCATCAACATCCTGTGGTGACTGCCGATGCCAATCTCCAACATTGATCGTCTTTGACACCCGACAGTATATTCACACTACAGCGATGACAGTTCATGACACCTGGGCTGCTTTTCCTGGTCCAGCGATGACCATCCACACCGCTCTCTTATCTCCTCATGGCCTCCTCCACTGTGGACAGAACTCTTCACGCTGGACTTAGAAGGTTACTCATTCACCAAAATTTCAGTGATATAGCCTGAACTAATTTTACCAGACTTGGCTGTACTCCAAGATGATTTAAATTTGCTGTTGGTGTTCTTGACTGTGCATACCACTACTAAATATTCAAGTAAAACACTATAAGCTTTTATGCATGGATATGGTCTTCTGTGCCTGAAGTCCACAGTAGGTGATTTGAACCTAAAGCTAGCCTGTTCTATAAGAAGTCTAATATTTATATCTATCTAATCCATAAGATGTTTCTAATCAGCTTAGAAAATAGTTTACATGTCTTTCAAAGTGGAATCATTCTAAAATTGGTTGGAACCAAGCATTCTCTCTTTTTATGAATTGGAATTTGATGACTGCCACACCAAGAATTTGAGATTGTAACTTCTTGCAGAATAGTAAGAAACATAACTTTCAATGGAGTTTAAGGAGGGGGCTCGGGATATCAATTGGCCCTGTTGCCTTAAAGAAAAAAATCTAATCTACGTAAACCTAGTATTGTTTCAGGATTAGTAAATTCACCAACATCTAACTGGTAATACACACCACCATTCTTATTAAAGGGTCTATATTATTTCCATACAAAGTTTCAACACATTTGGACATTTGATCTCTGATCTTTTTCTGCAGTACCTGTAGCATGTTTGACTTGGAAATACAATAAGTCGTTCTTCTTTACTTTAAACAAAAAACTATGGCCCATATTTATACTTTTTTGCACCACATTTGTTTCATTTATTGACGCAAAAGCAGCGTAAACGTACAAAATATTATATTTTGCACACTTGCGCTGCTTTTGCGTAAAGAAATGACGCAAATGTGGCACAAAAAAAGTACAAATATGGGCCCATGTTTTCTCTTTGCATGATAGTGTAGCAGCCAGAAATGTCTTTCCTTAATTAATGAATTGCCCTTATGAAAGTGAATTCCAAGACTACCTTTTCCCAATCCCCCTACAGCATTGTCTTGTCTGTAATATCCCTTTGCAAAGAGATTTACTTTCTGTAGTGAACCAAGACTTATTATTTGTATGCCCTTCTCTCTCTTCTCCCAGTGACACTGTGACTTCAGAAGATTGCAACTCAATCCAAAGTGACACTATAATGATGCTCCATTTTCTAGTTTTGATGAATGTGTTTACATGGGCTCTATACCTCAGGTCTTATCATATAGATTCTCATTCCAACAGAATTGTCTGCTTTGTCTAATTTCTGACAATTGTCTCTTCTGTCTTCTTACCACAGTTGTTCTTATAGGGCACATTTGTACTCCTTCCCCAAAATGATTACTCCCTTGTTCTAGATCAATTATATAGTTGAGTATTGGATCCAAGTGCAAACAATGTACAACTGCAGAGATGTAGGTTCTATCACTTTCTTGAGTGGGAAGATGACTAAAGCATGCTGGGAACTGTTACTAAATCAATGCTCAGGCTCCTCTGACACATTCAAATTAGTACTACTATGCCTAAATTTAGTGTGGTTGACACAATTTACTGATTAACACCCCTGAATTCATTTGCCTTGTTTACAAATACAACTCTTTCTTCATGGCAAGTGGCAAATAAATTCCACTAATTTTCGCCCGACTAGAGGAAGATGGATGTTAGACTGGTATCCTTGGATTGGTTCCCCCTGACTTTTTTCTTCTGACAAACTCTTTCTCAGACTTCATTTTGCTGGCTCTAGGATTCTGTGCACTTTAGCACTGCTAACCAGTGTTAAAGTATAGGTGCTCTGTACTCTAAACATGGTAACATTGGCTTATCCACAGTTGAAATATTTATTAAACTTGTAAGACTCTAGTAAAGTGCACAATATTTGGCCAGGGCGTGAAGATTAAATGCTACTAGTGGGCCTTCAACACTGATTGTGCCACCGACTCAGTAGCCCTGTAAACATGTCTAAGGCCTTCCACAGCAAAACCTGTGTGGGTAGTTTTTACACTGCCATTTTAACCTGGCAAGTGTACTCCCTTGCCAAGCCAAAACCTTCCTTATTATTAAATATTTCACTCCTAAAGTAGGCCCTAGTGTAGTGTATTTAAAAAGTTGGACATGTACTTTTATGGTTAACATGCCAGGTGGTGAAAAACTCTTCAATTCATTTTTCACTACTGCAAGGCGTTTCTTTCCAATAGGATGCCATTGGGATTACCTTAAAATAATTATGTGTAATTTTAAATTGGGACCAGATAGAAATATGGAGTTTGGTGCCTCTCGACTCATAATTTAAAATCCCAACTTATGGTGAATTCGGATTTTAAATTGTAAGTCTAAAAGTTGGCATTTTCTTACCCTAACTCTTATGTGACTTTGCCTGTCTCAGAACATACATCTTGAGTGGATGACAGCTGGGCATTGTGCATTCCTTCCAGACAGCCACACACAAAGGAGGCTGTGGTGTGGCATTTACATACTGATGGTCCATCACCAAGCTGAAGAGTCTTCCTGGGCTAGATGGGAGGGAAGAGCTGACACACCTCAATAGGGTTGTGCCTCTCCTCACACAAAGGGCTGCATACTCTCCTGTGGATTGTCTGAAACCAGGTAAGGAAGGGCAGGGACCTTGTGATCTTCAAAGGCCTCTTTGAAGTCCCCCCTCTTCAAATGTATAGTTGTTAATAAGTACTGCACCCCAAACTCCACCAAAGCTGAACTCTATTGGTGCTAGGGGGATTCTGTCAGGAATAAGGACTGCTGTGCTGCCAGGAGGGACTGCCGCTCTACAACCGAATTGCTGTGTTTGCCTACTGTTTTACTTAATTGCTGTGTTTACCTACTGTTTATTGTGTGCTTTGTTGTAGGAGGGACTGCCAAGTTGCTACTTGCTTTGCTATGTTGGTTTGCAGCCTGTTGCTTCCGGCCTGGAGTGAAAGGAACTGGACCTGCTCTCTACATCCTTGAACCCAATATTCTCCTTGTTGCCTTGCCCCTGTTTTCCTACAGTTTCAGTGAAAGCAAAGAATGCCTGCAACTTTCCTGGTGCTGCTGGACTCTGCCATCTGTGAGTCTTAACCTTGTCTGAGATGCTGCTTTCGGTCCTGGACATCAGAAGTGTGTTCTGGAAAAACAGATGCATTGCCTCAACTGCATGAAATAAATCGGTGAATCACTGTTCGCCGACATTGGATTCACAACTTGCATAACTCAATGATGACCTCTGCCGTCTAGAGACCCCATTTCTTACATTGGTGATCAGCAGTGAGGATTGGACTTGTTTTTGTGCAGTGCCTTACAGTAATCTGGTATACACTACTACTCACATCTAGACCAATTTAAATACATGGTCTCTGATCCCTGTTGGCATTTTTTCCTACTCTCTTCAATTGGCATTTTTAATTTTTTTGATTCTCCCTAATTGGCATTTTTTTTTATTTTTTCCATAAATCATGTCTCTGTTTGGAGGGCCTGAACCTGCACCTGCAAGAATGGAGTTTGAGGTGGCCAAACCTGAAGATTACACTGTGGCCCAGCAAGGGTTTCTGCAAGGATTCTAAGCTTCCTATAAGGAGCAGCATGTAGTAGGTATAGGTGCCAAAGGCAAGGAGAGCCTATTCAGAAGCCCATGAGACCTCAGAGGACAATGAGGATGAGGAAAATGAAGAGGATGATTTGCACCAGGGTCTGGAAAGGGACCTTGGGCTACTGTCTGTGTAGGAGAGAAACTTACTCCCAGGAATGAGTGCTCCTTCTAGGGCAGGGAGCAATGTGTTATCCAAGGGCCTGTCCCAGGAGGAGCTGGAGGATAGGCGGGAGGAGCGAAAATTAAAACTTGAACTGGCAAAAGAGAAAAAAGAGATGGTGGAAAAAAGATTTTCTATGGCGGAGAAAACGATGATGTGGGCTCAGGAGACGAGCCCGAGAGGGCTGGACATCAAGGCCAGACAGGTAGAGTCCAGCGGTGATGGTGGCAACAGTTCTTCAGTGCTCTCTGACATGAGGGTCCACATACCCAAATGTCTGATGTCGGACTTCATGGTGGGAGTCAACATAGACAAATGGTTTGAGGCCTATGAGATTGCTCTACAGATGAACATGGTCCCTGAGGAGGATTGGGGAGCTAGTCTGTGGCAGCACATTTCTAGTGATGGGATGGACTGGTTCTAGAAGGGAGAGATATGATGATATGCACTCCTCATAAAGAAGGCCCTAATCAGGACATGTGGTCTAACCCATAGAAGTACGTACAGAAGTTCAGAGACACCCAAAAGCTTTCCAAAAAGACCTGGGTAGGTTGAGTAGATTCTTTTTGCAAGGTACAGAAGGTTTGACTGAAGACCAGTGGGTTAAAGGATTACCAGCGGCTGTACAATTTGCTTGCAAAAGAACACCTGCTCAGTCTTTCTTTTAAGGATCTGTGCAAACACCTTGTGGATAGGAAGCTCACTGAACCGGAAGAGCTTGCTAAGGAGGCGGACCGCTGGGTCAGCACCTAAGTCCATAAGAAGGTATCTGAGGGGGATCAATCCAAGAATGGGCAGGGTCCTCACCAGAAGAAGGAAGGGAAACAAAAAGAGTAAGGAGATCTCTAAAGGGCCCCAAACTAGTTCCATGGGACAGGGATCCCTTCCACCCTCTCAGAAAAGGAAGCAGTAGTTCCCTGAGCACAAATATGCAGGGAAGGCATCCTTGAAGTGCTATGAGTGCCAGTAGAAAGGGCACTACAAGGGAGATGTCGAGGGTCTCAAGTGGGCACAGCCCCCCATTGGAGGCAGTCACCGGCTTTGGCTAGTGTAGCACTTGTGGAGGAGATGGCCCTAGATAGTGCTGGGGAGAGTGTACAGTAGTTTGGTAATGGAGAGATGGTACAGAGAACCCACATGCCTGGCAATACTAAAAAGTATAGTAAATGGGTGTCCATTAATGGGCAGAGGGTGGAGACTCCGAGAGACACAGGAGCCAGCATGACAACTGTCAGGAGTCATCTGGTGATCGACCTGGCCCTTTTTGCAGGGTCATCCCCAAAGTTTTTCCCTCTTTCCTCCTATTTTTTTCTGACTTTTTTTGTTGGCATTTGGTACTCTGGACACTTTACCACCACTGATTAGTGATAAAGTGCAAGTGATCCCTGTGTAAACTGTGATTATGACAGGTGATCTATGATTGTCATATTTTATCTACTAGTAAGTCTCTATTATAGTGCACCATGTGTGTTCAGGGCCTGTAAATCAAATGCTACTAGTGGACCTGCAGAACTGATTGTGCCACCAACATGAGTAGCCCTGTAAACATGACTCAGATCTGCCATTGCTTTGTCTCTGTGTGCAGTTTAAAACTGCCATTTCAACCTGGCAAGTGCACCCACTTGCCAGACCCAAACCTTCTCTTTTAGTACATGTAAGGCACCCCTAAGGTAGGCCCAAGGTAGCCCCACGGGCAGTGTACTTAAAAGGTAAGACATGTACTAGTGTGATTTACATGTACTTATAGTGAAATACTGCCGAATTTGTTTTTCACTAATGCAAGGCCTATCTCTTCCATAGGACAACATTAAGACTGACTTGAAATATATTTTGAGTGCAGTTCATGATTGGAAGCAGATGAAGCTCTGGAGTTTGGGGTCTCTGAACTCACAATTTGAAAATACATATTTTGGTGAAGTTGTTTTTTAGACTGTACGTTTGAAAATGCCACTTTTATAAAGTGGCCATTTTCTTGCTTAACTGTTCTGTGCCTGTGCCTGACTTCTGAATGCATGTCTGGGTCAGGATGACAGTTGGGTTGGTTGTAAATTCAATTTAGACAGTCACACAAAGCAAGCTGAGATGTGTCCGGCATATCCTGATGGATCTTCCTGGGCTAGAATGGCGGGAGGAGCTGGCACTTGCACCTGATTTGGGCTGTGCCTGTCCTTATGCAATGCAGTCTATAATCCCCTAGAGTGTGTCATGGACCAGGGCAGGAAAGGCAGGGTCTTGTTCACTACAAAGACTTTCCTTTGAAGTTTGCCTACTTCAAAGGCAGAAATTAGTATAAGCATTGGAGCCAAAACCCCAGACTTTTGGAACAAATCTGGATAAATAGGAGGCTCTGCCAAGGAGAAGAGCTGAAGAGCTGTGAGGAGGAGTACTGCCGCTTTGCTGTGTGTGCTTTGCTGGGTTGGCCTGCAGTTGCTGCTTTTGCCATAAAGAAGACAAAGACTAGACTTTGCTGTGTTTGGACTAAGCTTACCCCCTGTTCTGAAGTCTTAGGGACTTCAACGATTTAATCTGCCAGTGCCTGGGCTCTTCTGCTGAGAGTCCTGACTTGCTAAGTGGCTCCAAATTCAGTCCCTGGGCCCATAGAAGTGAAAGCTGGTAACCTGTGAGGGAAAATCCATGCACTGCTGTGTGTGCGTCAGAAAAATCGACTCATCGCCTGTCCCGTGGCTGAAAATTCGATGCAGTGCCTGACTCACTGCTTTAGAATTGACACAGTGCCTTTTTCAATGCGGACCCTTAGCACAACACATCAAAATCTTCCACACATCGACCCTGGACATCAAAATCTACAACATCACTGCACAGACCTGAGGCTGGTTGCCTGGAAATCGATGCATCCCTTTCCTGCATGGAAAGAATTGATGCATCTCTTACCCGGCGAAGAAAGAATCGATGCACAGCCTCACTTGCAAGTAAGCAATTGATGCATCACCTACTTTTATCAAGCATGTTCACCCATGTGGCTTTATTTTTGACACATACCAGGTACTTTGTGCTAAAACAATGCATCCATTGATTTCTAAGGATTAAGACTCTTTTTACTTAAAAAATTCATATATTTGTTGCTTTTTTGTTGATTTGGTCTTGTTTGATTTAGATAAATATTGGCTATTTTTCTAAACGGAGTCCTTTTATGGTGTTTTCACTGTGTTACTGTATGTGTTTCTGCAAATACCTTACACATTGCCTCTAACGTAAGCCTGACTGCTTGTGACAAGCTACCAAGGGGGTGAGCAGGAGTTATCTAAGCTGTGTATCTCCCTTATCCTGACTACAGTGAGGGTCCCTTCTTGGACAGGGTGCAACCTGACTGCCAACTAGAGGCTCCATTTCTAACAACCATCCACTAGGAATATGGCCTGGGAACCCTCCCACTGAGAAACCTCACTATGTTCAGGATCCTCTGGGTACCCCTGAAGAACACTGCCCCCCTGGGCATATGGTATAAACCTAATATAGTGGTCTCACGAGGTCCCCGCTCTCTGGCAGTCCTCTCTCCCTACAGAAAACCTTTAATTCCTCTTGAGGATAGTACAACCGGTCCTATATGTTAAAGATTGACTCCATTTTGAAAAGTTGCACAAAACACAAGTGCAACAACAAAATACCCATGCGTAAGAGCTGAAAACAGGAAAAATGACGAGAGAAATCAGGAGAAACAAAACATATAATGGTCTACATGCAATTTGTGTTGCGCAATGAGCCACAATGGTATTGTGAAGGCTTAAGTTTTGTACTCACCGCTGATCACCAATGTTAGAAATGGAGTTACTGGTTGGCTAGGGTAGGCACCTCAGCCAGGCGGGGACCACCACTCTAGTCAGTGTAAGTGAGCTACACACCTATGATAACCCCTGCTTTGGAGAGGACAAAGACTGGACTTTGCTGTGTAACATGCTTGTGAAGTTTCTCCAAGAACGTGGACTGAGCTTGCCTCCTGTTAAGAAGTCTCAGGGACATCAAAGACCTCACCTGCGAGCCCCTGGGTTCTTTTGCTGAGGACCCTGACTTGCCCACTCCAGTTCCTGGACCCTTCGGAGTGAAATGTGATATAAAAAGAAAAAGAACCCGGGCACACCAACTCCAGACGACTTCAGAACCCGCACCACTGCCCGACTGAGCACCACTACCTGCTCCTGAAGCTGTGGTCCCCACTGTAGTGTGATGACCACGAATGACACTGCAGGCCTGACACTGCCCCATTGCTGCTAAAGTCCAGTGGCATTGTGAGTCCCGAGTGCCGTGTCACTGACATCCATGACATCTGAGTCTGCCGCGGCACCTGTGGACCTGTGGTATGACCATGACCCCAAGAGGTTGCCCCAACACGTCTTGACCCATTGGACTTGTTGACTCCGCCAGATCATAAGGAATTGATGCCTCGCCTCCAACGCCGCCTCACCTCTGCTGCTTTCATAAGGAACCAACACCTCACCTCCCCTGCATAGCAGTAATAAACTGACTACTCACCTCCTGCATAGCAGCACGGAACCGATTCCGCACCAGCTGAAGTGACCCCTCACCCCCCAACTCCATGCCACATCTTTTACTCTGCCCGGTTTCTAAGGTACTGTACCTGGGGTCTGTGCGACTCTGTGAGCAGCTCTGCAATCCCTTGCAAGTGGCGGCTGACTGTTGGGAACAACTCCGTCAACAATGCGGTGATTGTTGGAACTATTGTATGTCTATCTTTGCATGTGTATGTTGGATTGTTTGCCGTTTTGGTCTAATATTGGCTATATTTCTAAACTGGTGTGGTGTCCATTCGTAGTGTTTTCACTGTGCTACTGTGTGTGGGTAGGCATTCTTAAAATATTGCCTCGGAGATAAGCCTGACTGCTCATGCCAAGCTACCAAGGGGGTGAGCAGGGGTTATCTTAGGACCCTGACTAGAGTGAGGATCCCTACTTGGACAGGGTGTAAACTGACTGCCAACCAGAGATCCAATTTCTAACATCTGGATTCTTCGGAGCAGGTGGTCCCTAACACATTCCACTAAATTGTTGTTGCTGACAACAATGAGAGCCACTGCCAAGTGGTTCGGGCTTCCTCGGGGTCACAGGTCTGCTGAAGGTAGTTGTAAATCCATTTTTTCCCCTGGATTGTCTGCCGGGCAACGACCTGGAGCACACTATTTGGGAAGAGGTGGAGCTTATATCACACTTGGAGATGATGGGGGTTACCTGAGTGGGCGCTCCTGACCAGAGGGCTCATGGTAGCTTGGGAGGGTAGTCAGAATCACCTGCATCCTCGAACAATGGCCCAGGGTCCTGCCAAGAAGAGAAAGGGCAAGGATCTCAGGAAACCTGCTCCTGAGATTCCAGTGGTCCGGGAGTGCTGCACTGCTTAACTTTAGAAATACTTTACTTTTTCAAGACATCGTGCAGCAAAAATGTTAGCCTCTTCAGAATTCATAAAGTGGATACCATTAACATGCAGAACCATTTCACCTTAGTTCAGCACATTATATCAGTATATTGGGAAGCATTTTTTTTTTAACTGATGGTTTTCAAACATAAGTTAGAAACATTCATTTTCCCCCCACCTTGGCAACAATGCCAACAGTGAAATAAGTGACAAATCATTTGTTGTAGGCCCTCTTTGGGTGGTCCGGGTTCTTAGTATAAATGAACAACACTATACATTATTAAATCAAACAAACGACAAAGATTTGTACAGTACCCATCCTGCAATCATGTATTTTGAAGTCATTGTATATGATAATGAAGAAAAAGGAGGGGAAGTGAAATAAAACAATTGCCTATAGCACTCAATTTGGTAAAGTGAGGAAGCCAGGATTTATTCCAGTGTCTCTGGTTTCTAATTGTGCAATTTAGCCACTGGGGGGCCAGATATCTGAAACTTTTTTGCACTCGCAAACGGTGCAAATCGCAAAAATCTGCCGTTTGCGAGTGTGAAAAAACGTGTCTGCGATGCATGAGAGGCATCCTCAGAGCAAAAATAAGAAATCACAAAAAATTTCGATTTTTTGCGTTGCGACCTGGTTTTGCGAGTCGCATTTTGCGATTCAGTATTTCCAGTAGGAAATTGCGAGGCGCAAATTGCGAGTCGCAAATAGATGCATCAAAAAAATCACAAATTGCGATTTTTCACAGATTGGCATTTTGCCCATGCAAAATACCACTAAGTGAAACCAGGTGGTAACCAGGTGCAACCTATATAAAGAGGCCCAGAATGCCTCAGACTCTTTTCCACAATGGCTGCACTCTACGTCATGGCGATGAGGATGAGGATCTTGGCAGGTTTGAGGAGAGGGAGGAGGAGACAGGAGCGCATTTTCAGAGTGCGCATTACACTTTTCAACCTGACAGAGGAGGAAATGTATGGGAGGTATAGGTTGAACTCAGCCATGATACTTGATCTGATAGCTGAGCTACAACCCATACTGCAGCGCAGAACACTAAGGACTCACAGCATACCCACCCATGTGCAGGTATTATGCTCCCTCCACCTACTTGCCACAGGGAGCTATCAAGGGGTCATAGCAGCAGCTGGAGGGGTCTCAGAGAGTACCCTCTCTAGATTTTTCAATGCATTTATCAACGCCATGCTGTGCAAACTACACCAGTACATCAGATTCCCCCACACCCCACAGCAAATACAGAAGACAAAAATAGATTTTTATCAGATAGCACAGTTCCCCCACGTCCTAGGTGCCATAGATGGGACACATGTTGCAATCTGTCCACAAGCAGCCACAGAGTATGTGTACCGCAACCGGAAATACCAACATTCAATGAATATACAGGTGATTTGCAATGCTTCCTACATCATTATTGATCTTGTGGCCAGGTACCCAGGGAGGACACATGATTCGTACATCTTTCGCCATAGCGGCATTCACACAAGACTGCAGGCTGTCCCTCTATACAATTGCGCATTGATGGCGTGCTGATGTCAGATGGCTCAGTTACTCATCATACCCTCTGTCCCTTCCAGGAGACAGTGCCTACGCAGTGCGCACATACATGATGACGCCCTACCTCAATCCTGCAACACCTGCTGAACGGATTTACAATGCAGCACACAGGGCGACCCACAACGTCGTGGAGCGCACCTTTGGACTGCTGAAGAGTCACTTTCGGTGCCTCCACAAAAGTGGAGGGGCACCACAGTACAACCCAGAGACCACATGAAGAATAGTGGCTACTTGTGCAATCTTGCACAGTATAGCTACCACCAGGGGCATACCTGTAGAAATATGTGAATCCGAATCTGATGAGGATGTTGATCCCATACCACCCCTACAGCCAGCAGACAGGACCAGTGCAGCAGAGGGAAGGCAAAGGCGTGCTGACATCACACACAACCATTTCAGATGTAAGTATGAATAACACAAATGCACTGATAACTGTACCTGTAGTGAATACAATTTATTACCTTACTGTCAGGCAATGGTCGTTCAACGAATAGCAAAATAAATGATGTAAAAAACTAGAGATAATAGAAGTTCTTAGTAATGCACTATTACGTCATAGTGAACACATTACCCCTCTGGCTGATACAGTTATTTTTTGTGGCCACGCACACCACTCGGGTGCCCAGTTACCTCACTGGCACCTTGATTGTCTGCCTCAGTGGCAGTGCTGTGCCTGGCACTGCACCGTCTGCTGTCCATTGCGTGTAAAGCTAGACTGCTGAGGCTGGAAGTGTCCTCTGTGTCCCCCAGTGCAAACTCACTAGGTGTGGCTGACCTCTGTCCCATTATGTTATCAATCACATTAGTGATTTGCACCAGTCCGTTGGCCACATCTCTGCTGCTGTGTGCTGCCTCCACCTGTGCAGCCACTGCACATCGTGCAATTAGTAAGGTTGCATTTGCACCCTGTTCACAGAGCGACAGAAGCCCCCGAACATGTTCATAAATCTGCGCCCCTGTCTGCGGTGGCTCACCCTCTCATGGCGCAGCTCCTGGCATAGTTCACGCACAGCACAAGTGGGCTCTCTTGTGTCCTGTGATGCCTGCACCTGTCCCTCATGCAGCAGTTCTACATTAGCATTCAGGCACTCAAGCTGGCGATGCAGGCCCCCCATGTTGCTGTTATGTTGCTGCATATTTTTTTGTAAACCAAGGGTCCTTTTGTTTTGTAGGCGCTGCTGCTCCAACATAGCAGCTTCCAGCCCACCAAAGAAGGAGGGACCCTCACCTGCCTCATTCTGCTGTGCACCTGCACTTGTCGCCATCCTGTGGGGTGCTGTGGTCTGCTGACAACTGGCCTCCTGCATCTGGGTGCGCCTGCCAGTTGGGGATGGTGTAATTGTCCCTTCCTGCTGCTCATCTGAGTCTTGGCTGAGCTCTGGCAGTGGCAGTGCCCTGGCCCTGCGTCGGACTGTCACAATGGTGAGAGACCCACTTGTGTTGGAATCGGAGGCTGGATGGGTGTCAGTCTCGCCTACACTGACTAATGCTGTGGCTGCTGGGCCTGGCCCACCTGCAACGACAATATGCAGCATGTCAGTTATGTTTGTTGCAAGTAAAGGCACACAATGGTAATAAGGGTACAGGTACTTCTCTTCACTGTGTTGTGGGTGTTGTGTTCCTCTGGGTGTTGCTTTACTTAATTACATTGTACGTGAAATTTCAGCTCTGGGTTGTGGACTGCCACTCCCATAATGCATTGTTGTGCTGCTTCTAAGATGTGGAATGGACTACTTCTCACAATGTTTAACATTACTTGCTAATTCCTAAGGGGCTTTAGTGCATACACAAATGGGGTTACAATTCAATATTGCACTTACCTTGGCTGGTACTTGGTGTGCCGGAGGTGTCTATCTCTGTGACCCCAGTCACAGCTTCTGGGAGGAGTGTCAACTCCACTAGGTCCTCTAACGGGGTGGATGGTGCCTCTGTGGCCGGACCGCCTCCTGTGCCCCTGGCCTCCTGCAGTCTTCTTGCCACCCTCTCCTTCGCATGGGACTGCAGGTCATAGCACCTCTCCTTAAACTCGTCGACCGAGCACTGTGTCACTCCAATTGCGCAGATTTTGGATTGAATATCTGCCTAGAGTCTCCTTTTCTCACTCTCCGGCACCTGGAGTGAGCTCTTGCCAAAAAGACGGTCATGGCTCCTGACCACCTCCTCTGTCAGCACCTCAAGCTCTTGCTTGCTGAATTTGAGCTTCGTGTTTCTCTCTCCCTTCTCCTTTCCTTGGGCTGAGGTGTCCATGCTTGCTCAGGTGTGCTGCCTCCTTCAGAGTGTTGTTCAGTGTGGCTGGGCTGCTCTCTCTCTGGATGCTGGTTTGGGTGTGGCACCTGAAACTGCCTGGGATGACTCACTTCCTGCTTGTGATGTCATCAGGCTCCTCCAGGTGTGCTTTCTCGAAATTTCTCGCAATTTGCGATTTTTTACCGAATCGCAATTTGTGAAAATGCAATTGTGATTCGGTAAATGGGCCTCACAAACCACAAATAGCGATTTTTAAGAAATCGCTAATTCCGATTTGCAAATTTTGTTACATGGCCTATTGCGACTCGGAAATAGCGATTTCTTAAAAATCGCAATTTGTGATTTGCAAGGCCATTTTTTCATTTCACATATTACTGTTGGCGGGCTGTTCTCTTCACATATATGTACCCTTCTGAGCAGAACTCAACTAACGTGCGTCTGGTACAAATTGGATTAATTTGATATCAGGAGAGACAACTCGTTATATAATGAGTAGAACTGCCCCATAATTAAGGTAAAATTAAAACAACTGATCTATTACAAAACACGTTACTCAGATTATAGTGTACGCTATAAAAATGTCTATTATTGTTGCGCCTAACTAAAACAGTGAAACTGCTCACTGGAAATAGAAAATATTGTCAGTGATACTATTCAATGTCATATAAAGAAGAATTACAATTATATTTCTTATCAATTACGTTCACCAAATTCCATTCCTTTCCAATTCAATAAAAATTGTCTATGTCTTTCTTGTTTTTATTGACAGCTCAGGTATTTTTCACTTCTTGCAGGGAATCTGAAAAGGTCAATCATTTGAATTAGTCCCAGCATACCATTAAAATTGCCAGCATCGTAATTGGACAACTCAATCTGGAACTAACTGATTTAGAAGCCAGAACAGTATCAACATAATTGAACAACCATGTAAGTTTACATCTGATGTTCAAAACAAAATTACCATTAAAAACAATGCACTAAATTACTCCTTCTCCATTTCACTAGTATGGCCTGAAAATATAAAGAATCAAAGGGTAATAGGGTAACATGACAGGATACTTCAGTGAGGTGGGCACACAAACTTGAAGAGACCCTTTAGAGCTTCCAGAAGTAGACAGGGTGGCTGGTAGGGCAAAAATAATGTATCCATCAAAATGATGGTTTGTGAAAGACAAAGGGCCTGATTTAGAATTTGCCCAATGAGTTACTCCATCACATTCTATATCCAGTCCGCTGTATTACAATGTCCATAAAATATAATTAAATCATAATAAGGTGGACGAGATATCCATCACATTTGTGACAGAGTCACCCCATCTGCCAAACTCTAAATAAAGCCCAAAGTCTCCTTTATTAGAATAATGTTAACAACTTTTACAAAATTAAGCCAAGAAACATTTGATAGTTTCAACAAGAATCCTATTTAAAATCCCTTTTAGAAATTGGAAATAATTGTCAGAGTACTGTATAATATTAATTGAGGTAAGATGTGAGCTAGAAAAGTAATTTCAGGACAATAGTCATTAATATCAACTAAACCAGGGAATCAATTCTTGTTATTCAAAAAGTCGGAAGGGGTGAAATGATAATGAGCTGGCACCAAATAAATTTGAACAGTGTTAAGGAAGTCTGTGTAAGTAATGAGGTGTGCAACACAAGAGGGCATTAGATGAAGCTTATAAAAATAATCTAAAAAGACAGGTTTAATCTTGCTGCTTGAAAGGCACCCAAGCTATAAGGATCATACAAGGAAAGCATTTTAAAATGAAATACTATAAGATCACCAGAAACCTTTTTAGTGGAAGGATCAACCCAGAAAAAATTTGACAAAAACAATCTCACAAACGGTAAAGGTAACTCCTAAACTGTTTATATAACAATTTTTCAGTTTTGATTTTGAGCTGAACATGTCTAATTCGGTCCATCCTCAAGAAAGGTACATTAGTTAAAACCAGAACATAAGTAATGTTTCATGGGGATGATTAGGAGTAATCAGGTCAAAATGATCTCAATGAGACAATGTGAGACTACAGAATCAGTAGGACTTCAGAGCATAGAGGCAATAGATGAGGCAAAAGAGATAACAGGAAGACTTGAAAAAACAGTTTTCAAAGATAAAGAAGGAACTGAGTCAGAAGTCTGATTAGTATCAATGAACTGGGAGATAGAGTGGGAACTGCACAGCAGGTATTGGCCATAGACAACTTTATTAACTCCAGGTATTTACAAATTTCAAGTACTTTAGTTTCGACAGATGAGAGTCTAGCATAAATTTGTTAAAAACAAAGCTCCAGGAGTTAATAAAATGGCCAATTATATGTACTATCCTTAGAGGAATGTGTGCATGAAGAATGAGCATGTGTCACTTCCATCATAGGAATATGTTGTCATAAAGGTCTCGCCTGCTCAGAGCGGGTTAAGGTCTTATCCACTTTATGAACCTTTGTCTCCACAGAAAAAGAGAGGGTAGCCACACAAGGAATACTCAAAGGTATTGTACTTATCATAACATTCAGGGTCATCATAAATGCAATAGTATTCACTTTCATGTTGTTTTCATTCTGGCCTTTTGTAGAAGAGGTACATTTTAGTTTCGTCAACATTTTGTTAATTGTGCGCACAGCACGGGTATCTATAGAAGATTATGCAGACTTTTCTTTTTACAGGAATAGAAGACACCTTTATTTTATTCATGACAAGAGCAAATATATATCACTGACACCTACAGGCCAGAAGCAAAAGTCCAAGAGAGGTGGCTCATTCTGTGAGACCTCACATAAAACTGTGTCCAGTGAAGCAAAATTCAAACACACAAAAATAGTCTCTGGTGTGGGGAGGGTCTTCCTCCTTCCACCACACCCTCCACCTCCTGTGGGAAACTATTGTCCTCATAGCAAGTACGTCTCTATCAAGTTAAACAAAAGGGACACTGTGTGTAACAAGATATTTTCATTTCCTTCAACAGTATTCCTCAGCAACAGGCCTGTGCCTAATTCTAGTGCTTACTCCCATCAAACTTTAGCTAATCCAAATACGGAGTTTGCTAAAATATTTAAAATGCCATGCTTACAATAAGAGCACAAGAGGAAATCAGTCTAGCGGTCTTCAATTCTGTAAATCTCTGCCAGTTTTATAAGATTGAAATGCTGAGTAAAGGTGCAGCCTCTCCATGACCCTGTCAACCTCTATATTTATCTGATACTTATTGTTCCCAGTCCTTCAGGGACAGAGGCCTTTAAGGGGCTCTCCCATTGTCTTGTCTACAACTGTACTCTAGAGGAATTCATTCTGATAGGCAAGAGTTAGGCTGACAGCTTCTAGACATGGTCTGGAAAAAAACAAACCATACCCCTTTCAGTCAGTTACTCAGTGATTCACACATGCCAAGGAAAGAAAAGAGATGCAAACTGGATTTCAATGCATTTATTGTTAAAAGCATGAGCTGTGATTATAAGGCAGATGAAACATAATACAGTATTCATCATTACAACAAGTGTAAATAGAATGAACAACTCCACCATTTTGTATGGTTCTAGTAAGTCTAGTGAGTCCTGCCTAACACCTTTGTATGAGAGCATAGTGGTGGTAACCCATCTGCCTGTCCCTATCTAAGGGAGGAATCCTGAAACCATACCTGAGTAGGATAGCAGGAGTCTGCCTGTTGTCTAGATGGCAATCCTCCCGGGAAGCTGAAGGGTCAGGATGATCAACTCTGGCTGCAGTGTGGTGTGCATCCCAGGACGGTTATGACTGGAATGCCCTGGGCCCTCATCAGGCCCATGTGTTGTTTATATGATAACCCATACACAGTTCAAAAAAGCATGCCTGATGTAATGATGCGTCTAGAGGATAGGAACTGGCTCCTCGGCTGGCAACCCAAGCTGGCATAACTTGTTCCAAACCTAACAGCCGTGTAGAAGGCCCAGAGTGCACGTTGTACAAAAGCCTGACAAAAATGTGCAGTACAAACTCTGTCTTCCTAGAAGGACACATCTGATTAAAAGTATAAAACAATGCACTAAATATAGGCTCATAAATAAATGCTAAATAAATGAAGATGAATAAAAGTGTAGGCGACCTGGCACTAAAGAGCCACTACAACAATGGTGGTCCTGCCATTATCGAGCACTGGACTAGAATTAGAATTGTGTTCAAATTCGGAGTGTCGTAATTTGAACTTAGTGAACAGTTTAAGGCCTGTGAAAGTAACAAGTACAGCTATTTTTGCAAGCTTCTCAAATGAAAGTTTTCATAGTTCTAACCGGTTTGACTTTGTACTCCATACGATTTTGATCATTCAATTGCATTAAGACCACTCCCTCTCAATTGTTTAACCTAAGGCATTCACCTGTTCCTCATATATATTTCCTTTGAGAGATCTTAATCCCAGCTGGATTCCATAATACAAGGAACATACTTCATTCTGTATCATCATGTTGCCCTAGATTTGTTTTCACAGTTTTTACAATTTCAGAATTTGAGTATCAGTAGTGCAACCCCTCAAGCAAGAACTGTAGTGTGAGTCCTCGAGTCAGTAGTGTAGTGTAGTTTGATGTCAGGAGGCCACCTACCTCCTTTGCATCAAGATAATTTGATTCTGTACCTGGCCTTTCATGAACAACGTAGGACTAAACTTAATAAAAGAAAAGGCACAAAGAGTGGTTGCAAATTGCACACCAACCATTTCCTTTTTTGCAATGCAAGTTCTGTGCTCAGAGGTCACATTGTAAACTCTCGAGTCATGGTATTCACAGAATGGCCTGCCTAAGTAACGTTAATTAGGGAGTTCCCTTTTGGCTACAAAAAAGTTTTCCTGGCTTGTGAAGACATCAGGACTGACAGGCAGTTGTCCACTGGATCACTGCCTACATCCTCCATGGCCGCTGACATGATTAAAAAAAAGGAAGGTGCCCCAGGAGGACAAAGTCATCTTTGTAACTCATCCCAGTTAAGTATTTAACTCATTATTGTATTGTGAGTGGAAGTGTGGTCACAAACCATTAATGTATTTTTCTCCAAATCAGAAATAGGAAGGAAAGCCTCTTTCTCATTCTCTCTCTATTTGCAATTCAGAAAGTCTGACAGAAACGTCTTTTACTAGTCTGAGAGACTTTTCCAACATTTGAAAGGGCTTTTTGTACTCACAAAAGGCATGTTGTAGCAGTTTACCCTGTGAGTTTGTGATCACAAAATGGCTTTGTTAACCTGGTTCTTGTAGTTCTCTGGTAGTTGTTGTACAATGATTTTCAAAAAAAAAAAATCAGGATTGGAAAAAGACAATTTTTTTCCTAAATTATACAAATTCTGATGTGTTTCGTGCCAGAACATATCCTGGTATTTGAAGCTCCATAAGGCCAATTGCGATCATAGCCATCTTTCAAGAACTGCCGAGTGCATAACTAATGCAATTCCACAAGCACTTATGTTTCATAGCTTACTTAATAATCGATTCCACTGTCTTTTCTTTGTGCCTTACTGGTTGTGGTCTTTCAATAACATTGAGACCTCGATGATTAGTCTTAGTTTGAATACTGACTGGCTAAAAATATTAACTTTCACTTATCTTCAACTTCTCATATTAGAAGGTACGCTGATTTATAACAACAATAGTCATTTGCATTGGAATGGGCAAATGCTGACTTACAATGAATGAAGGCACATAATTTATGGTGACCTACATAAAAAGTCTGCCGTGGCTGTGTACTCCATACTTTTTTGTTTAGATGTTTTATAAGTGTAGGAAAGTACCATCTTGCATGGCATGTTACCCCCATTTTTACATGTATGTTAGTTTGTTTTTACCTGTCGCACTGGGATCCTGCTAGCCAGGACCCCAGTGCTCATAGTTTGTGGCCTGAATGTGTATACCTATGTGGTGACTAACTGTGTCAATGAGGCTCTGCTAATCAGAACCTCAGTGCTTATGCTTTCTCTGCCTTTAAATTTGTCAAAATAGGCTAGTGACCACTTTTACTAATTTCATTTGGCATACTGGAACACCCTTATAATTCCCTAGTACATGGTACCTAGGTACCCAGGGTATTGGAGTTCCAAGAGATCCTTATGGGCTGCAGCATTTCTTTTGCCAACTATACGGAGCTCAGACAAACTTTTACACAGGACTGCCACTGCAGCCTGAGTGAAATAACGCACACAGGGGCATATTTATACTCCGTTTGCGCCGATTGTGCGTAAAAAGTTTTGACGCACAATCAGCGCAAACGGAGCCCCGTATTTAAACTCTGACGCCCGCGGACGACAAAATTCTGCCGTGTGCATCATTTTTTGGATGCGGCAACCCGCCCTGCGTTAATGATATGCAAGGTAGGCGTTCCCGTCCAAAAAATGGCTTAAACGGCCGTGCGTCGTATTTATGCTTTCGGACATAAATGATGCACGGCCCGGAGGCGGAGCCAGAAAATGACGCACAGCCCGATTTGCATCAAAAATTAATGCCTGGTTCAGGACAGGCGTTAAAATGGGGCAAACACACCTGTATTTAATCAGAACACACAGAACAAACAGCAGAGCAGCAGAGCAGCAACAGGGAGCAATGGAGGTCATTCTAATCCAGCACGCACGCAGACGCAGAGCCCAGCAGCAACAACAGCAGCTACAACAACACCAGCAGGGACCCCAAAGGCAGCGCAGAAGGCAGGAGAGGATATTCCGCCCCAGAACAACCCTTCAGGGCCTCAGGGAACACGACATCATACAGAGGTACCGGTTGAACTGGCAGGCCATTCAGCAGCTGCTGCGAAATATTGAACAGCAGTTGGCCCCCACTTTGGTGACACCCCACACCATACCAACAGAAACAAAGCTGCTTGCCGTACTTCACATGCTGGCAAGTGGCTCTTTTCAAACAACTGGTGCCCTGGTAGGTGGAATATCACAACCATCGTTCTCCGCATTTCTGCCCAAAGTACTGGATGCCATCATTCGACTGACACCCGCCACATCTGCTTCCCTAACACACTGCAGAAGCAGCAGGAAACTAAGCAGGGGTTCTACGTAATCAGTGGCTTCCCACACGTCCTTGGTGCAATCGACTGCACACATGTACGCCTTGTGCCACCTGCTGCAACTGAACACCTCTACCGCAACAGGAAGTACACACATTCCATCAACGTGCAGGCCATAGTTGATCACCAAGGAATGTTCACCAACATCGTGGCTAAATATCCTGGGAGTGTACATGACTCATTCATCTTCCGTCACTGCACCATCAATCAACACTTCCAGGATGGACGGTATGGCAATGGACTACTTGTTGGTAAGTACAAAAACCTACTTATATATACACTGCACAGCAACCCTCTAGGACACACAACACATACACCACAACAGCAACATGTCAACAGGAACACTCTGAGGTCCTGACATCACTAGCCATGTTTCTTAAGTCACCATTGAACCTGTCACACATCGGAATTTACTGTACAGCCTAATGTTAAGACATTAATGAGTGTGGTTGCTGAAATGTCACCTTGCAAATTATATGTGTCCCAATGACCTTTACATTAATCCATTGCATAAGTCTAAAGGTATGGGATGTCCAGGGTACTTTCATATGAACGTGTTAACAACACTTTCAATTTTAACTCTGCATGGAACTATCATCTCACCCCAAGTGAAGACACACGGACACCTGTATCACAAGTCACAATGCTAGGGATGGCACACTGTACTGAAAATCCCAAAACATACTGATGACAAACGGTTAGCAGACAAACACTTGCTCAGCCAAGGAAACAACACAATGCAGATGGTACAGCCTACAAGTATAGGATGTCACATCAGTACACAAAAGAGTCACAGACAACACAAGACAACTACTGCCATGAAAGGTCTATTCAATAGTGCCATCTATATCAACATGATCCCATTCTTTTTCTCTTTCAGCTGATCAAGGGTATGGCATCCAGCCATGGATAATGACACCATTTGGCAACCCGAGTACAGCTGCAGAGCGTGCATACAACGAGGCCCATAGGAGGACACGCAGCATTGTCGAGCGGACCTTCGGCAGCCTCAAGTCAAGGTTCTGCTGCCTCAACATCACTGGTGGTAGCCTCCCATATTCCCCCGAGATGGTCTGTAAGATCATACTAACATGTTCCATCCTGCACAACATTTGCATCAAAAGGAACATTCCCCTCCTGGAACCAGACCCATACATGCCTGAAGACGAGGAAGAGGAGGAGGCTGCCCTGCAACATGAGGGGGAACAACCAAACACGGCTGCTGGAGTGCGTAGGCTCCAACACATTGTGAACAATTTATTTTAAATATTATCACCATCACCACTTAATGAACTATTGTAAATAAACACTGATAAGAAACACCACATCATGGTCTGGCTAATCATTTCTACACATCTTTAGCTCTAAATATCAGAAGAAGAGTGTCGCCTCATGGAGCATTGATGATATAACAATCAGGACACAGAAAATCCCACTACAAATGTGATGCCTATCATACAACGGTCACATACACACACAATGTAAATGACTGACATCCTGTACAGTTCACATTTGAAGGGCAATAGCTGAGGACCACACCTATTACACACATACATGTTGGAAACATGGTTCATCGCAGCATATGGCACACAACTAAAACACCATCACTCAACTAGGGGAAAACTGGCCTCATACATCAGGCAGTTGACATACTTTTGCATCAGGAACAGGAATGTATGACCAGACCCTTGACAGCAGTAATTCCAACTACATACAATCTTTGCAAAGACTATCTGTCACTAGAGTTACACATAAGCAGAACATACACAGCACAAGTGCCACACATGTGACAAGCATCCAGCACATCACATCCCATCTACATGTCAGCCCTTTTCTAAAAAGCTGACACACCCATGCGCCTGGTCACACCCCACCTGTCTGAAGAGGTCCCTGGAATACAAATATGTGTACCCTGATATTCCCTCATCTACACACACATACTAACAAGAGTCATCCAGTGTGCCACACCCTTTCCTATGGTATACCATTGTCATAGTACTATCTGACTGCATGGAAGTCAGCTCAAATAATACACTGGCTTGGAGTTTTTAAGGCCTGGTATCACCTGTAGATTGCTTCCCGTGTGAAAGGTACTGTAGGCCATTTGAAAGCAAATCTCATCCGACAGGACTTGTGAGACACTGATGGAGGCCACACCAGTGATCACCTCCATGCACACCACCCAAATTTACATGCGCCGTCCCTGCTGATGCCTCCTACAGGATATATATAGTCATATTGGCAATTACACCGTTAAGCATTGCTACTAATGTTGCCGTGTAACACTGTATCTGGGTTCATGTGTCACCTTCAAAACAACACAGGACATACACAGTTTGACATGTCAACTGTCTACTGCTCCCTCTGACCAGTCTTAGTCAGACCTCTGATCATGTCAATTGTGAAAGAGCTGGATCCTGATTGACCCAGCATCCTGTCAGCCTGACTGGCACCTGTCCGTGGGTCACCCTAAAGATTCCCGGTGGCCACATATGGACCACACTTGCTGTTCAAAACCTCTCTTACCTCAGAGGCTAATTTGTCATTTGCCTCCTCAATGTATATTCAAATACATTGTATTGCATCATCTGCTTTTACTTGTATCATATTGGTTACAGTGCCCTTGAATAGCTAAATCATGGCCCATCCGTTGTCTGGGCCTCATTAATGCCTAAACTACAAAGTGTGACAGTGTACCTGGGCCATAGCCTTTGATGGTGTACGTGACCTCCAGCAGAACCAGCAACCTCAGATAATGTCCATGAAAAGTCTACACATTTGAGGACCCTGACAGTCCACACGCTGAGTAACATTGTCCAAATAATAGAGATGGCTCGTGTGTGGTGAATACCAGCCATATTATTCTGCACAGAGGCTATGATGTTCCCAGATGCATTTCCATCCACAGAGGCCAACTTGAGTACAAATGTTGCAATGACACATGCCGGATCCTGACACCTGAGACATTCTCTCACTCAGCACACCAAGGTTGGCCAGTTGAAAGTCTCATTACACGTCTTCAGTGACAGGGTGGGACCATCCAAGTGTAGGTTACCATGTCCTCAATGACTTTACTCACATTTATCTCCAAAGGATACTCATTAGATACACGATTAGCTGCCACTAACTCATGATGAGACCTGGACGTAACAGTGACAACATACACCTTAACAGTTGATACAGGATCAACATTGGACCACACACATGTACATGTACCATCCAATCACCAAAGTGGTTGCAAGCAGCCTATCACAGTAGTGTCCCAATTGTAACCTAGCATGAAGATTGAAACATGCCACTAAACCAGGTAATGCATTAAGGCCACATGCATCCAAAACCTATTTGCAATTATAACATAAGGAACTTTGAGAATTTGCTATTAAATCTATGCTAAATGCTATGTCTGAATTTTCTAAAGAAGTAATAGGGCAAACTTCAAATGGGCAAATGGTATTACAGATTTGCAAAAAGAGAATCATACTAAATTTGCATCTATGGGCCTGCTGCCAAAGGTTTAGCATTACAGAAATTGGGAAAACCGTTGATTAATTCGCAAGTCAGGAACAGCAAATCCCAGGGTGCTGGGGGCCTAAGTCCCCCTCTGCTGCACCTCAATTAAAAACTTTTTACGGACACGTGAAGCACACACATGCTTAAGGGGCATGTGTGCGCTACATGTCTATAGTGAAACATATTTTTGCTACATTAACTTGTAATTAGCACATGGTTACCCCCAAAAATTGTTTAGGCGTCAATTGCATTACCTAAATGGCCATTTTGCAATTTGGAAAAGCTTGATACATGTGCTCACAAATTAGCTAATAAAGACTTCCTGTTAGCTCTTTCATATTTGGAAAGTCGCAATCAGCAATTATCTACATGTGTGCGCAATTATGAGTAATCTCCATTTTGGCCAGTCATTACTATTGCACTGTGAATGCCTTCCATACATCCTGTAAGGCACATTTGCTTTCGCTAACCCCAGTATTTATCATTTAGCACCGTTAGGTGAAGCAAATTTTCATGACTCATTTGGACATAAAAAATACATATTTGTCATTATGCGTCATATTTTCACGCATACAGCTTGTGCGTCATATTTTTTGACACAGAGGAGTGCAAATAATGCTGAATCTAAATATTTTTAATAATTGGTAAATAATATTTGGATGTGGCATAATTTTCACCTCTGGAAGTGTAAATTATGCTGCATCCAAATATTATTTACCAATTATTTAAAATATTTGGATGCAGCATTATTTGCACTCATGTGCGTCAAAAAATATGACCCACAAGCTGTATGCGTGAAAATATGACGCATAATGGAAAAAACCGGCGGCCATGTTATGCAGGATGTGATGTGATCGGATATCCTGTTTACAGATTCTGTACAGTGGGTGTACTTTCACTTTGCAGTCTGTGATTATTCTAGACTGTGTGGCTGTGTGCAGAGTGTTGTCCTGTGATTTTGTGCTTTTGTGTCCAGAGTGCCATCTTACTTGTTGTTTTGTCATTTAAATATTGTTGTAGAATACTGTCTGAGTGTGTGTTGTTTATATTTGTCCAGTCCAGTGTTGTATTTATTGTCTGTGGGACTCTGTTGTGGGTACTGTTATATAGGGGATAGTTGGGCTCTTCTATTTGTTAAGTTTCCTTTGTATTTCCTTACTCCTACTTTCCCCATTTTCACCTTTCTTCTTTTTTTCCCACTACATTTTCCCCTTTTCTGTGCATAAATGTTGGGTAGGCCACGTTTTTCCAGGATGGGTGAGGAGGAATTGGGGGGGTTCATATGGCTGGTGTGCCATTTCCTCCCACTGATGCTCGAGGCTGGGGGCAGGGTGATACAGGGGTATCACACTGAGGCCCGAAAAGTCCGGTGGACGAAGGTGCGCAATCACTAGGTGCGTCTGTATGGGAGCCAACGCAATGACCACCAGCTGAAGCACCGCTGGGCTGACCTGAGCTCCAGGGAGCAAAATCAGCTGGACCACCTGGGAATCATGATTCGTGGCCATGTTGGTGAGTACAGATCATGTAAATGTGCACAATTAAAAGCTGTGTAGTGACATGAGATGATTGGTACACAATCTGCCAGATAAGTTGCTGACGGTGTGTAATGCTGAGGAAACATACAGGGTAATTGATGCACTATGTGAAGGATGACAAATTAGCAGTCAGACAGCTCATGTTTTGCACACTTACAGGTTGCTAGGTGCTGAATGTAATTTAGTGCTGCCTTTGTGTCAGACAAGCAAAACAATAATGAGGCAATCATGACTCTACAGGTCACAATTGCCAGTGAAGTATGGATGTACTAACATCATACCTACATATGTTGACGCTATAGCTAGACTGACATTGGAAACCCTACATGATGCAGAAAATGAGTGCTGCCTTCACGTCAATTGATGATAGCAATGTGGCCCAGACATATGTCTCATGTGTGTCTGGTGAGTGTGTAAGGAAAGTGTTCACGGAAGTGCTATGCCTGTTAGGAATTACTGTGCTCCTTCATATTTTATTGATACATGCCAGATCTGAACATGAACCATATTTGGAAAGGAGTCAGGTGTAGGAAAGTACCATCTTGCCTGGCATGTTACCCCCATTTTTCACTGTATATATGTTGTTTTAGTTGTATGTGTCACTGGGACCCTGGTAACCCAGGGCCCCATCTTGCCTGGCATGTTACCCCCATTTTTCACTGTATATATGTATAAGTGTGCCTGAATGTGTTACCTGTGTAGTGACTAACTGTCTCACTGAGGATCTGCTAATCAGAACCTCAGTGGTTATGCTCTCTCATTTCTTTCCAAATTGTCACTAACAGGCTAGTGACCATTTTTACCAATTTACATTGGCTTACTGGAACACCCTTATAATTCCCTAGTATATGGTACTGAGGTACCCAGGGTATTGGGGTTCCAGGAGATCCCTATGGGCTGCAGCATTTCTTTTGCCACCCATAGGGAGCTCGGACAATTCTTACACAGGCCTGCCACTGCAGCCTGAGTGAAATAACGTCCACGTTATTTCACAGCCATTTTACACTGCACTTAAGTAACTTATAAGTCACCTATATGTCTAACCTTTACCTGGTAAAGGTTAGGTGCAAAGTTACTTAGTGTGAGGGCACCCTGGCACTAGCCAAGGTGCCCCCACATTGTTCAGAGCCAATTCCCTGAACTTTGTGAGTGCGGGGACACCATTACACGCGTGCACTACATATAGGTCACTGCCTATATGTAGCTTCATCATGGTAACTCCGAAGATGGCCATGTAACATGTCTATGATCATGGAATTGCCCCCTCTATGCCATCCTGGCATAGTTGGCACAATCCCATGATCCCAGTGGTCTGTAGCACAGACCCTGGTACTGCCAAACTGCCCTTCCTGGGGTTTCACTGCAGCTGCTGCTGCTGCCAACCCCTCAGACAGGCAGCTGCCCTCCTGGGGTCCAGCCAGGCCTGGCCCAGGATGGCAGAACAAAGAACTTCCTCTGAGAGAGGGTGTGACACCCTCTCCCTTTGGAAAATGGTGTGAAGGCAGGGGAGGAGTAGCCTCCCCCAGCCTCTGGAAATGCTTTGTTGGGCACAGAGGTGCCCAATTCTGCATAAGCCAGTCTACACCGGTTCAGGGACCCCTTAGCCCCTGCTCTGGCGCGAAACTGGACAAAGGAAAGGGGAGTGACCACTCCCCTGACCTGCACCTCCCCTGGGAGGTGTCCAGAGCTCCTCCAGTGTGCTCCAGACCTCTGCCATCTTGGAAACAGAGGTGCTGCTGGCACACTGGACTGCTCTGAGTGGCCAGTGCCACCAGGTGATGTCAGAGACTCCTGCTGATAGGCTCCTTCAGGTGTTAGTAGCCTATCCTCTCTCCTAGGTAGCCAAACCCTCTTTTCTGGCTATTTAGGGTCTCTGTCTCTGGGGAAACTTTAGATAACGAATGCAAGAGCTCATCCGAGTTCCTCTGCATCTCTCTCTTCACCTTCTGATAAGGAAACGACTGCTGACCGCGCTGGAAGCCTGCAAACCTGCAACATAGTAGCAAAGACGACTACTGCAACTCTGTAACGCTGATCCTGCCGCCTTCTCGACTGTTTTCCTGCTTGTGCATGCTGTGGGGGTAGCCTGCCTCCTCTCTGCACCAGAAGCTCCGAAGAAATCTCCCGTGGGTCGACGGAATCTTCCCCCTGCAACCGCAGGCACCAAAAAGCTGCATTACCGGTCCCTTGGGTCTCCTCTCAGCACGACGAGCGAGGTCCCTCGAATCCAGCGACTCTGTCCAAGTGACCCCCACAGTCCAGTGACTCTTCAGCCCAAGTTTGGTGGAGGTAAGACCTTGCCTCACCTCGCTGGGCTGCATTGCAGGGAACCGCAACTTTGCAGCTACTCCGGCCCCTGTGCACTTCCGGCAGAAATCCTTTGTGCACAGCCAAGCCTGGGTCCACGGCACTCTAACCTGCATTGCACGACTTTCTAAGTGGGTCTCCGGCGACGTGGACTCCTTTGTGCAACTTCGGCGAGCACCGTTTCACGCATCCTCGTAGTGCCTGTTTCTGGCACTTCTCCGGGTGCTACCTGCTTCAGTGAGGGCTCTTTGTCTTGCTCGACGTCCCCTCTCTCTTCAGGTCCAAATTGAGACCTCCTGATCCCTCCTGGGCCCCGGCAGTGTCCAAAAACGCCAAACACACGATTTGCAACTAGCAAGGCTTGTTGGCGTCCTTCCGGCGGGAAAACACTTCTGCACGACTCTCCAAGGCAAGAGGAATCCGTCCACTAAAGGGGAAGTCTCTAGCCTTTTTCGTTCCTGCAGAAACCTCAGCTTCTTCTGTCCAGTCAAAGCTTCTTTGCACCCGCAGCTGGCATTATCTGGGCATCTGCCCATCTCCGACTTGCTTGTGACTTTTGGACTTGGTCCCCTTGTTCCACAGGTACCCTAGATTGGAAATCCACAGTTGTTGCATTGCTGGTTTGTGTCTTTCCTGCATTATTCCTCTAACACGACTACTTTGTCCTTAGGGGAACTTTAGTGCACTTTGCACTCACTTTTCAGGGTCTTGGGGAGGGTTATTTTTCTAACTCTCACTATTTTCTAATAGTCCCAGCGACCCTCTACAAGGTCACATAGGTTTGGGGTCCATTCGTGGTTCGCATTCCACTTTTGGAGTATATGGTTTGTGTTGCCCCTATCCCTATGTTTCCCCATTGCATCCTATTGTAACTATACATTGTTTGCACTGTTTTCTAAGACTATACTGCATATTTTTGCTATTGTGTATATATATCTTGTGTATATTTCCTATCCTCTCACTGAGGGTACACTCTAAGATACTTTGGCATATTGTCATAAAAATAAAGTACCTTTATTTTTAGTATAACTGTGTATTGTGTTTTCTTATGATATTGTGCATATGACACTAAGTGGTACTGTAGTAGCTTCACACGTCTCCTAGTTCAGCCTAAGCTGCTCTGCTAAGCTACCATTATCTATCAGCCTAAGCTGCTAGACACCCTATACACTAATAAGGGATAACTGGGCCTGGTGCAAGGTGCAAGTACCCCTTGGTACTCACTACAAGCCAGTCCAGCCTCCTACATTGGTTGTGCAGTGGTGGGATAAGTGCTTGAGACTACTTACCACTCTTGTCATTGTACTTTTCATAAGAGAAAAATATACAAAACAAGGTCAGTGTATATACACATAGCCAAAAAGTTTTGCATTTCCTCTTTTCACTCTTTTCTAAGTGCTGAAAAGTACTTCTAAACTTTCAAAAAGTTCTTAAAAGTTTAAAAAGTTTTTTTCTGTCTTTCCAAAAAGTTCTGAAAACTTTTTTCTCTTTTTCTATCACTTTAACTCTCTCTAAAAATGTCTGGCACAGGCCAAAGTGTTGATCTGTCCAAACTTGCATATGACAACCTTAGCTGGAAAAGAGCAAGGAGTCTCTGTATAGAGAGAGGTTTGAGTGTAGGGAAGAATCCTTCCTTGGAACTGTTACTTAACATGCTCAGAGAACAGGATAAGGCCATAGGTGCCCCATCTGTTGAAAAAGTACCTAATAGTTCTCAATCTGATTCAGGGACTCCCCCAGGAAAAGATTCAGGAAAGAAACTTCCTAGCCTGCCCATTACTAGACAATCTAGCATAGATGGTAATGATGATGAGCCACACCAAATAAATAGTGTTGTCTCACATCATAGCAAAAGCATTTATTCTCACCATACTGGTAGTAATGTTTCAGTAAACCAAGCTGTTAGGGTGGCTTCTGTAAGAGATAGGTCTCCTTCTGTTCATTCCCATCATAGCTCTGTTTCTAGAAATGTCCCTCCCACCAACCCTGATGACAGAGTGTTAGAGAGGGAACTCAATAAGTTGAGGGTGGAACAAACCAGACTGAAGCTTAAAAAGCAACAGCTGGATTTGGATAGACAGTCTTTTGAATTAGAGAAGGAAAGACAGAAGTTGGGTTTAGATACCCATGGTGGCAGCAGCAGTATTCCCCATAGTCATCCTGCAAAAGAGCATGATTCCAGGAATCTGCACAAGATAGTTCCCCCTTATAAGGAGGGGGATGACATTAACAAGTGGTTTGCTGCACTTGAGAGGGCCTGTGTTGTACAGGATGTCCCTCAAAGGCAGTGGGCTGCTATCCTATGGCTATCATTTAGTGGAAAAGGTAGGGATAAGCTCCTAACTGTGAAAGAAAATGATGCTAATAATTTCCAAGTTCTTAAGAATGCACTCCTGGATGGTGATGGCTTAACCACTGAACAGTACAGGATAAAGTTCAGAGAGACCAAAAAGGAGTCTTCACAAGACTGGGTTGATTTCATTGACCATTCAGTGAAGGCCTTGGAGGGGTGGTTACATGGCAGTAAAGTTACTGATTATGACAGCCTGTATAACTTGATCCTGAGAGAGCATATTCTTAATAATTGTGTGTCTGATTTGTTGCACCGGTACTTGGTGGACTCTGATCTGACCTCTCCCCAAGAATTGGGAAAGAAGGCAGACAAATGGGTCAGAACAAGAGTGAACAGAAAAGTTCATACAGGGGGTGACAAAGATGGCAACAAAAAGAAGGATGGTAAGTCTTCTGACAAGGGTGGGGACAAATCTAAAAATGAGTCTTCATCAGGCCCACAAAACACTCTGGTGGGGGTGGTGGGTCCAAATCCTCCTTTAATCAGAACAAGGAAAAGAAACCATGGTGCTATTTATGTAAAATAAAAGGCCATTGGACAACAGATCCCAGTTGTCCAAAGAAAGGCACCACTGCTCCTACCACTACAACCCCTACTGCTACACCTAGTGTCCCTACTAATAGCAGTGGTGGTGGGAGCAAACCTACTAATAGCCAATCCAAGGGAGTAGCTGGGCTCACTTTTGGTAATTTAGTTGGGGTTGGTCTGATTAGGGAGACCACAGAGGCTACTTTAGTCTCTGAAGGGGCTATTGATTTAGCCACTTTTGTTGCTTGCCCCCATAACTTGGAGAAGTACAAGCAACTAACCCTAATAAATGGTGTTGAGGTCCAGGCCTACAGGGACACAGGTGCCAGTGTCACAATGGTGATTGAGAAACTGGTACACCCTGAACAACACATACTTGGACACCAGTACCAAGTAACCGATGCTCACAACATAACACAAAGCCACCCCATGGCTGTTGTAAATCTCAACTGGGGGGGGGGGTAACTGGTCCAAAGAAAGTTGTGGTAGCTTCAGATTTACCTGTAGACTGTCTATTAGGGAATGATTTGGAGACATCAGCTTGGTCAGATGTGGAGTTGGAGGCCCATGCAGCAATGCTGGGCATGCCAGGGCATATTTTTGCTTTGACAAGGGCTCAGGCCAAAAAGCAAAAAGGACAGGGAAGCTTGGATCCTTGAACAATGGACCAAGTGCTCCCTAAAGCTAGGGCTAGTAGAAGCAAACCACTTCCTACTATCCCTCCCTCTACAGTGGATTCTACTTCTGAGGAAGAAGAATTCCCTCCCTGTGCAGAACCTACACCAGAGGAGCTGGAAGCAGACACTGCTGAGCTTTTGGGTGAAGGGGGGCCTGCCAGAGAGGAGCTGAGTGTGGCACAGCAAACCTGTCCCACATTAGAGGGTCTCAGACAGCAAGCTGTCAAACAGGCTAATGGGGATGTCAGTGACTCTCACAGAGTTTACTGGGAGGACAACCTCTTGTACACTGAGCATAGGGATCCTAAACCTGGAGCTGCCAGGAGATTAGTGATCCCTCAGGAGTACAGAAAGTTCCTCCTAACACTGGCACATGACATTCCCTTAGCTGGGCATCTAGGACAAATGAAAACTTGGGACAGGCTTGTTCCCCTGTTTCATTGGCCTAGGATGTCTGAGGACACAAAGGAATTTTGTAAGTCCTGTGAAACCTGTCAAGCCAGTGGCAAGACAGGTGGCACCCCAAAGGCACCCCTTATCCCACTGCCTGTGGTTGGGGTTCCCTTTGAAAGGGTAGGGGTTGACATAGTTGGCCCCCTTGACCCTCCTACTGCTTCAGGCAATAGGTTTATCTTAGTGGTAGTGGACCATGCCACAAGATATCCTGAAGCTATTCCTTTAAGGACCACTACAGCACCTGCAGTGGCAAAGGCCCTCCTGGGAATATTTTCCAGGGTGGGCTTCCCAAAGGAAGTAGTATCAGACAGAGGAAGCAATTTCATGTCTGCATACTTAAAGGCCATGTGGAAGGAGTGTGGTGTAACGTACAAGTTCACAACACCCTATCATCCACAAACAAATGGACTGGTGGAGAGATTTAATAAAACTCTCAAAGGCATGATTATGGGTCTCCCTGAAAAACTCCGCAGGAGATGGGATATCCTTCTACCATGCCTCCTTTTTGCCTACAGGGAGGTACCCCAGAAAGGAGTGGGCTTCAGCCCCTTTGAACTTCTTTTTGGACACCCTGTTAGGGGTCCACTCACACTTGTAAAGGAGGGTTGGGAACAACCTTTAAAAGCTCCTAAGCAGGATATTGTGGATTATGTACTTGGCCTCAGATCAAGGATGGCTGAGTACATGAAAAAGGCCAGTAAAAACCTTCAGGCCAGCCAAGAGCTCCAGAAGCAATGGCATGATCAGAAGGCTGTTTTGGTTCAGTACCAACCAGGGCAGAAAGTGTGGGTCTTGGAGCCTGTGGCCCCAAGAGCACTCCAAGATAAATGGAGTGGACCCCACACAATTGTTGAAAAGAAGGGAGAAGTCACCTATTTAGTTGACTTAGGCACTGCCAGGAGTCCCCTTAGGGTGCTCCATGTCAACCGCCTGAAACCCTACTATGACAGGGCTGATCTCACCCTGCTCATGGCAACAGATGAGGGACAGGAAGAAGACAGTGATCCTCTACCTGATCTCTTCTCTTCCACAGATCAAGATGCTCTTGTGGAAGGTGTAGTTTTGGCTGATTGTCTTACTGCTGAGCAGAAAGACAATTGCATAAATCTCCTAGGACAATTTTCAGAACTCTTCTCTACTGTGCCAGGCACCACTTCTTGGTGTGAGCACACTATAGATACTGGAGACAGTTTACCTGTCAAAAGTAAGATCTATAGGCAGCCTGACCATGTCAGGGACTGCATAAAGCAAGAAGTTCAGAAAATGTTGGAACTAGCAGTGGTTGAGCACTCTGACAGTCCATGGGCTTCTCCTGTGGTACTGGTACCAAAACCCAATTCTAAAGATGGAAAGAAGGAAATGCGGTTTTGTGTAGACTATAGAGGTCTCAACTTGGTAACCAAAACTGATGCTCACCCTATACCCAGGGCAGATGAGCTTATAGATACACTGGCATCTGCCAAGTATCTAAGCACTTTTGATTTGACTGCAGGGTATTGGCAGATCAAATTATCAGAAGATGCTAAACCTAAAACTGCATTTTCTACCATTGGAGGACATTACCAGTTTACTGTAATGCCTTTTGGTTTGAAAAATGCACCTGCCACTTTTCAGAGGTTGGTGAACACAGTCCTGCAAGGGCTGGAAGCTTTCAGTGCAGCATATTTGGACGATATAGCTGTCTTTAGCTCCAGCTGGGATGATCACCTGGTCCACCTATGGAAAGTTTTGGAGGCCCTGCAAAAGGCAGGCCTCACTATCAAGGCTTCAAAGTGCCAGATAGGGCAGGGTAAGGTGGTTTATCTGGGACACCTTGTTGGTGGGGAACAGATTGCACCACTTCAGGGGAAAATCCAAACTATTATTGATTGGGTTCCCCCTACCACTCAGACTCAGGTGAGAGCCTTCCTAGGCCTCACTGGGTATTACAGCAGGTTCATTAAGAACTATGGCTCCATTGCAGCCCCTCTTAATGACCTCACATCCAAGAAAATGCCTAAAAAGGTATTATGGACAGCAAACTGTCAGAAAGCTTTTGAGGAGCTGAAGCAGGCCATGTGCTCTGCACCTGTCCTGAAAAGCCCTTGTTACTCTAAAAAATTCTATGTCCAAACTGATGCATCTGAATTAGGAGTAGGGGCAGTCCTATCACAACTTAATTCTGAGGGCCAGGATCAACCTGTTGCTTTTATTAGTAGAAGGTTGACCCCTAGAGAAAAGCGTTGGTCTGCCATTGAGAGGGAGGCCTTTGCTGTGGTCTGGGCTCTGAAGAAGTTGAGGCCATACCTGTTTGGCACTCACTTCATTGTTCAGACAGACCACAAACCTCTACTTTGGCTAAAACAAATGAAAGGTGAAAATCCTAAATTGTTGAGGTGGTCCATATCCCTACAGGGAATGGACTATACAGTGGAACATAGACCTGGGAGTAGCCACTCCAATGCAGATGGACTCTCCAGATATTTCCACTTAGACAATGAAGACTCATCAGGTCATGGCTAGTCTTATTGTCCTTCGTTTGAGGGGGGGGGTTGTGTAGGAAAGTACCATCTTGCCTGGCATGTTACCCCCATTTTTCACTGTATATATGTTGTTTTAGTTGTATGTGTCACTGGGACCCTGGTAACCCAGGGCCCCAGTGCTCATAAGTGTGCCTGAATGTGTTACCTGTGTAGTGACTAACTGTCTCACTGAGGCTCTGCTAATCAGAACCTCAGTGGTTATGCTCTCTCATTTCTTTCCAAATTGTCACTAACAGGCTAGTGACCATTTTTACCAATTTACATTGGCTTACTGGAACACCCTTATAATTCCCTAGTATATGGTACTGAGGTACCCAGGGTATTGGGGTTCCAGGAGATCCCTATGGGCTGCAGCATTTCTTTTGCCACCCATAGGGAGCTCGGACAATTCTTACACAGGCCTGCCACTGCAGCCTGAGTGAAATAACGTCCACGTTATTTCACAGCCATTTTACACTGCACTTAAGTAACTTATAAGTCACCTATATGTCTAACCTTTACCTGGTAAAGGTTAGGTGCAAAGTTACTTAGTGTGAGGGCACCCTGGCACTAGCCAAGGTGCCCCCACATTGTTCAGAGCCAATTCCCTGAACTTTGTGAGTGCGGGGACACCATTACACGCGTGCACTACATATAGGTCACTACCTATATGTAGCTTCACCATGGTAACTCCGAATATGGCCATGTAACATGTCTATGATCATGGAATTGCCCCCTCTATGCCATCCTGGCATAGTTGGCACAATCCCATGATCCCAGTGGTCTGTAGCACAGACCCTGGTACTGCCAAACTGCCCTTCCTGGGGTTTCACTGCAGCTGCTGCCAACCCCTCAGACAGGCAGCTGCCCTCCTGGGGTCCAGCCAGGCCTGGCCCAGGATGGCAGAACAAAGAACTTCCTCTGAGAGAGGGTGTGACACCCTCTCCCTTTGGAAAATGGTGTGAAGGCAGGGGAGGAGTAGCCTCCCCCAGCCTCTGGAAATGCTTTGTTGGGCACAGAGGTGCCCAATTCTGCATAAGCCAGTCTACACCGGTTCAGGGACCCCTTAGCCCCTGCTCTGGCGCGAAACTGGACAAAGGAAAGGGGAGTGACCACTCCCCTGACCTGCACCTCCCCTGGGAGGTGTCCAGAGCTCCTCCAGTGTGCTCCAGACCTCTGCCATCTTGGAAACAGAGGTGCTGCTGGCACACTGGACTGCTCTGAGTGGCCAGTGCCACCAGGTGACGTCAGAGACTCCTGCTGATAGGCTCCTTCAGGTGTTAGTAGCCTATCCTCTCTCCTAGGTAGCCAAACCCTCTTTTCTGGCTATTTAGGGTCTCTGTCTCTGGGGAAACTTTAGATAACGAATGCAAGAGCTCATCCGAGTTCCTCTGCATCTCTCTCTTCACCTTCTGATAAGGAAACGACTGCTGACCGCGCTGGAAGCCTGCAAACCTGCAACATAGTAGCAAAGACGACTACTGCAACTCTGTAACGCTGATCCTGCCGCCTTCTCGACTGTTTTCCTGCTTGTGCATGCTGTGGGGGTAGCCTGCCTCCTCTCTGCACCAGAAGCTCCGAAGAAATCTCCCGTGGATCGACGGAATCTTCTCCCTGCAACCGCAGGCACCAAAAAGCTGCATTACCGGTCCCTTGGGTCTCCTCTCAGCACGACGAACGAGGTCCCTCGAATCCAGCAACTCTGTCCAAGTGACCCCCACAGTCCAGTGACTCTTCAGCCCAAGTTTGGTGGAGGTAAGTCCTTGCCTCACCTCGCTGGGCTGCATTGCTGGGAACCGCGACTTTGCAGCTACTCCGGCCCCTGTGCACTTCCGGCGGAAATCCTTTGTGCATAGCCAAGCCTGGGTCCACGGCACTCTAACCTGCATTGCACGACTTTCTAAGTTGGTCTCCGGCGACGTGGGACTCCTTTGTGCAACTTCGGCGAGCACCGTTTCACACATCCTTGTAGTGCCTGTTTCTGGCACTTCTCTAGGTGCTACCTACTTTTGTGAGGGCTCTTTGTCTTGCTCGACGTCCCCTCTCTCTTCAGGTCCAATTTGCGACCTCCTGGTCCCTTCTGGGCCCCGGCAGCGTCCAAAAACGCCAAACGCACGATTTGCGACTAGCAAGGCTTGTTGGCGTCCTTCCGGCGGGAAAACACTTCTGCACGACTCTCCAAGGCGAGAGGGATCCGTCCACCAAAGGGGAAGTCTCTAGCCCTTTTCGTTTTTGCAGAAACCTCAGCTTCTTCTGTCCAGTCGAAGCTTCTTTACACCCGCAGCTGGCATTTCCTGGGCATCTGCCCATCTCCGACTTGCTTGTGACTTTTGGACTTGGTCCCCTTGTTCCACAGGTACCCTAGATTGGAAATCCACAGTTGTTGCATTGCTGGTTTGTGTCTTTCCTGCATTATTCCTCTAACACGACTACTTTGTCCTTAGGGGAACTTTAGTGCACTTTGCACTCACTTTTCAGGGTCTTGGGGAGGGTTATTTTTCTAACTCTCACTATTTTCTAATAGTCCCAGCGACCCTCTACAAGGTCACATAGGTTTGGGGTCCATTCGTGGTTCGCATTCCACTTTTGGAGTATATGGTTTGTGTTGCCCCTATCCCTATGTTTCCCCATTGCATCCTATTGTAACTATACATTGTTTGCACTGTTTTCTAAGACTATACTGCATATTTTTGCTATTGTGTATATATATCTTGTGTATATTTCCTATCCTCTCACTGAGGGTACACTCTAAGATACTTTGGCATATTGTCATAAAAATAAAGTACCTTTATTTTTAGTATAACTGTGTATTGTGTTTTCTTATGATATTGTGCATATGACACTAAGCGGTACTGTAGTAGCTTCACACTTCTCCTAGTTCAGCCTAAGCTGCTCTGCTAAGCTACCATTATCTATCAGCCTAAGCTGCTAGACTCCCTATACACTAATAAGGGATAACTGGGCCTGGTGCAAGGTGCAAGTACCCCTTGGTACTCACTACAAGCCAGTCCAGCCTCCTACATCAGGTGCCCTCAGCTAACATCTTAGACAGGTATTTTTTGTTTCTTGTGCCAACATCCGATTAGGGATGGCAGACCAAAGGTATGGACTAGGGTACAAACATCCATGTTTGGTGCCAATCACCATTGTTGGGACACATCAATTTATGAAACTTTAACAACATGAGGTATTGCCAAAGTCCCTGCCCCTCTGTACCATGTACCTATCTGTCACAAATGTTTCATGACCACATAGGCTGTTTGACAGGTCATGCAGTCCTCAAGTAACCAGCCTTTGGATGTCTCTCTTGGATGCACATGATGAGACGAATACACACCAATATTGTTGCTGCTCACTAATGGAGGTGCTTGTTTGCCACCACATGACAGTCAGGGCCACTGCATGTGTGTAGAAGTGTGTGTAACTGTAGCAGGAGACCCATCCTATGTAAATGTTGGCCATGAAATATTCCATGCAGTATGAGCATGTCTGAAAGTGTTTCATTACTCATGTCAGCTTACGCATTGTTTTTGTAATTGAAATTGCTTGTCAGTGCACTGATTCTGAGCATATTCTTCCTTCCATGCTTTACAGCTGGACCTGCACCGTACACAGTGGGAGAGGTGGCTCATTTTGAGGACCCCGACACCTACAGTGAGTGTTGACATGTGTGTTATGTTTTGTGTTTGCTGGTGATGTGTGATGGACTCCTGTGTGATGCGCTGCCCAATCATTAGTCTTGTTCCATTAGTGGGATTTCAGTTCTTAGAAAATTTTGAGATGACCAATGCCTATCCACTTGTCTGATCTTGGGTCTGTAGGCCATTCCTGTAGGGCCCGCTATGAGAACTGTGGTGAGTCATGTGGAAAACACTAGTTACAATAAGAGTTGCACTGGGACTCGTCTCTGACTGAGTCTGCATGTCAGACTGACATTCTCCCAGATAACGTCTGCAAATGGCTTTTCTGAAGACTGCTGCTTCCCTATTAACTGATGTACTGAGTACACTGTAGGTTGAACCTTCTGGGAGCATGTACTTCCACAAGTTGTACTTCACGTGTGTGGAACTAGAGTGCAAAGGCCTAGGTGTGCATGCTATTCATGATCATGGGTGTTCTTGCTACTCTGTGTCTGTTGAAAATTATGCCTCACTGGAAGTATGTGATGTTGACCTAGGTCAGTACATTCTGACATGTGTGGGCCTTGGATAGGACAAGGTTTAGCTGACTCCAATTTGTTGATAGCCCTTACTGGTGGTGTGTGTGTAGAGCCAAACACATGTTGAGCTTTCTATACACTCCTGGGTGTGCATGTATTTTGCAATTGTTTGTTGTTCTTCCCCCCCCTCAAACACAGGCATTGGTTTGTGAATAGGGTACCTAGGACTGAAGCAACCAGTATGTTACACATACTTGTGACTATTTAGAAGTTTGTTTTGAACCTAGTGTACACACTCAGGTATGGCACATGAGTACTGTACTAGCAAATCCTATTACAAATCGCAGACCTTGAGGTTTGTTATTATCATCATATACACTGACATATGTAGTCCAGGCAATAGGCGGTGGATGTGCAGCATGATTGTTAGCTGACAACTGTCAGTACTTTGATGACAAGTTATTGCCAGTTGTTACCCATCATGTAGGTTTTGGATGTGCTATGTGTGAGATGACCTTTGTAGGCAGGCTTTCCATGTACTTCCTCTGAGACTTTCAATGATCTGTAGGGTGATATGAGCTGTTACAAGTACAGTAGATGTATTGTCAGATTGACCACTTGTGCTATTTCACACAATGCAGTTCCTATGGTAAATAGTTGCCCTTTGTCTTCACAGCTGCAAACATGAGACCCGCCCAGAAGCATGAATTTGAGAGGCGGTCCATGAGATACAGACACATCCTGCAGGTGCAGTCGGGGTTCAGAAGGATGGCCCGTACATACCAGTCCGATCGGGCCTCCGGAGCATGGTGGGTTTCACCACAGGGTGGCCCAAGGTTGCCCACTACAGCTACCACCACCACAACCACCGGTTCTCCCCAGGTGGCCCCACCCACAGCGCGGACAGTTGTCCCTACATCTGCAGCACACCCAGGCCCCAGCAGTGTGACAGCTGCAGGACAGTCCAGTGGGCTAGGCTCCACACGGCCACAGAGCACCTCAGCCGGGACACAAACGGCACCAGCACCAACAATCGACCCTGCGGCATTCCTGGCTTTGGAACATAAGATGGACCGAGTTCTAAAGAAGGTGAACAATCTTAGCCAGGATGTCAGCTACATCAAGAAGCGGGTCAAATCGATCAGGCGGACCCTCCGGAGGGCCAACCTCTAGGAATATATTTTTTCTATGGACATAATTCCCTCCCCTCCCTCCTCTTTCCTTGTTCTCATGATTAGTGGGCTTGGGGGATTAGTGTTAGGTTAGTATAGGTTGTTAGTTTAGTTAGTGTTAGGGAGGGGGGTGGGGGGTCCTGATTCTTTCTACTTTTCCTTATTAAGTGTGTGGGTGGGTGGGGGGCAATGTTGGGGTTCCTGTGTGTTTAAAAAATATATATATATTTTTTTAAATATGAAAAAAATATAACAAAAAAATATATGATTGTTTAGGATATTATAGTATGTGTGTAGGTTAGTATGTGTTGTCCTCCATGTGTCCTGTCTCACAATGGTGGGTGGGGGGTTGATGTTTAGAAAGATTTGTTATATATGATGAGTAAGTTTAGCTTAGGTTAGTTAGGGACAGTTGTGGGTAATGAGTAGTCAGGTTAGATTAGGGTAGGTATGACTTTTCTCTTAGTTTCCTCTGGTGTGATTAGTTTTGAATAAATATATAGATAACCCTTTACATTATGTGTTAACTGCTACTTGATCATGGCCTTGGCATCAGTGTAGATGATTGTTGTTTTATGACATTTGTGTCCTATGCTACAAACAAATACAAACTGAGGTGTAAAATGGCAGCTATCCCAGTGCTACCTTGGTAAGAATCCACCATTTGTTTGAACCACCAATCGGAGTTGACAAGGATCACAAAGGATTTTTGTCAATGAGTATGTTTTCTACGTCACAAAGTGTGCTTCCAGACCTGGTATTGTGGGGACAGTTTTAGGTCTGACTGCAGTGTGATGTTCAGGGACACCTTCTAAGATGATGCCTTGTTAATACTCTTGTCTTCTTGTCTTCATAACTGACATATATCATTTGTGTCAATATTCAGCATGATTACCTATTTGGATGTTAACTCATAAAGATTGATTGATGCTGTGTTTTGTAGTGTTTGCTTAGATTAGACTGCACAGTTCTATGTGTTAGTATTGCATGGTGACTACATTTATCAGCCACTATTAGTTGACTTTGATATCTCTTGAGGAAGCATTATTCTGTCCAACACGGCATGATGGTGTGTGGTTTCTCACTTCATCAGTTATTCTCCTCAGGATGGGCAGGCTATGATGCAATCCTGGCCACTGTGCAGATGGATCTGACTACATGATGTCAGGACAGTTGTATTGACAAGCTACATGATTGGAACACAGGCACATTTGTGTTATCTACTGCACAGTTGATGTGTCAAATTACACAGAGACATATTTGTTGTGCAAGTGCTATTTATTGAAAAGTGCTGTAGTGCAATATGTACATTGTCCATGTTTGCTGAGTCCGTTGTAGTGAAAACTTACATGGTGATCCTACAGAAGGGGTGTAGGTAATGCTACTGACATGCTGGGGTGATGTTACAGACAGTGCAGAGGGACAGGATTTGCCGATTAGTAGGAGAGAGACATTAACTGGGCATGCTGACAAGTTATACAGTGGTCAGCAGAACAGTCATTGAGTATAGTTGTTGTAAGACTGGCATTTGACAAAACGTTGGACCTTGGATAAAGTAGGCCATGGTGCAGGAACTAGTGCTTCCGGGTACTCTTCCGTGTGAATGTGATCTGTTCCATGTCTTCTTCTTCTGATGTGTGTTTTGCCTGCTTCGTCCTTGTTGTTGTTGGTTGTGAAGGGGCAACACACACCTCAGTGTTAGAAGACTTGGAGTCAGACATCCCGGTTGCTGCTCCCTGTGAAGGTCTTAAGGGCAGTACTGCAGCAAGGAGGATCTGCTGGTTCCTGAGAATAGCAGCCACATCACGATGGTAGGCAGCCAGGTCCCCTGAGGGAGTCATGATTGCATTTGTGCATGCAGTGGAAGGTTTGGGGTGCGGGGTGTTGTGACAACTCCCTTACTGCAGTGGTGAATTCCTTGACAGTTTCTTGTAGTCCTTGCAGTATGGATGTTAGGGCTTACATAGCTGCTGCCTGATCTGCAGATGACATCATGCACGAGCGCACCCCCTCAAGGCTGGCTGTCATAGTTTGCATCCCCACCGGCACCTCCTTGGCCAGCTCCCGCTGTACTCCAACTACAGTTCTCTCAAAGCTGGTTCCAGTGTCGTCTGAGTCCTCAGCTGTATTGGAGCTCGCAGGTCTTACAATTGGGGTGGTGCGTGGATCCTCTGCGATGGCTGCTTGTTCTGTGCTCCTCCTTGTGACTGGAGGTGGGGTCTGGAGGGTTTCAAGGACCTTTTGGATGGTCTCCTGGGGAATGTTTATGGGCTTGTCATCCATGTCATCAGGGAAATCTGGGACAGGCATATCGGCAGGAGATCCATCTTCCTCTGCAATTAAACAGGGTACAATTAGTGTGACAATTTTGACGTGACGTGCCTGCCTTTTGATGAATTCACTTTGTGATCTTGTTTTGTATTAATACCTGCAGTCCTTCAGATGGGCATTGTTTCAGGCCTATGGCCCACCTGTGTGTCACATGTATGTTATTGAGTTATCAGACTTGTCAGCCTCATTGCCTCTAGGTGTTGGTTTATGCCAAATAGAGAATATCCACCTTTTTGTCCTACTCGACCCTCCGTGTACATCCATTCTCATGGTGAGACCTTTCACTGGCTGTGGGTGTTCTGATGGCCCTGGCAGCACACTTAACTAGCAGGACCTGCCCCAATCCCTGATCTTTCACATCGACTTAATTGTACTTGACATGTAGCATATTCTATGCATGGCAATGTTATGATGTGATATGGATGTTGACATTGTTGATGTGTCCTGCTGATGTTGGGTAATGTGTGTTACATTGGATTGCCCTGATAGTCTTATCAGTGTCTTATTTTGTTCTCTGACTGGGCAGGTGTATTTCAGTGACCAGTTACATGTGTCCCCTTGTCTTATCCAGGTGGCTGGTTGACACCTGTTCGGTATAAGTCAATAAGGACACTCAATGAAGGACCACACGCCAATTATGAATAAATTTAGCTTTACTATAATTTCAGGTAAATGCAGGCATTTAGCACATTAACAATAGTAAAATAAGAATGGCAATGAAAAGCATCTATTCATATATATGTACACTACAGATAGTATCTATGTATCCGAATGAGCAAAGAGTTAATTGACAGAGTAAGAATAGTAAATAAATAAAAATAAAACATCTATATAAAAGTTTATATATAAGTGCACTACAAAGAGCATCTATGCATACATCTGAGTAAAGAGTTCATTGACAGATATAAACTTGGAATAACTGTATACCAACATGTAATACACTATGATGTTCAGGGAGCAGAATATTAACGAGTTGAATACTTCAGATAAGCTTTGATTTACTGCACACTAAAATGCACATTTCAATTACTGTGGCAGACTTACACTACGATGTTCAGTAAGGCAGAAAAAAAACTATAAACAAGCTGAATTTCTCAGATTATAAACACAGTGCAAATATAATAAGCAATCATACTAATAGAGCAGAGAAACGAAAAGCCTTTCATCCCTGGGTGGAACTTAACTTAGTCCACGAATTCTGGGAAGCCCTCTACCGCCCACTTGGACCTCTCTCCCCCTCGAGCGTCACGGTCTTGGAACAGCAAAACAGGGAGGCAGCTCTGTGTCTAAAGATGAGTTTCATAACTCCATCTGCGAGCTTCAAAATTCCCTCACCCACCTTTCAGTGTTTAAATAACCTGAAGCTTGGATTCTACCCCCTTCAAGTATTTTCTTGCTATGTTATCAGTATAAGTCTCTTGGCTGCCTTGCCATTCCCTGGCCATTGTTTTCATTCTATCTTTTACTGTGGTCTCATTCTCAAGGTTGAGACTGACTCTCCTTTACAGCCTGTTTCTCACACATGCAGCTGTGAATAAGTTTATCGACGGAATGTCAAAAGAAAACAAGCTTGAAAGCGAACATCGTGAATTTCTATCACGTTGTTCTGGCTTTGGCAGGCATCACGCTCATCTACACTGTTCAAGCTAATTAACCCTTCGCGTTACAATGTCTTCCGCATCTTTCCCTACTACTACACTGATCACCCCTCCTCAATGCTATTGTCTGAGCAGTATGACATTTGGGATGTTGCCGTGTTAGCCAGGCACAGGATGGACCCTGACATATGCAGCATGGGTGTGTCCTTAGTGCTGTGTCACTCCTATTGTTGTTTACATTGGCTGATGTTTGTGACACCTATGGGCATTGACATTTGAGTGTACTGGGGCCTTTGTCTTGTTTCTGGAGATTGTTGCAGATGTCATCCTCACCCCCTAATTTAGGTATGTATGTTCCATGGGGAGGTTACTGCCATTGGCTACTTGAGCTGCACACAGATCAGAGGTGGTAGTGGCAACTGTTGTTGCAGTTACATTGCAGTTGTCGGTTTGGCTAGAGGATTGCTAATAGGGCCCTAGTTAATGTAGGAGATATGTTGGCTGACGAGTGCCAGGATGTAAGTTTGACGTAGTGGCCTTCCCTCCTGTCGAGGCTTTCCCTTTGCTCCATCGTTGGCATGACAGCATGCCCCCATGGGACTGTTGTTGGTGAAGTGTAATGGTGTGCCCCAGCTTATGTTTGTGCAGGCCATGCCCCCCTGCCGTGCCCCTTTACCCATGCCACTCCATGTATATGATGACTTACATGCAATGTGTAGTAGGTATTTCCCCCCCCTGCTTACAGTTAACATTAGTGCATTTCAATTCCCCATGCGACTTACCCTGCATGTGCGTTGTCTCGTGGTAGTCTGCGCTGTCCTGTCCTTGAATCCCTGTGACGATCTCCTCAGGGATGACGGCTGCGACCATCTCCTCCATGTGGTCCAGGGCCTCCTGGTGTGCTGGACTCCCCCCTCCAGTCTGCAGTTCTGCCTTTCTGTTCCTGGCCATCTTTTCCTTGGTCCTGCGTTTGCAGTCATGCCAGCGTTTCTTGCACTCGATGACTGTTCTGCGTACTTCAGCCACACTGTTAATCTTGTCAACAATTTGTTGCCATAGAGCCTCTTTCCTACTGATTGGAAACTTTGAGGTGATAAACAGTTGGTGCTGGTGTTCCGTCACCTCTTTAACCAGGATTTCCTGCGCCTCTGCACTGAAGCGACACTTTCTTTTCTTTCTATAAGTGTCCTGGTTCTTGTATGGATCGTCCTGGCTGGTTCCTGGTCTGCTGTCATCTTCCTGGGGTCTGTAGTGGCATCTGGGATCCATTTTGGCTCTCCTCTGGTGAACTGGCAGTGTTCGCGTTTTTTTTTTTACGCTATTGCATCAAAAACGGCGCATATCCGGGTTGCGGTGTCGTAAATCGACCCACAGTCATTTCCGCCGCGTTAACGTCGATTTCCTTTACGACTTGACGTCGCGTTGTGCGTCAAAAATAATGACTCCCACCTGTTGGTTGTTGATGAAATGGCGTTATCTGGCAGTCATTTTTGGGACGCAAAACTGCGCTGGCGCAGTTTTGCGTCAAAAAGTATAAATATGGCCCACAGTATTTTACAGCCATTTTCACTGCACTTAAGTAACTTATAAGTCACCTAATTGTCTAACCTTCACTTGCTGAAGGTTAGGTGCAAAGTTACTAAGTGGGCGGGCACCCTGGCACTAGCAAAGGTGCCCCAACATAGTTCAGGGCCATTTCGCCAGAATTTGTGAGTGCGGGGACACCATTACTTGCGTGCACCACATATAGGTCAATACCTATATGTAGCTTCACAGTGGTAACCCTGAATATGGTTATGTAACATGTCTAAGATCATGGAATTTTCCCCCCATGCCAAATTGGGTATTGGGGAGCCCCAGGACTCCGCTATGGACCCCGGGTACTGCCAAACCAGCTCTTTGGGGTTTTCTCTGCAGCTGCCGCTGCTGCCACCCCACAGACAGGGTTCTGCCGTCCTGGGGTCTGGGCAGCCCAGTCCCAGGAAGGCAGAACAAAGCATTACACCCTCTGTCTTTGGAAATAAGTGTTAAAGGCTGGGAAGGGGTAGCCTCTCCCAGCCTCTGGAAAGGCTTTGAAGGGCACAGATGGTGCCCTCCTTACATAAGCCAGTCTACACCGGTTTATGGAACTCCCAGCTCTGGTGCGAAACTGGACAAAGGAAAGGTTGGTGCCCAGAGCTCCTCCATGTGTCCCAGACCCCTGCCATCTTGTTTCCAGAGGTGTGAGGGCACTCTGGAGGCCTCTGAGTGGCCAGTGCCAGCAGGTGACATCAGAGACCCCTCCTGATAGGAGCTTACCTGACTAGGGGGGTCATTCTGACCCCCGCCGGCGGCGGAAGCCGCCCGCCTGGCGGGAACCGCCAGAAGACCGTACCGCGGTCAAAAGACCGCGGCGGTCATTCTGACTTTCCCGCTGGGCTGGCGGGCGACCGCCAAAAGGCCGCCCGCCCGCCCAGCGGGAAAGCACCAGCAACGAGGAAGCCGGCTCCGAATGGAGCCGGCGGAGTTGCTGGTGTGCGACGGGTGCAGTTGCACCCGTCGTGATTTTCAGTGTCTGCTAGGCAGACACTGAAAATCAATGTGGGGCCCTGTTAGGGGGCCCCTGCAGTGCCCATGCCATTGGCATGGGCACTGCAGGGGCCCCCAGGGGCCCCACGACACTCGTTCCCGCCAGCCTGGTTCTGGCGGTGAAAACCGCCAGAACCAGGCTGGTGGGAAGGGGGTCGGAATCCCCATGGCGGCGCTGCTTGCAGCGCTGCCGTGGAGGATTCGCAGGGGAAAACCGGTGGGAAACCGCCGGTTTCCCTTTTCTGACCGCGGCTTTACCGCCGCGGTCAGAATTGCCCTTGATGCACCGCCAGCCTGTTGGCGGTCCATCCTCCAACCCCGGCCCTGGCGGTCCATGACCGCCAGGGTCGGAATGACCCCCTAGGTGTCCAATCCTCCTCTGAGGGCTATTTAGGGTATTTCCAGTGGGCTTTTTCTAAGATAATGATTTGCAAGAATTCACCAGAGTTCCTCTGCACCTCTCTCTTCAACTTCTGCCAAGGATCGACCGCTGACTGCTCACGGACGCCTGCAAAACTGCAACAAAGTAGCAAGAAGACTACCAGCAAAATTTTAGCGCCTAATCCTGCCGGCTTTCTCAACTGTTTCCTGGTGGTGCATGCTTTGGGGGCTGCCTTCCTTCATCCTGTAATAGAAGCCACAAAGAAATCTCCTGTGGGTCGACGGAATCTTCCCACTGCTTCAGCAGGCACCAAACTTCAGCTACACCGGTACTCTGGGACCCCTCTCATCCTGACGAGCATGTCCCATGGACCACAGGTGGTGGACCCAAGTGACCCAGACTGTACAGTGGTCCAACTGTTCAAATTTGGAGGAGGTAAATCCTTGCCTCCTCTCTCCAGACAGTAATCCTGTGCATTGTGTGAACTGCAGCTACAAAGGCTTCTGAGCACATTTCCACAAAATCCTACATGCACAGCTGAGCCTAGGTCCCCAGGACTCTGTCCTGCAATGCTCAGCTCCCTGAGTTGATTTCCGGTGCTGTGGGACCTCCTTTTGCAGTGTTGAGATGACTGCAGTGTTCAGACTTCTTGAACCCATGTTCAAGGATTTCTGAGGGTGCTTCCTGCTTGTGCATGGGCTCACTACTTTGCTGAGGGCCCCCTCTGTCTCCTCTCCAAATGGTGACATCCTGGTCCTTCCTGGACCCGGGTAGCACCCTTTTTCTCTAACCATGACTCTTGCAGCTAGCAAGGCTTGTTTACCATATTTTGACAAGGAAACAACTCTGCATCCTCCAGCATGCCATGGGGCATCCTTTGCACAAAGAAAACGTTCCTAGCCCCTTTCATTGTTGCAGAATCTTCAGCTTCTTGCATCCGGAGGCAGCCATTTTGCACCTTCATCCGGTGTTTAGTGGGCTCCTGCCCCCCCTGGACACTTTCGCGACTCTTGGACTTGGTCCCCTTCCTTTTCAGGTCCTCAGGTCCATGAATCCATCTTCAGTGCTTTGCAGTCTGTTGTGGTCTTTGCAGAATCCCTTATCACGTCTTTAGTGTGTTTCTGGGGAAATAATAGCACTTTACTCCTACTTTCCAGGGTCTTGGGGTGGGGTATTGTGGACACCCTTAGTGTTTTCTTACACTCCCAGTGACCCTCTACACACTACACTAGCCTAGGGGTCCTTTCATGGTTCGCATTCCACTTTCTTAGTATATCGTTTGTGTTGTTCTATTGTATTCTACAGTGTTTGCACTACTTTCTGACTATTTTACTTACCTGATTTGGTCTGTTGTGTATATTCTGTGTATGTTGCTTACCTCTTAAGGGAGTATATCCTCTGAAATATTTTTGCCACATTGTCACTAAAATAAAGTACCTTTATTTTTAGTAACTATGAGTATTGTCTTTCTTACGATATAGTACCTATATAAGTGGTATTGCATGAGCTTTGCATGTCTCCTAGTTCAGCCTTGGCTGCTCTGCTATAGCTACCTCTACCAGCCTAAGCTGCTAGAGCACTAGGACTCTATTAATAAATGATAACTGGACCTGGCACAAGGTGTAAGTACCATTGGTACCAACTATAAGCCAGGCCAGCCTCCTACAATAAGTTTGACTGAAAGAAATTCATACTTGAGTTGTATTGTTACAGAACAATATTCCTGTGTTCATTTTGTATGTAGAGGGAACACATTGTATTGTCGCCTCAAGGTCAACTTGAGAAACTGATTTTAGTAATGTACTTGAAAAGAAGCCAGTCTGCCATAAGTAAATGCTGCTGTTTTTATTTAACCTAAATATGGCATCTCAATTATTCAAGGTCAAGTGTTAAATTCAGCAGATGGATCTCTGCAGAAATGCAACATGATTACAGAATTAAAGTTTGAAAAGATGGCTGTTTGGTCTGAGAACAAAATGCCATTATTCTTTTCACCTTAGGAAAGGATGCCTGATGCAACACTTTATTTTGTCAAAGGCAAGGTCAGTGTGATTAGCAATTCTCAGAGTTGATATAAGGAAGTATGCCAGAGAGTGGTTCTATACACTGTCGCCCCATACTCTGACATTGTCAAAAACCTGTTAAAAAAATTAACAATGACGATTACAGCATGAAATATATCTGAATTGTCCCCACAATAATAGGATGTTTGACACTTTATAGAGAGGGTTCAAACTAACCTTTTGCCGTCTTTTAGGGGCTGGCAAGAAACTGTTTAGGTAATAACTACTTTATAGGTCTGGCTAGTGCTGTGCAGAGTTTATACCAGCAGTAAAAAATGCACTGATGGCTGAAAAGGTCTGCTCCCCTCAACCGTTGCTAGCTGTAAGAATATTTCGACCCTGCCAGTGCGCCTGGTCCTTAGTAAGTAAACTTACAAGGGGACGCGTATAGGTCGATGAACCTTTTGATTTACATGGAATATCCTAGCTATGTAGTAACTAATGTCCATCAACAATCAATTACACAAATCAATAATGATTAAGGAAGTCATTAATCAGCAGTTAATAGCGTCAGACATTTCATGAATAACCACAACTCAATATACGTTTTAGCAATTTTCTTTCCCTATTGTTTACAATAATAATTCATGAGATTCATTCAAAATCTATTCAATCAACTCAAGATTCATTCATTAATGACCACCAATAACATAATCTAATCAGAACGTACATTCTAATGCTTCAGCATAAGCCAACAAAGAGGAATATGTCAATATGAGTAGCAGAGTTCAGCAAATCAGTCCGTCAGTCATTTGGTACTGTATATGTCAACGTCTCAGAATAGGAACCCTCATCTAGTCCAGATTAGCATTAGCATGTGTGACTTCATACAAAAACAGTTTAGAACACGCAGCACAGTTGGTACCTAGAAGAAAAGGCACAAAAGTAATTCAGTTCACATTGTCATAGCTACCTATCCACATGGAATGGATCAGCAACAAAGTCAGTCTTCGTCTTCAGGCCATCAATCGATCAGCATCGCGTCTGGCTCTCAAGAGCATGAGCCCAATGACATAATCTCAAATTCCTTCTCCGGTCTCGAACCTAGCATCTGTCTCCATCCATTCCTTACCTAACATCTGAACCCTCCCTTTCTATCCCGTCATTATATCAAAATCTCTCAGACTATCCCCCCATTTCCTAATTGGTCAGTTAATCACCAGTTATGACGCTATCCAATAATTTCATTTACTCAAATCTATTATTTCTAGTATTACACACTTCTCAGGGTGTCGATTGGTTCACAGTACGATGTCCTCATCATCCGGTTCGTCAGGTATCGAAACTGTTGCATCTTCTTCTCCAGTCAGTATCTCCATTGTTCAAGTCCTGGGAAAGTACACTCCGTCTGCTTTACACAGTCATTGTTGCAATACTGATTCCATCATCTCCTATACGCCGGTTCATCGCAGAGAAATTTAACTAAGCAGGTTTTATTAAACAACGAGCAGTTCATGGTCAGTTCAGCACATTAGCTTCTCTACATTGCGTTAATAATTTAGCTTCTGGACAAGGCCTGGAAAAAGTAGGCCACAATTTTGGTTAAGTTAGCTCTATAATATAATGCAAAACATATGTTATATATCTCAATATGACATACTACTACTACATTATTACGCATTTTCAACATTTCACACATTTTTAGTCACTTTTTAATCTAATTCGTGAATCTTGGTAACCTTTCTCCGTGGGCACATTTTGAAATGTGCACATTAATTTTCAATGTTATTTATTTCTAAATGTTTCTTATTATTCAAAAATGCATAAACACTTGTAAATATTCCTTAATCAACATATCTGCTTCAGAAATCCCTCCTCTGATGACTAAATGTCATCACACTACTTTTACCATCAACATTTTCACAACTCAATTTCTTCCCTCCTCTGATTATTTTTAGACCTTTTTAATTTATTCATGAACCCCATAATCCTAATATGCAAGCAATCACAATTATCATTCTCTGTAGGATTTTTAATAATACCCCATTCCAAATGTTGCTAAGCCAATTTCCCACTGAAACAAATCCCTTTCCAACCTTTTCCCAAACACCTGGTTCCTTCAGTTCTTTCAAATCCATTCATAAGTTAGTCAGATTAGTAAGTAAGGGCCAGATGTATCAAAAAGTTTTGCACTCGCAAAGGTGTGAATAGGTAAATTTGGCCGTTTGCGAGTGCAAAACAGTGGTCTGCGATGCATGAAATGCATTCGCAGACCACAAATAAGAAATCGCTAAAATTGCAATTTCTTGCATTGTGACCTGGAAATTGTGAGTTGCAATTTGTGATTCGCAATTTCCAGGTCGCAAGGCTATGCTGGAAAAAATCGCAAATTGCGATTTTTCCAAAAATGGCATTTTGCACTTGCAAAATACCATGATTTGCAACCAGGTGGTAACCTGGTACAAAATATAAAAATGCAGCTAAACTGCATTTTTAAATTTAACATGTAAAGCACACATGCCCTTTTGGCATGTGTGTACCTTACATGTTGAAAAAAAAGTTTTTGGGGTGCAGGAGAGGGGGCCTTAGGTCCCCAGCACCCTGGCCTTTTGCATTTCCAAAATTGCGATTTCTGGTTCAGAAATCGCAATTTTTGAAATGCAAAAAATTTGCAGCTATGGGCCAACAAGCCCGTAGTTGCGAATGAGGCCGGTGTCGCAATTTGCGAATCGGTAATAGCTTTTGCGATTGTTAAGAAATCACTATTACCAATTCGCAAATGTGATACATGGCCCTTTGCGAGTCGATAATAGCGATTTCTTAAAAATCGCTATTACCGAATCGCAATGGGCCGTGATGGTACATCTGGCCCTAAGTCTCTTATCTCTTTATTATTGTTAGGTATGTAAGAACAACAATGCCTAGAGTTTATCATTTTACAGACTCCGCCGTCCTTCACTAGAAGAATGTCTAAAGCAAGACAATTTTGAAGAGTCATAGATCTATCCACAGCCAATTCAGTATCTATCAAGAGTATTGCCCCTGTAAAATTTGTCATCATGTTCTCCACAATAGTAGACAATTTTCGTATCTTGATCGAATTCAGGATAACTCCCAGTGAAGGAATCACCACACCAAAGATATCTCCCACATCTGCAAAAGAGGTTTCCCTCCTCTGTTGATTATGATGTGATTCAGTGACTTTCGGAAACTTATTTAAGTCATCTATCTGATAAATCTTTGCGAAAACTATCCCCAAATAATATGTCCCATACCATCCTCTTGGAAGACGGTAATAAGCATTAAGTCCACAAATATAATAGTTACCAGGAATCACAGGGTCCTGACCATTCAACATAAAGGTTCATTTACTCTGAAACAAAAACACATGCCTACATTCACTCGTTCCCACAAATAAAGTGTCAGTGCGTGATTTTGGTCTAAATATACAAAGCTTCCCTACGTATAATGCATCTAGTGCTAATTTCCCTTGCATTTAAGCATAACCATTTTTAAAAGTCCTTTACTCTAAGCCTCTTTCTAGTTTTTCTTTTAATGCCATTCTCCTGTTGTCAGTATGCCCTATATAGCTCTTCTCTAAAGGTGTAAGCAAGCATGTGAGGTTGTTCTTGTGCGCATATGCAGTTCCAAATGTTAGTGAAGGCTCAAAGAATCCTCTAACTAATACTAGATCATGATCCTTAGCTACTCTACTCAAATACCAAATAAAAGGAACAAACGAAAACACAAGATCGTAGATGGAATAAAAATACTGTATATACACTCTTGATTATAGAACCTTGTTAGTAGCAAACTACAGCTTACTTGTAGGTTAGTGGAAGACTGTGGTACGTAACTCCTTCCTCTACTGATGAAAGAATTTGCGTACACACAAGAAAATCTCTTGCATCCATCGTTTCAACATATTCCATCAACAAGTGACAGAAAACATTAGAAGAAAGCTCTCCTTGAACATTAGCATAATCATGCAAGTATTTCTCATCTAACTTAAACTTCTCCAAAGCCGTTAGTGTAGTAGTCTCAGAAGCAGAAGTACGATTGGCTCCTTTCACATCAAGAACAGTGTAATTGACTGATATAATTACACCTGGTGTTGTATCTGATGACTAGGATGTCCAAACAGTTTATTCCATGTTAGACGGAATGAAGGATTACACTGTATTTAAAAGGGATGATGTGTACACTAACACAAAGAATTATGGAGAAATGTTCTGTTACAACAACTACAGACGTTACTACCTTCATAGTGCAAATAGACACAGATCAGTATTCAATTACACACAGTGGGAACACTGTTGATCTCCACCCATAGGGAGCCCAAAACATTATTCAGATAAATTCACTTACTTTTCTGGGCATGATCTAAAAAATGCATAGTTGTACTCTTTCAAGTTACAACTTTCTAAAATTAGGAACATTTTGCTAGCTAACACAAGTTTGATTTATTCAGAGTCCTTTATTTCCCTACTTGCAGTTGAAGGCTAGAATACTGGAAGAACATTATTGATGTAAAGAGTGGCAAATTCAGGGTAGGGAGGCTTTATTTAAAGCGTGTCTCATTTCTGTGCAAATGATCTTTTTAAATGACACAATTCAGCAGACGTCCAGTCTAGGGTTAGCTAGATGAAGGAAATGAATGCGCTCAGTATTCCTACACCAGCAAAATTCATCAATTGGTAGTCCTTCCTGAACATCACCATGAAAACACTAGATGCAAAGGTTCAGGCTGGTTCCTATAATTCTTCACTTTACAGTCCCGGTGGGTGGTTATTGTGGCCAGTAGACACAAATGAGTGTCAGGCGCGTTTTGTGAGTTCCTGAGGGGGTTTCAAGATTAGCCAACCAAACCCTCGCTTTGTCACAGGTCAACACTCAGGTATAGTGTGGGTAAACTGTGCCAACAGTGGTTACAGACTAATACCTTAGCAGCAGTTAAGGAACACCTTAATACTCTTTCTTAAGTTATGGACTTGCATGACTTCTTGTTAGATCCAAGAAAGCCACGATCTAAAAGATTAATCCATGCTATATACAATGAGATCTGGAAGCTTTCTCAAATAGAAGCTGCTGCACATTGAAGGCAGATAGAAAAGGAGAATTTGGAAAAGGCTTTAGCTGTTGTCGGTAATGGCATAAACACTATGTCCAACAGTATTTACTCTCTTAATCAGATAGTATAATCTGCAATATACATCATTCAGAATGACGTCCTTTTTTACACCATGGACAAAGTCAGCTGCGTTCCATCATGCAGTTAGGTTGGACACTACTGATTCTGAAAAATGGCTGCGTTCCATGAAAGTATATTAAGGGTAGTGACTTGTTTTCTGCTTTTAATTTAAGCAGGGAACAACAGACAATGGATAAAAGTAAAGCGGGTTTCTCCATGCTTCATCTAGAAAAGCTTGAAAAGTTGCCTTTCACAGTTGCAGGGAGTCCATCAACTGTTTGGCTTGTACATGGCATTATAAATCTGCCCATTTCCACTTTTCATTTTTCGAAATGCTTGAAACATCTTGCTGTAGGCAGATACGACTGACTAGTTGATAGCTATATTAAAGAAGATTGGGAGTTGCCCTTTGAATATAAATGTTTGAATGGCGAAAGAGAGGTCTTTCTTAGCAGAAGCGAATGTGAGACTACTGTTAGTCATTCAATGATTTGCAAAAAGGTGCCTTTGCAATCATCTCCCTCACACCTCGCCACATCAGCTTCCCCAACACACAGCAGAAGCAGCAGGAGACCAAACAGGAGTTTTATCAAATTAATGGCTTCCTGCTCGTGCTTGGTGCCATTGACTGCACACATGTCCGGATTGTGCCAACTGCTGCAACCGAGCACCTATACCGCAACAGGAAGCACACATACTCCTTCAATGTGCAGTGCATTGTGGACCACCAGGGATTTTTCACAAACATCATGGCAAAGTATCCTGGGAGTGTACATGATCCATTCATCTTCCGCCACAGCACCATCAATCGGCACTTCCAGAATGGACGATATGGCAATTGCTTTCTTGTTGGTAAGTACAGAAACCTAGTAATTTACACACAGCACAGCAACCATGTTGACACATGGCGAGGAAGACACTGAGGTGTGACACTGGTAGTAATGTTTGATATCCTGACCCAATGGGATGCACACCTACGGACAAATGACGGATACAAATAACAATAGATGCCACTCTAGAGCCACACTCAACCAATTTAAAACCACACAGTGACAATGACATGGCCTTAGCTGGCAGTACAACTTGGAAGATGAACCTTTCAATATCACATAAGGCTACAGTCAATCCCACACACTTCCAAGCAATACGTCCTGTGTAAGGGGTGTGTAATGGGTGTTGCTGCAGGTCAAACAACATGAGACACATAGCATGATGACGCTGACTCAAATTAAGGTGACATGGAATGATTGAGGCAGTACCAACATCTCACATCACTCCTGTGGTGACATTGCCAGCTAGCAATAATACGTGGACTGTGCTATGAAAACATGTGAATGTGACACTAATGCAAAGTGCACACTGCCACACATACTGATTGAGACAATTCCCCATATACATAACAGATGTACAGGGAGATGGGCCTTCCTACACTAAAACCTTCACCCCCACAACAAAGTTAGCCAACTCACCTGGAGCAAGTTCAGTAGTGTAGGTGCACAGTTGCACATGAGCCAACTGGGTGAGCGAACAAAAATAGGTTTCCATAGAACGTGTCAGACATGGGATAATTGTGCATTGTCAATAGTGAACACTTCAGTGCTGGCAATGCATGGAGATGTATTGTGCATTGTCACCTAGCCAAATCAAAGGGCCTCAGTGTTGCATTTCACCTGCAATTACTTATGTCTAATTGGATGTTCAGGCCATATAGTGCAACCATGTTACCACCACAGTGGAATCTATTGTGTGTGTGGAAGTATCATGTTACCTCCAGTGAATGCACACGGACACATCTTTCTCACTACATAACGTATAGGAGATACATACTGTAGGAGGCTGGCCTGGCTTGTAGGTGGTACCAGAGGTACTTACAACTTGTGCCAGGTCCAGTTATCCCTTATTAGTGTAGAAGAGGTATTTCTAGCAGCTTAGGCTGATAGAAGGTAGCTATGGCAAAGCAGCTTAGGCTGAACTAGGAGACATGTAAAGTTCCTCCTATACCACTGGTGTCATATGCACAATATCATAAGAAAACACAATACACAGAAGTACTAAAAATAAAAGTACTTTATTTTTATGACAATATGCCAAAAGTATCTCAGTGAGTACCCTCAGTATGAGGATACCAAATATACACAAGATATATGTACACAATACCAAAATTATGCAGTAATAGCAAAAGGAAGTAATGCAAGCAGTGTAAATTTACAATAGATTGCAATAGGAGCACATAGGTATAGGGGCAACACAAACCATATACTCCAAAAGTAGAATGCGAACCACGAATGGACCCCAAACCTATGTGAGCTTGTAGAGGGTCGCTGGGACTGTAAGAAAACAGTGAGGGTTAGAAAAATAGCCCACCCCAAGACCCTGAAAGGTAGGTGTAAAGTACACCTACAACCCCCAGAGAGCACAGAAGTCGTGATAGGGGGATTCTGCAAGGAAAACCAACACCAGCAATGCAACAACAGTGGATTTCCAGACCTGAGTACCTGTAAGACAAGGGGACCAAGTTCAAGAGTCGCGACAGTGTCGAGAGTGGGCAGGAGCCCAGGAAATGCCAGCTGAGGGTGCAAGGAAGCTGCCACTGGATGGAAGAAGCTTGGTGTTTTTCAAGAACAAAGAGGACTAGGAACTTTCCCTTTGGAGGATGGATGTTCCACGTCGTGAAGAAGCTTACAGAGGTGTTCCCATGCAGAAAGACCGCAAACAAGCCTTGCTAGCTGCAAGGGTTGAGGTTAGGGTTTTTGGATACTGCTGTGGCCCAGGAGGGACCAGGATGTCGCCACTTGGAAGAGGAGACAGAGGAGGCACCCAGCAAGTCAGGGAGCCCTCACAGAAGCAGGCAGCTCCCGCAGAAGTACCTGAACAGGCACTTGGAAGAAGAGTGAACCGGAGTCCACGCGAAGTCACAAAAGGGAGGCCCACGACGCCGAAGGACAACTCAGAAGGTGTGCACTGCAGGTTAGAGTGTCGGGGACCCAGGCTTGGCTGTGCATGAAGGAAATCCTGGGAGAGTGCACAGGAGCCGGAGCAGCTGCAAATCATGCGGTACCCAGCAATGCAGTCTAGCGTGGGGAGGCAAGGACTTACCTCCACCAAATGTGGACTGAAGAGTCACTGGACTGTGGGAGTCACTTGGACAGAGTTGCTGAGTTCCAGGGACCACGCTCGTCGTTCTGAGAGGGGACCCAGAGGACCGTTGATGCAGTCTTTTGTTGCCTGCGGTTACAGGGGGAAGATTCTGTCGACCCACTGGAGATTTCTTCAGAGCTCCTGGTGCAAGAAGGAGGCAGGCTACCCCTAGAGCATGCACCACCTGGAAACAGTCGAGAAAGCCGTCAGGATGAAGCGATACAAGGTTGCTAGTAGTCGTCTGGCTACTTTGTTGCGGTTTTGCAGGCGTCCTGAGCAGTCAGCGGTCGATCCTTTGGCAGAAGGTGAAGAGGGAGATGCAGAGGAACTCTGGTGAGCTCTTGCATTCGTTATCTGAAAAATTCCCCAAAGCAGAGACCCTAAATAGCCAGAAAAGGAGGTTTGGCTACCCAGGAAGGAGGATTGGCTACTAAGAGAGGTAAGGGCCTATCAGAAGGAGTCTCTGACGTCACCTGCTGGCACTGACCACTCAGAGCAGTCCAGTGTGCCACAGCCACCTCTGTTTCCAAGATGACAGAGGTCTGGGACACACTGGAGGAGCTCTGGGCACCTCCCCTGGGAGGTGCAGGTCAGGGGAGTGGTCACTCCCCTTTCCTTTGTCCAGTTTCGCACCAGAGCAGGGCTGGGGGATCCCTGAACCGGTGTAGACTGGCTTATGCAGAGATGGGCACCATCTGTGCCCATCAAACCATTTCTAGAGGCTTTCTTCCAGCCTTCACACCTATTTCCAAAGGGAGAGGGTGTCCCACCCTCTCTCAGAGGAAATCCTTTGTTCTGCCTTCCTGGGCCAGGGCTGCCTGGACCCCAGGGGGGCAGAAACCTGTCTGAGGGGTTGGCAGCAGCTGCAGTGCAAACCCTGAAAAGGCAGTTTGGCAGTACCCGGGTTCTGTGCTAGAGACCCGGGGGATCATGGAATTGTCTCCCCAATGCCAAAATGGCATTGGGGTGACAATTCCATGATCTTAGACATGTTACATGGACATGTTCAGAGTTACCATTGTGATGCTATACATAGGTAGTGACCTATGTATAGTGCACACGTGTAATGGTGTCCCCGCACTCACAAAGTCCGGGGAATTTGCCCTGAACAATGTGAGGGCACCTTGGCTAGTGCCAGGGTGCCCACACACTAAGTAACTTTGCACCCATCTTTCACCAGGTGAAGGTTAGACATATAGGTGACTTATAAGTTACTTAAGTGCAGTGGTAAATGGCTGTGAAATAACTTGAACGTTATTTCACTCAGGCTGCACTGGCAGGCCTGTGTAAAAATTGTCAGAGCTCCCTATGGGTGGCAAAAGAAATGCTGCAGCCCATTGGGATGTCCTGGAACCCCAATACCCTGGGTACCTCAGTACCATATACTAGGGAATTATATGGGTGTACCAGTATGCCAATGTGAATTGGTAAATGTAGTCACTAGCCTGTTAGTGACAAATTTGGAAAGCAGAGAGAGCATAACCACTGAGGTTCTGGTTAGCAGAACCTCATTGAGACAGTTAGGCATCACACAGGGAACACATACATATAGGTCACAAACTTATGAGCACTAGGGGCCTGGCTAGCAGGGTCCCAGTGACACATAACAAACATACTGACAACATAGGGTTTTCACTATGAGCATTGGGCCCTGGCTAGCAGGATCCCAGTGAGACAGTAAAAACACCCTGACATATACTCACAAACAGGCCAAAAGTGGGGGTAACAAGTCTTGAAAGAGGCTACTTTCTCACACATACTGAACTGCAAGTTTCTAAATATACCACAGATATCATGTCAATCAGCCAAACACTATTTTTGCTACTCAAACAACCCAATGCAGAAAGAACATCACAGAAGCTTAGGATCCCAGACAATTTCACAAACACATATAAGTCACAGACGACACAAGATTACAACTGCCATGCAAAGTGACAATCATGGTGCAACCAACAACAAAATACTTACCCACATTTCCTCTATCAGCCGATCAGGGTTACGTGATCCAGCCATGGATCATGACCCCATTTGCCAACCCAAGCACAGCAGCAGAGCGTGTCTATAATGAGGCACACCGTAGGACACGCACCATAGTTGAGCGGACTTTTGGCATCCTGAAGTCCAGATTCAGGTGCCTGGACATAACCGGAGGCAGCCTCCTACATTCCCCTGAAATGGTCTGCAAGATAATTTTGACCTGTGCCATCCTGCACAACATTTGTGTGAGGAGGAACATTCCCCTCTTTGAACCTGAACAACAAATGCCTGAAGAGGAGGAGGATGCTGTCTGGGAAAATGAGGGGTAACATCCTAACACAGCTGCAGGATTGTGTCGCAGACAACAGACCGTACAAAACTTCTTCTAAATATAGTCACCATCACCGCTTTGTTATCATATGGAATTAAACACCTCACCTCATCACTCAGTCATGATCTGTGTAATTATGTATGCATCACATGATCTCTAGGACTCATAATCAGAGTTTTGCCTCATGGAGCATTGCAGAAATACAAATTGCAAAAGCCACATCACATTTGATGGGTATGAATGTACAGAAAACATCACACACACTTTTTTAATGACATATATCCTGTCTATTTCATAATTGAAGGGCAATATCATAGGACCACAGCTATGAGACACATCCATGTTGCCAACATGGTCCATTGCAGCATATGACACACAACTAAGACACCATCAATCATAAGGTAAAAAAGTGCATAATACATGAGGCAGTGGATGTGCAATTGCATTGGTAAAAGGAATGTATGACCAGACCCTTGACAGCAGTAAGTCTGACATCAGCTATCTCTGCAAGGAGCATGTGTGACAAGATGTGCATCAAACATGAAAATGGATAGCGCAAGTGCCCCAGGTATGACAAGCATTGCTCACAAGACATGCCCTGCTCAGACCATCCCAGGTAATAAGTCCTTCTACTGCCATGTTTTAAGTCTCTTCCTAACCTTCTCTAGGGGGCGCTGTAAATGGACTATCTGTACCCTGGGAATTATCATCTACACTCACCCAGACTCCCATTCTGACTCCTGTGTGCTTCCCTCTTAAGTATGGCATGCCATAGTTCTAGTTCATCAGTCTGCATGGACTTCAGGTCCGATAATAAACAGCCTGGTAGTCGGTAATACCTGCATTCTGCTGTCCATTGCTTCCCATGTGAAAGGTCCAGTTGGCCCTTTGAACTTGATTCTCAACTCCAGGACTTGTGAGAGACTGAAGCTGCACACACCTGTGAGCACTCTCATGCAGCCCAGCCATTTGAACCTGCCCTGCCTTTGCTGCTGCCTGGAACTGCTTAGAAGCTGCCATTTTCTGAATCTCCTTGTTGTGCATTTGCACACAAATCACTTGTGTACCAGAGCCCTTGGGGGATTGTGTAACAGTGCCTAATACATCAGAAACTGATCTTTGTTCCCATAGTTTTGTTCCTGCTTGTCCCAGTCAGAGTCTGCTCACTGTGTATTTGCCTTGTTCATGTTTGTTCCTGACAGAGCCTGCATCCTGTTAGCCAGGCTGCTTCCAGTCTTTGCGTTAACCAGAGATGCTCCCTGTGGCTACATTTGTCTCATAGTTGGTTTCCATGCCCTCTGTTTCCTCTTGGGGTATTGTGTCTGGTAGGTCTACGATGAATCCTCAAATGTATAGTATAATTTAATTAGTTTACCTAGCGTATTTTGTTCCGGGACATGTATTCAAATGGACTAATCCAGCCCCCATCCCTTGTCTGGTTTTGCATGTATTCATTAGTGCCAAACAGTGACTGTGTGCTATGGCTTTATGCATGGATTTGGCACTGTACCTCTAGCACAACAAACAAGGGCTGCTTATGTGTATGTAAGGACAAAACATGTTTGTGCCCTGACGGTCCAGACACAGATTCACTTCTGCCCCCACTTTTTGATGGGGCTTGCGTGGTGACTAGCTGTGAGATTAATCAGCACAGAGGCACTGATGTTCCCTATTGCAGTGGGAATTTTAGAGCCCATCCTGTGTACAAATATTGTGATGAAACCTGCCTGTTTCCTGATCCATAACGTATTTGAGCACACCAAGGTTGATCTGTCTTCACCATTCTGAAATTTCTGCTGTGCCATAGCTGGACTATCCCCATGTGTGCCATGGGGATGTGATCTTTGGCTTTTGGTCAACTCTGCTTTAAAGGATACTCTGTTAATTCGAGGGTTGGCTCCATAGACTCATGACTAGACCTGCACGTAACTGTGACAACAGGGAGGCCAATACTGACCCAGGGCACACATGGCCACACACTTGAACTGGACACCTTTGAGCAATGAACCACTGGAAATATTTGAACACATGCAGCATGGTCTGCTGGTCCTCCACAGCCACAGGAGAAACACAGGTCATTTACATGACTCAAACTGTGGTGTACAATTTTAGGATTGGATTTGAGACTCTGTGTAACAAACACAGTACCTACTTAGCATGTTCAAATGCCTGACTCATGGGTAGTATACATACAGGTGACCATGAAGTGGTATCCAACATTTCATTACATGTGAGGGGTAACATATCTGACATAGCCATTATCAGCCTTCCTCGATCTTTCCTGTGTATAGTTAATCATGGGAAATGTTTTGTCCCCAATGTCAAGCAAGTACACACAGCATAAGAGGCAACAGATATTACAATCACATATCATGACTGATGTACCTCATTGAATGGCATCTGATGGTTATACCCATTTGTTACACATTTATACCAGCACATTACGCCAAATGTTTTGCATGCCATTCCCACAGAGGCACAACAATAATTTGAACAGACAATTCACACACATAAACACACAGGTCATGAGTCTATTTGTTTAGTAGCGTAGCCTTGCTGTGCTCTGTTGATGCAACACCTGCTCAAACTAAACAAATCCTATTTTATTTCCAAAGTTTGTGTTGCTGTTGCGTCAGTTAAGAGAGCTAATCCTGCACAACAACATGAGTATTATGGGCCGCAGTAGTATGGTCTGCCACATCATATCATCCTATCTTTGTATAGTTATAGGCTGCATGCATGTTAAAAATTGAAAAATCACTCAAACACAGTATAAGACAGATTTTTTGACGCAAAAATGACACTTATGCGTTAGAAAAGACGCATTTGCATTAAAAAAACACGCATATGCTTTAAAAAATGACGCTCACACACATTATCAATTGATCCCTATCATTAATTCCACCAACGCACCCCAGCAATGCTGTTATCCATTGAAAATGTATTGATCTTTGAATGCGTGGGAATTTTCACAAATATGCGTCAAAAAATATTGACACAAAACCCGTAAGCATCATACATTTACACGCAATACAAAAAACGGGCCGCAATTGATACAGGAAGTTATGTAATAGGATATCCTGTTTGCAGAAATGGTACAGTGGGTGTTCTTTCACTTTCACTTTGTAGTCTGTGATTATTCAAGGCTGTGGCCCTCATTAGAACCCTGGCGGTCAGTGATAAAGCGGCGGTAATACCGCCAACAGGCCGGCGGTCACCAAATGGAATTATGACCATGGCGGAAACCGCTCAGACAGACAGCCACTTTAACACACTGACCACCACCACGGTATCAACAAGCACCACAGCGGTAATGTCAACCGCCAGGCGGAAGACAATGTACCGCCCACACTATTACCACAGGCCTATCTGCCACCTTTTCCGGGGAAGTACCAACGACATCAAAAGCATGGCGGAAACAGAACACAGAAGTCAAAGGACTCACCTGTTGAGACTCAGGGAACAACCACGACGCCATGGAGCCCGAGCTGCACAAATTTCCGATGCTCGTCTACCTTTTTCTGCACTATGAACATCAACACCGGTGAAGACGACCACAGCGACTACTGCCGCCTAACACACAAGTGAGGGGGGAGGAAAAAGAGAGTTACACACACACGCAACATGCAATGCCCCACCCCCAACACCATACACACAACCAGATGCACAAACATTACATATTCGCCCCGTACCCTCAGGAATAATGCAAGGTCAAAATGATTTGAAGAAAGTGAGTGTAATACTATAAAATACTATGAATAAATGCATCAAAATACAAACGTATATACATATTTACAAATGTAGGGACACTGCCCAGTCCTCAATGTCCGTGGGCCACAGGGCCACAACACATAGGCTAAGGCCCGACATCACTCCTGCAACAACACGGAGAGAATACTGCAGGGGCATCTGGTTGAAAATACACAGGCACCTGAGGGGGACCAGGAAGGGGGGGCACCTCAGCCAGAAGATGATACAACACCACTGGTCCTGGAGGGGGCTACATGCCCTGTGCGCTGTCCTGTGGAGTGCCAGGTCACAGTCAATCTAGTGGGTGGTTTGCCCACTGCTTGGTGCTGGGGAGTGCAAGGCCACAGTCTCTCTAGTGGGTGGCTTGCCCACAGCTTGGTCCTGGGGAGTGCAAGGCCACAGTCTCTCTAGTGGGCGGCTTCTCAACTGGTTCTGGCGTGGGACTTGTGCCCAGTGCGCTTCATCGTGGGAAGGGTGGGGTGAGTGGATGGCTTCTCAACTGGTTCTGGAGGGGGCATTGTGCCCTTTGTGCTTCACCCTGGGAAGGATGGGGTGAGTGGATGGCTTCTTCCACTGGTTCTAGAGGGGCATTGTGCCCAGTGTGCTTCATCCTGGGAAGGATGGGGTGAGTGGGTGACTTCTCCACTGGTGCTGGTGGGGCATTGAGCCCTGTGATGCAGATCTTGGGGAGTGTAAGGTCACAGTCTCTCACCTGGGTGTCAGACCCACAGGATTTGCAGGGGCCAGGACGCACAACAGCCCATGTAGGCAGCACTACACACTGTCCACCAGCGGTGAAGGCTGCTCAGTGGTGGCAGTGGCAGGGCTGGTGTCGGTGTTGGCAGTGGTGGAGGGAGGCTCCAGCCCATCCCCTGCAGCCTCGGATGGCTGCCCACTGGGGCTGCTGCTGCTGGCAGTGGTGCTGGTGTTGGTGCTGGCAGTGGTGGGAGGAGGCTCCAGCCCATTCCCTGCAGCCTCAGATGGCTGAACCACCATGGTTGGTGGTGGGGGGTCTGAATGAGTCCCAGCACCAGGCCTCCTGTCCTTCCTGCCTGCAGCCGGGGATTGCCCCTTGCCCTTCCCTCCTGCAGCTGGTGATGCCTCCTTGCCCTAACTAGATGCTGCTGGTGGTGCATCCTTGCCCTTCCCTGTCGCAGCTGGTGGTGAGTCCTTGCCCTTCCCTGTCGCAGCTGGTGGTGCCTCCTTGCCCCTCCTTGATGCATCTGGTGCAGGTACTCTAGGAAAGTACTATCTTGCCTGGCATGTTGCCCCCATTTTTACTTGTGTGTCAGTTTGTTTTTGCCTGTCTCACTGGGATCCTGCTGGCCAGTACCCCAGTGCTCAAAGTTTTTGGCCTCAATGTGTTCCCTGTGTGATGCCTAACTGTGTCACTGAGGTTCTGCTAACCAGAACCTCAGTGCTTATGCTCTCTCTGCTTTAAAATTTTCCCTGTAGGCTAGTGACTATTTTCACCAATTCTGATTGGCACACTGGAACACCTTTATAATTCCCTAGTATATGGTACCTAGGTACCCAGGGTATTGGGGTTCCAGGAGATCCCTATGGGCTGCAGCATTTATTTTGCCACCCATAGGGAGCTCAGACAATTCTTACACAAGACTGCCACTGCAGCGTGAGTGAAATAACATCCATGTTATTTCACAGTCATTTTACACTGCACTTAAGTAATGTATAAGTCACCTACATGTCTAACCCTCACCTAGTGAAGGTTAGGTGCAAAGTTACTAAGTGTGAGGGCACCCTGGCACTAGCCAAGGTGCCCCTACATTGTTCAGGGCAATTTCCCCAGACTTTGTGAGTGCGGGGACACCATTACACGTGTGCACTACATATAGGTCAATACCTATATGTTGCTTCACAATGGTAACTCTGAATATGGCCATGTAACATGTCTAAGAACATGGAATTGTCCCCCATGCCAAATCTGGTATTGGGATGCCAATCCTATGCATCCCCGGGGCTCCAGCATGGACTCCGGGTACTGCCAAACTAGCTCTCTGGGGTTTTCACTTCAGCTGCCACTGCTGCCAATCCACAGACAGGCTTCTGCCCTCCTGGGGTCTGGGCAGCCCAGTCCCAGGAAGGCAGAACAAAGAATTTCCTCTGAGAGAGGGTGTTACACCCTCTCCCTTTGGAAATAGGTGTTAAAGGCTGGGGAGGGATAGCCTCACCCACCCTCTGGAAATGCTTTGAAGGGCACAGATGGTGCCCTCCTTGCATAAGCCAGTCTACACCGGTTCAGGGATGCCCCAGCCCCTGCTCTGAGGCACAACTGGACAAAGGAAAGGGGAGTGACCACTCCCCTGTCCATCACCACCTCAGGAGGTGTCTCTGACATTACCTGCTGGCACTGGCCACTCAGAGCTGTCCATTGTGCCCTCACACCTCTGCATCCAAGATGGTAGAGGTCTGGGACACACTGGAGGAGCTCTGGGCACCTCCCCTGGGAGGTGCTGGTCAGGGGAGTGGCCACTCCCCTTTCCTTTGTCAAGTTTTGCGCCAGAGCAGGGCTGGAGGGATCCCTGAACCGGTGTAGACTGGCTTATGCAGAGAGGGCACCATCTGTGCCCTTCAAAGCATTTCCAGAGGCTAGGAGAGGCTACTCCTCCCAGGCCCCTTCACACCTATTTCCAAAGGGAGAGGGGGTAACACCCTCTCTCAGAGGAAATTATTTGTTCTGCCTTCCTGGCACCAGGCTGACCAGGCCCCATGGGGGCAGCAACCTGTCTGGGGGTTGGCAGCAGCAGTAGCTGCAGGAGAGACCCCGGAAACTTAATTTGGCAGTACCCAGGCTCTGTGTTGGAGACCAGGGATGCATGGAATTGTCCCCCCAATACCAGAATGGTATTGGACTGACAGTTCCATGATCCTAGACATGTTACATGGCCATGTTCTGAGTTACCATGGTGACGCTACATGTAGGTATTGACCTATATGTAGTGCACATGTGTAATGGTGTCCCCACACTCACAAAGTCCGGGGAATTTGCCCTGAACAATGTGGGGCACCTTGGCTAGTGCCAGGGTGCCCACACACTAAGTAACTTTGCACCTAACCTTCACCAAGTGAGGGTTAGACATATAGGAGACTTATAAGTTACTTAAGTGCAGTGTAAAATGGCTGTGAAATAACGTGGACGTCATTTCACTCAGGCTGCAGTGGCAGTCCTGTGTAAGAATTGTCTGAGCTCCCTATGGGTGGCAAAAGAAATGCTGCAGCCCATAGGGACCTCCTGGAACCCCAATACCCTGGGTACCTAGGTACTATATACAAGGGAATTACAAGGGTGTTCCAGTGTGCCAATGAGAATTGGTAAAATTAGTCACTAGCCTGCAGTGACAGTTTTAAAAGCAAAGAGAACATAAACACTGAGGTTCTGGTTAGCAGAGCCTCAGTGATACAGCTAGGCACCACACAGGGAACACATACCGGGCATACTTTATGAGCACTGAGGTCCTGAGTAGCAGGATCCCAGTGACACAGAGGCAAAAACAAACATACATACAGTAAAATGGGGGGAAACTTGCCAGGCAAGATGGTACTTTCCTACACAACCCCCTCCCAAACAAGGGACAATAAGGCTAACCTTGCCCAGATGAGTCTTCATTGTCTAAGTGGAAATATCTGGAGAGTCCATCTGCATTGGAGTGGGTACTCCCAGGTCTATGTTCCACTGTATAGTCCATTCCCTGTAGGGATATGGACCACCTCAACAATTTAGTGTTTTCACCTTTCATTTGTTTTAGTAGAGGTTTGTGGTCTGTCTGAACAATAAAGTGAGTACCAAACAGGTATGGTCTCAACTTCTTCAGTGCCCAGACCACAGCAAAGGCCTCCCTCTCTATGGCAGACCAACACTTTTCTCTAGGGGTCAACCTCCTGCTGATAAAAGCAACAGGTTGATCCCGGCCCTCAGTAATCAGCTGTGATAGCACTGCCCCAACCCCTAATTCAGAAGCATCAGTCTGGACTATGGATTTCTTGGAGTAGCAAGGGCTTTTTAGGACAGGTGTAGAGCACATGACCTGTTTGAGCTCATCAAAAGCTTTTTGACAGCTAGCTGTCCACAATACCTTTTTAGGCATCTTTTTGCTAGTGAGATCATTAAGAGGGGCTGCTATGGAGCCATAATTCTTGATGAATCTCCTATGGTACCCCGTGAGGCCTAGAAAGTCTCTCACCTGGGTTTGAGTTGTAGGGGGAGTCCATTCCATAATGGTCTGAATCTTCCCCTGCAGTGGTGCAATCTGTTCCCCACCTATCAGGTGGCCCAGATAAACCACTTTCCCCTGCCCTATCTGGCACTTTGAGACCTTGATAGTGAGGCCTGCCTTTTGCAGGGCTTCCAAAACTTTCCACAGGTGGACGAGGTGATCATCCCAGGTTGATCTAAAGACGGCTATATCATCTAGATATGCTGCACTAAAAGCTTCCAACCCTTGTAGGTCTGTGTTCACTAACCTTTGAAAATTGGCAGGTCCATCTTTCAGACCAAAGGGCATTAGTGTGAATTGATAGTGCCCTTCAATGGTTGAAAATGCAGTCTTAGGTTTAGCATCTTCTGATAACCTAATCTGCCAATACCCTGCAGTTAGATCAAAAGTGCTTATATACTTGGAAGAAGCCAGTGTATCTATGACCTCATCTGCCCTGGGTGTAGGGTGAGCATCTGTCTTTGTTACTTGATTGAGCCCTCTATAGTCAACACAAAACCTCATCTCTCTTTTTACATCTTTACTGTGAGGTTTAGGGACAAGCACCACTGGGCTAGCCCATGGGCTTTCTGAAGGCTCAATCACTCCAAAGTCTAGCATTTTCTGAACCTATTGTTTAATGCAGTCCCTGACATGGTCAGGCTGCCTATAGATCTTACTCTTGACAGGTAAACTGTCTCCAGTATCAATTGTATGTTCACACCAAGTAGTGGTACCTGGTATCAGTGAATAGAGTTCAGAAAACTGACTTAAAAGATTTATGCAGTTATCTTTCTGCTCTGCAGTAAGACAATCTGCAAGTACTGCTCCCTCCACTAAGCCATCAGCTTCAGTGGTGGAGAAGAGATCAGTGAGAGGGTCAGTCTGTGTTTCCTGTCCCTCATCAGTTGCCATGAGCAGGGTGAGATCAGCCCTGTCATAGTAGGGTTTCAGGCGGTTGACATGGAGCACCCTAAGGGGACTCCTGGCAGTGCCAAGGTCTACCAAATAGGTAACCTCACCCTTTTTCTCAACAATTAGATGGGGTCCACTCCATTTGTCTTGGAGTGCTTTTGGGGCCACAGGCTCCAATACCCACACCTTCTGTAATGGGTAGTAATGAGTCAGGATGGCCGTCTGGTCGTGCCATTGCATTTGCAGCTCCTGGCTGGCCTGAAGGTTTTTTCTGGCCCTTTTCGCATACTCAGCCATTCTTGATCTTAGGCCAAGTACATAGTCCACAATATCTTGTTTAGTAGCTTTTAAAGGTTGTTCCCAACCCTCCTTAACAAGAGCAAGGGGACCTCTCACAGGGTTCCCAAAGAGGAGTTCAAAGGGGCTAAAGCCCACTCCTTTTTGGGGTACCTCCCTGTAAGCAAAAAGGAGGCAAGGTAACAGGACATCCCATCTCCTTCTGAGTTTTTCAGGGAGTCCCATTATCGTACCTTTGAGATTTCTATTAAACCTTTCAACCAGGTCATTTGTTTGTGGATGGTAAGGGGTGGTAAACTTGTAAATTACACCATATTCCTTCCACAATGCTTTGAGGTATGCAGACATGAAGTTACTACCTCTGTCTGACACCACTTCCTTAGGGAAACCCACTCTGGAAAAAATTTCAAGGAGGGCCTTTGCCACTGCAGGAGCTGTAGTGGTCCTTAAGGGGATGGCTTTAGGGTGTCTAGTGGCATGGTCCACTTCCACCAGGATAAATCTATTGCCTGAAGTTGTTGGAGGGTCAAGGGGGCCAACTATGTCAACCCCTACCCTTTGAAAGGGTACCCCAACCACTGGGAGTGGAAGTAAGGGGGCATTTGGAGTGCCACCAGTCTTCCCACTGGCTTGGCAGGTCACACAAGAGCGACAAAACTCTTTAGTGTCCTCTGACATATGAGACCAGTGAAACACGGGAACAACTCTGTCCCAAGTCTTACTTGGGCCCAAATGCCCAGCCAAAGGAATGTCATGTGCCAAGGTAAGAAGAAACTATCTGTATTGCAAGGGAATGCCCAATATCCTGGCAGCTCCAGGTTTAGGGTCCCTTGACTCAGTATACAAGAGTTTGTCTTCCCAATACACATTTTGGCTATCACTGACATCCCCATTCTGCTGCTTGACAGCTTGCTGTCTTAAACCCTCAAATGTGGGACAGGTCTGCTGTGCCACACTCAGCTCTTCCCTAGCAGGCCCCCCTGCACCCAAAAGCTCAGCAGTGTCTGCTGCCAGCTCATCTGGTGTAGGTTCTGCACAGGGAGAGGATTTCTCTTCCTCAAAAGGGGAATCTTCTGGAGAGGGAGGGATAGTGGGCAAGGATTTACCCTTTCTACCCCTAACTTTTGGGAGCACTTGGTCCATTGTTCCAGGATCCAAGTTTCCTTGTCCTTTTTGCTTTTTGGCCTGAGCCCTTGTTAAAGCACAGATATGCCATTAATGCCCAGCGTTGCTGCATGAGCCTCCAACTCCACTTCAGCCAAAGCTGATGTCTCCAAATCATTGCTCAGTAAGTAATCTACAGTTAATTCAGTGGCTACCACAACTTTCTTTGGACCAGTAACCCCCTCTCCCCCCAGTTGAGATTCCCAACAGCCATGGGGTGGCTAAGTGTGTTATTGTGAGCATCAGTCACTTGGTACTGCTGACCAAGTAGGTGTTGATCAGGGTGAACCAGTTTCTCTATAACCATAGTTACACTGGCTCCTGTGTCCCTGTAGGCCTCAACCTCAACACCGTAAATTAGGGTTAGTTGCTTGTACTTACCCATATTAGGGGACAAGCAACCAAGGTGACAAAATCAATGCCACCATCAGAGACTACAACAGCCTCTGTGGTCTCCCTAACAAGACCAACCCCAACTACACTGCCAATGGTAAGCACAGCTACACCTTTAGATTGTCTATTTGTAGTAGACTTCCCACCACCACTGCTATTACTAGGGCCACTAGAGGTTGCATTTGGGGTTGAGGTAGTGGGAGCCTTGGTATTTTTCTTTGGACAAGTGGCATCACATGCCTAATGGCCTTTTACTTTACATAAAAAACACCATGGCTTTTTCTGATTGTGAGAAGAGGATTTGGACCCACCACCCCCGGAGGATTTTTGTGGGCCTGATGAAGACTCAGAATCTTTTTATCTTTGTCCCCACCCTTGTCAGAAGACTTACCATCCTTTTTGTTGCCAACCTTGTCACCCCCTTTATGAACTTTTTCTGTTCACTCTTGTTCTGACCCATTTGTCTGCCTTCTTTCTCAATTCTTGGGGAGAGGTCAGATCTGAGTCTACCAAGTACTGGTGCAACAAATCAGACACACGATTGTTCGAAATATGCTCTCTCAGGATTAAATTATACAGGCTTTCACAGTCAGTCACCTTACTGACATCTAACCAACCCTCCAAGGCCTTCACTGAACAGTCTACAAAGTCTGTCCAGTCTTGAGAGGACTCTTTTCTGGTGTCTCTGAAGTTAATCCTGTATTGATCAGTGGTTAAGCCAAATCCATCCAAGAGAGCATCTTTCAAAACTCTTTAGTTATTAGCATCACTTTCTCTGACAGTAAGGAGCCTATCCCTACCCTTACCAGTGAAAGATATCCACAAGATAGCACCCCTCTGGCTTTGAGGGACCAACTGTACCATACAGGTCCTCTCAAGTGCAGCAAACCACTTGTTAATGTCATCCCCCTCCTTGTAATCGGGGGCTATCTTATGCAGGTTTCTGGAATCATGTTCTCTCACAGGACTGGTATCAAAAACACTGCTGCTGCCACCATGGGGAACTAATCCCAACCTCTGCCTTTCCTTTTCCACATCCAGAGATTCACTGTCTTAAGCCAGCTGCTGCTGTTTAAGCTTCAGCCTGGCCTCTTCCAACCTCAGATTTCTGAGTTCCCTTTCCATTAAGTTTTCCTCAGGGTGGGAGGTTTGGAAATTGTGAGACACTGACGGAAGGTGGGAATTGGCAGAGTTAGACCTGTCCCTAACTGGCTGGACTCTAGTAACCTGGCCTTTACGAGTTAAAGGTGCCCTACTAGTGTGTGACCCGCTCCCACTACCAGTGTCACTGGATTGCCTGTTAACTAACAGGACCTTGGAAGAATCCTCCCCAGCATCCTCAGGGGACTCCTCTGAGTATGGCTGGGTACCCCCTCCCCTATCTCCTGATCCTGGTATGGGCCAGACTGGTTCTGGTCACTTTCTAGGAGAAGGCTAAGGAGACGATCTTTTGTGGGATTCTTACCAATACTTAAACCCCTTTCACTGCAGAGATCCCTCAATCTTTTAAAGTTTAAACTACCATATGTTGCCTGGACAACTGTGGGAGTGAGTTCTACTGCAGACATGATTGTTAGAAAGAGTTTAAGGTAGGGAGAAAAAAAGTTTAGAAACTTTTAGAGAAAAGATAAAAGCTTTTAAAAACTTTTCAAAACTTTTCAAAATATTTCTAAAACTTTTTAGAAAGTTTAAAGAAGGAAAGGTAAACTGTTTAGGTTAACTGTGTATATTCTGAAGTATTTGGTATATATTTTCTTATGAAAAGCACCAATGACAAAGTGGTAAAGCAATTACAAGTACTTATCCCACTGCTGCCACCAATGTAGGAGGCTGTCTGTCTTATAGTGGGTACCTGATGGTCCTTAAACCTTGTACCAGGTCCAGTTATCCCTTATTAGTAGTGTTCTAGCAGCTTAAGCTGATAGAGGTAGCTATAGCAGAGCAGCTTAGGCTGAACTAGGAGACATGCAAAGCTCCTACTATACCACTTATATCATATGGCACTATATCCTAAGAATCACAAAACTCAGAGTTACTAAAAATAAAGGTAGTTTATTTTAGTGAAAGTGTGCCAAAAATATCTCAGAGGATATACTCCCTTAGGAGGTAAGTAAAATACACAAAATATACACACAAACTAAAATCAGGTAAGTAAACAGTTAGAAAAGTAGTGCAAACACTGCAGAACACAATAGAATGCATTAGGAGACAATAGGCCTAGGGACAGCACAAACCATATACTCCAAAAGTGGAATGAGAACCACGAATGGACCCCAGGCCTAGTGTAGTGTGCAGAGGGTCGCTGGGAGTGTAAGAAAACACTAAGGGTGTCCAAGATACCCCAACCCAAAATCCTGAAAAGTAGGAGTAAAGGTATCCTACTATCCCAGAAAGACAGTAAAGTCGAGATAGGGGATTCTGCAAAGGCAACATCTGACTGCAAAGCACTGAAGATGCATTCCTGGACCTGAGGACCTGTAAAGGAAGAGGACCAAGTCCAAGAGGCACGCAAGTGTCCGGGGGGGCAGGAGCCCACTAAACCACAGATGAAGGTGCAAAATGGCTGCCTCTGCGTGGAAGAAGCCAAAGATTCTGCAACAACGGAATGTACCAGGAACTTCTCCTTTGGTCAGAAGATGTCCCACAGCGTGCGGAAGGATGCAGAGTTATTTCCAGGCAGAAAGACTGTAAACAAGCCTTGCTAGCTCCAAGAGTCACAGTTGAAGATAAGGGGTGCTGCCCGGACCCAGGAAGGACCAGGAGGTCGCCCCTTGGAGGAGGAGAGAGAGAGGAGGCACTCAGCAACAGAGAGAGCCCTTGCAGAAGCAGACAGCACCCGCAGAGGGACTTGAACAGGCATTCAAGAAATCTGAGCATTGCGGTTGTCTCAACACAATAAAAGAGGTACCCACGAAGCCGGTGGTCAACTCAGCAAGTTAAGCAATGCAGGACGGAGTGCGGGGGACCTTGGCTGTGCTGTGCACAAAGGAATCCTTGCAAAAGTGCACAGAAGCCCTAGCAGCTGCAGATCATGCAGTACACAGGATTACTGTCTGGCGTGTGGAGGCAAGGACTTACCTCCACCAAATTTGGACAGAAGGACCTCTGGACTGTTGGGGTCACTTGGATCCAGCTCCTGTTTTCCAGGGACCAAGCTCGTCAGGATGAGAGGGGACCCAGAGGACCAGTGATGCAGAAGTTTGGTGCCTGCATTAGCAGGGGGAAGAGTCAGTCGACCCACGGGAGATTTCTTCTTGGCTTCCAGTGCAGGGTGAAGGCAGACAGCCCTCAGAGCAGGCACCACCAGGAAACAGTAAAGAAAGCCGGCAGGATTAGGCGCTACATTGTTGCTGATAGTCGTCTTGCTACTTTGTTGTGGTTTTGCAGGCGTCCTGGAGCAGTCAGCGGTCGATCCTTGGCAGATGTTGACGAGAGAGATGCAGAGGAATTCTGTTGAGAGCTCTTGCATTCGTTATCTGAAGAGAAACCCACAGGAGTGACCCTAAATAGCCCTCAGAGGAGGATTGGCTACCTAACCAGGCAGAAGCCTATCAGGAGGGGTCTCTGATGCCACCTGCTGGCACTGGCCAATCAGAGGTCTCCATTGTGCCCTCACACCTCTGCATTCAAAATGGCAGGCTCTGGGACACACTGGAGGAGCTCTGGGCACCACCCCTGGGGTGGTGATGGACAGGGGAGTGGTCTCTCCTCTTTCCTTTGTACAGTTTTGCACCAGAGCAGGGGCTGGAGGATCCCTGATCCGGTGTAGACCGGCTTATGCAAGGAGGGCACCATCTGTGTCCTTCAAAGCATTTCCAGAGGGTGGGGGAGGCTACTCCTCCCCAGCCCTTAACACATATTTCCAAAGGGAGAGGGTGTAACACCCTCTCTCAGAGGAAATTCTTTGTTCTGCCTTCCTGGGACTGGGCTTCAGTGGCAGTCCTGTGCAAGAATTGTCTGAGCTCCCTATGGGTGGCAAAAGAAATGCTGAAGCCCATAGGGATCTCCTGGAACCCCAATACCCTGGGTACCTAGGTACCATATACTAGGGAATTATAAGGGTGTTTCAGTGTGCCAATCAGAATTGGTGAAAATGGTCACTAGCCGGCAGTGACAATTTTAAAAGCAGAAAGAGCATAAACACTGAGGTTCTGGTTAGCAGAGCCTCAGTGATACAGTTAGGCACCACACAGGGAACACATATAGGTCACAAACTATGAGCACGGGGGTCCTGGCTAGCAGGATCCCAGTGACACAGGCAAAAACAAACTGACACACATGTAAAAATGAGGGTAACAAGCCAGGCAAGATGGTACTTTCCTACAATCATCCTTTAATGAAACCAGATTGTTCCTTGATGATGAGTTTGGGAAAAAATTGTGTTCTAAACAAAAATCCAAAGTTTCGTATTAATTTGATGGTCAATATTAGCCTATGAGATAGGTCTCAAATTTTTACAATATTTAGAATCTTTACAGTCTTTTGAAATTAATCAAATAATGGTGGCTTTACAGGCCCCACAAGCAGAACCTATGGTAATAAAATAATTAAACTATTCCAATTGCTTAGGAAACAAGATACTAGAAAAACGTGAATACAATTCTATTGAAAGAACAAGCTTTACCTTATTTGAAAGCAGCTTTGACTTTATCATCCAGGGAAATGTTATGCTCTATAGAAGAGAAATTTAACTTACTTCCAACCATCCTCTGACATAAGTATAAATATTTTTTAATATCTAAAACATCAGGAGAAAACCCTGGAGAATGCAGTTTTTCATAATATTAAAAAATGCCATCCCTAGTCTCTCTATCGTTACATATTAGATTGCTACTAACATCGAATAATTACTCCACTTTCAAATGTTCCTTCTTCTTAAGATAATTGGAAAAAACTTTACCATAAAATCTTGCACTATTTTTCAGAAGAAAAGTAGGGTCAATCTCAGTTGTTTTTTTATTAAACTCTAACTTTGATTTAACTAAATTCTGCACTGCATTTTTCTAATTATATGTGTAAAACTGAAGTGTTAAGCTTTTTTATTTTATCTAAGAATAATTTACTATCACAATCAACTTTTTTTTACTTTTTGAAACAAAATCTCTTATGACAGCTCAAGATGATGTTTGAACGCAACTCAAATAACAGCAATGAGAGATGGAGAAGATTTATATATCTTAAAGAAATTAACAAAATCCTGAAAAGTGTTTAGAATGTTTTTGAAAAGGAAATAAATCAAAATCTATGATCACAGGGGCATGATCCGAGATCAGTAAGGACCCAAATTAAGTACTCACCAAATGTTGAGTGAGGGTTTACTGAGAAACATGTGATCAAGAAAGGACTGTGAATTATAGGCCAGTAAGAATATTGCATATTCCATCAACAAAGGTTTACAAATAGTCCAGGAATCCACCAACATTTGTTTAATGGAAGAAAATGTTTTTGCAATTTATTAGGGACAAACTTAACTTTGGAGTTTCTGTTTATAAAATTATCTGTCCCTTGATTACAGTCGTACTTCGAAATAAAGTATTGGTCATCAAACTAGAGACATTTTTTAATCTCAGACAAAAAATCATTATCATGCTAAGTAGGACCATAAATTCCAAAAATAGTAATAGGAATCATAATAGGTATAGTAATAATTATCTTAATAGCAATTACGTGACTAGGCAGCTATCCATCTACTATCTCCATCAATATACAGTATTGTGATCTAATAAAAACATTTTTATATGTTTATTACCCAAAATAACAGCATTATTATATTTCTTGAAAGTAGGAGACACCTCAACCCTGTCCACTCAACCTCGCTGAAGTTTCTGAGCCTCCATTGTTAATAAATGTGTTTCTTGTAGAACAAGAATATCTAGATTAAGGGCCTCATTACAAGGCTGGTGGTCTTCTGACAGCCAGCATCCCGATGGAGGTCGGACCACCGCACTCTAGGTGGTCTGACTGCCACATTACAACCCTTTCAGTTGGACTGCCTCAAAACTGCTGTCGCCGCCAGGAACATTGTTCCGACGCGTTGGTGGGGGTCAGATTCTTGGTCAGCCATGCAGCGCTGAACTCAGTGCTGCCGTGCTGATCACAACTTTGGAAAGGGTGGTGGAAAGCCAGTGCTGGGGCCACAGGAGTGTCTGCACTGCCCATGACCATATCATAAGCAGCGCAGGCCCCCCCTGCCCAGCACCCTCTCAATGCACACTGTTTGATATGCAGACAGTGCACATTCCAATGGAGCTGGAGCACAGAGAAAAGTAATGACAGTTTTATGCAAAGAGGTTTTGAAAGAAAGGAGGCACACAAGAGAAGAAAATAGAGAAATAAAGGAAAGAAGAGTAGAAGGCTAAAAAAGGGGAAGACATAGCAGCAAGATACAGAAAGCACAAAAGACATAGCAACTGCAAGATATACCTGAAAGGGAATATGAGGTTAGGAAATAGAGACAGCACATTAAGGAGATGAGACAGCTAGAGGGTTACAGAGTGGTGAAAGGATAACAATGCAAGACATTAGGTCAGCAGAAAGACAAAATGTTGCAGCCTCTAAGGAAAAAGAGAAAAGATAAACAACTTCAGCAAGTCACAAATAAAACCAGACAATCATTACGGTTCTGTAAATCAAGATGAGGAGGGAATTGATGTGTCCGTCATTTTAACTCTATTTTCAGCAGTTAATTCTTAAAGTTTAGCAGGATCTTTACACATGACTGTTTATCCATAACAGTCACCCAAACATAGCATGGATGGATCTGAGCATATTTGGCTTGCATCGAGTGAAGAGCAGCATGAAAGTCTAAAAGCTCTTTATGTATATTAGCTGTTTCTTTAGTGACATCTTGAGACAGAAAAATGTTCCTGTCCATCAAATATAATTGTTTCATGGCCTTGCTGCATTGAGGACCTCTAGAATATCAGTAAATAATGAAATAGTAAACAACAACACCTCTTGGTTTAGGGAAATTTGGCAGAAAATATACTTCTCAGGCACAGGGCCTCATTATAAGTTTGGATGAGGTGGAGGCCGCCCGTCAAACTCATACTGCCACTAGAGCGCCATTGCAGGCTAAACCCCACCAGTCCTATATTGAATTTCCCGCTGACCCAGCGAGCAACAGGGCCGTAACATTTCAGCCTGCTCGTAATCGAGCCAACTGCAATGTGGCGTGCAGCAGCACCCATCGCGCATTCCACTGCCCGTAATTCGGGAAGTGGAATGCATGACGGGGATGTGCATGGGGTCCCCTGCACTGCCCATGCCAAGTGTATGGGCAGTGCAGGGGCCCAGGGGCCCCCGATGCCCCCATTCCATCAGCTTTTCCAAGGCAGTGTAAACCGCTATGGAAAGGCTGGCGGTATGGAACTCGTAATACTCCCCGGCGGAGTACAACTGCAGGGACTGCCAGGCTGCAGGCTGGCGGCAGCCTGGTGGTATCGGCAGTGGGACCGTGGCAGCTCTGCGGTGGTCATAATGTGGCAGTCGGAGGCAGCTCTGTCGCGGTCATAATGTGGCGGTCGGAGATGCCACTACCGCGCGGTCTGACTGCCACCGTGGATCTGGTGATCTGAAGACCACCAGACTCATAATGAGGCCCACAGTCCATTAGCTCATTGGATATTTAACTGTGTAGTTTCTGGTAAATCTAACAACTTAAAGAGAAAGGAGGAAATATTATATTGAATCATTCTATTCAATTTGCTCTGGAAGACCATAATTACACAAATTATTCCTTGTATTCCTGTTGGCTAAATCTTCTAACAGTTTTTAAAAGATCTAATTTCCTTCTGCATGGAGTCAATTTTGACAGTTGCATTTTGAATATTGCTTATTCTCTGTTCTCTTTCGGTAACCCTTTTTTCCAAAAAAGGCCATTCATTATCCAATATATGTAATTGTTTATTTGACCCCTCAACATGAGAACAAAGGAGTCTTAATTTCTCCAATAAGATCTTCATAGAAATGGATCAAGTGGATGGGCTAGGAGAAGGAGGTTGTTGTTTCGCTCTTTTGGAAGCAGATATAGAATTAAATGATATTGATGATGGAATTAGTTTAAGGATTGCAGAAGGCTTAGTTTTGTTTTTCTAAGCCAGAGAGTCATCCATGTTAAGGAGAGAATGTAAAGAGGCTTCTTTGTTTTGAGAGTGAGGAGGTAATTTATACAACCGTTTATGCCTTATTTTTCCCATAGAAAGAGAATAACCAACATAAAATAAAGCAGGTGGCTGGAGAGAGAGGGAGCCAGAGCCTGGGTGAAGGTGGTCACAGCGGTGATCTCCCCTGAATATCATCTGATGTAGTGGATGAAACTGCAGAAGAAGTGTGACTCTGAGGCACATACCTAATCATGCACTATGGACTCCATAAGCTCAGCGACTAAGCCTTTATGGTGTAACCTGCACCCTGCACAATCCAGGCAGATTTATAGCATTAGGGGACAATAAGTAATTGGTTTCTGCCAGGGAGGGAAGTAGACACTGTGGCCCTCATTATGACCCTGGTGGTCACCAGACCTCCAGGGCCATGGTGGGACCCCTGCCGCCAGGTTGCCGCCGGTCGATAGCCTGGCAGTCTCGGTATATGTAATTCACCAGGGCAGCACTGCTGCCCTGGTGAATACGAGTCCCCTTTTTACCAGCCTTTGCATGGCGGTAATCCTGCCATGCAAAGGCTGGCAGAAAGGAGGTGTTGGGGACCCCATGGGTGCCCCTGCACGGCCCATGCATGTGGCATGGGCCGCACAGGGGCCCCCATGGACAGTCCCATCGTGCTTCCCATGCTTTTTACTGCCCGAATTACAGACAGTGGAAAGCATGATGGGCGTTCTATGCCTACTGCACTGCCACAGTGTCGCTGGCTCGATTAGGAGCTGGCATCAATGTTAAGGCCCTGCTCACCGCTGGGCCGGCAGGTGGAAATGCTGTTTCCACCTGCCGGCCCTGCAGTGAACTCCTAATGGGGCCAGCGGTGTTCAGGCCGCACAGGAGGCGTGGTGGTGGTGCCACCTGCCAAACTCATAATGAGTGAATGTTTGTAAAAACTGGAGGACTGGTGGGGTGATTACTTGAAAACTGCACCCGCACCTTTTTTACTGTTTGGGCCATCAAATGAGCTGATGTTTGAACAGAGTTGGGTTAGCATAGAGGAGATTACCAGTGATGCGCAGTTTCCTAGTAATGTGGGACAATACAAACAGTGGATGCAGGGTAACTGGCAGTAACCCTTGAGCTAGGATTTGAAGGTATTGGCGATGAACGTAACCTCATTGTGCAATGTTTAATATCATATTGGATGAGAGGGAGGGATAAGGGCAGACATTTTTGGGGAGACACTGTTGGTTAAATTCAGCGTTTACCATGGGGTGGCTGAAGGTGGGGCGTTCATGATGCACAGCAATGCTACAGTCTTTTGTGAGTTCTGTGATCCTACATGGTGTGAGCTGTAATGTATGGCATGACTTTGCCAGGGTGAATATGAAACACACCTGGTATGCGTTATGAGAGCTGTGATGGTTGCCTTAGCTAAGATGGCCATGTAGAATGTTTGTAGCCTGGGCACCTATGTCAAAAGCTAGAGAGTAAAGTATCATCAGCATGGAATGGCTTTTTTTACAGGAGATAACATTACTAGATAGTGAGGAACAGAATCTGGGGGACAAATTGAGGGGCCAATTGTACTCATCGACCTACTCTAGCTATGCACAGGAACAATGTCTCTTTAATGTCTATGCTAGTGATATAGACAACTAAGATTTGTATGACAAAATCAGCCTCAAACTGATACCGTACATAAATATACTTTTAATATTGGTATGCAATTTTAATTGTGTTTTGGACAGGAGGGTGAATACACATCCACCTACATTATGGAGGGAACCCACTATGACTGCAGCTCTGTGGGAGGCAATGCTTAACATTAACTGCATGAACATATGGAGGACATATCACCCAGACAGCAGACTACTCTCTAGCATGTGCTACAGGCTTGAACAGGAACTACTAACAAATGAACACCAGTTGACCGGACTACTGAAAAGATGGGCAGGCCATCCATAGGGACCTGAAACACGCATTAAAGATCCAGTGACATGAGGTGAAATTTGAGGTAGGCTACACTGTTTCATGTATCGCCAATACAGACAAAATCTCTAAACAGAGGGAGATAAAACAGGTAGGTTGTTGACATGGCCACTGCGGTGAGAGAGCCAAGCTCCCTGATATTTGCCCTAAATGAAACAAATGGCACAATCATCTCTGCAAGTCAGGAATGAAGGGTCCCCCAAATGTCACAGGTCTTTGCCCTTGTAGACTCATTTATTATTCTTAGGGTGATGGACTACCAATACGAGGAACTGGAGACCAAGAAGGGGAGAAAGTTTGTGAAGCCATGAAGGGGCTCTCCTGCTATAGGTCATTGGGCCCCAAAAGGGTGCTGGCTGAGTTTTAACAATGCTACTCAAGACAGCTTGTACCAAAGCTTCTGGAGACACTCTACTGGGCTAGATGAGTGGGTGCCCTGCTGCCTTCTATGTGAAAGGCCATCATAATAATGATACCTAAACCTGATAAAAACTCCAGGGAGCCAGGCATGTATCATCTGCTATCCATGATCAATGTGAATACTCCAAAATTGTCAAAGACTCTGGTGACACATTTTCATCACATGTGACCCTCTGGTTGGAGACAATCAGTGCAGTTTTATGCCTGGTGGACATAAACATGTGAATATGGATAAGTTGTTGCATGTCCTACATGCTACCCAAAATGTGATGATGAATGGTGAATTAATGGAGCTGGACATTGAGAAACATTTAACACATGAAGTGGGATTTCAAGTGGCTGCTGCTACAGCAGATGGGGTTCAGCACGCCATTCACACAATGGGTTAAACTATTATACGATGCCTGAAGGGATTATTCGCACAGGAGTGGAATGGATCACTATTATGTGAGGGAAAAGGCAGGGCTGCCCCCTGCCATCCTTCTTATTTGCCTTAGCTATTGAACATCTGGCAGTGAGCCTGAGTGCAAAAGTGGCTGAATAGAGCATACATTGTCTCTTTGTATGCAGAAGATACAATTCGGTACCTTAGACTGCCAGGCCAGTCAATCCCTTTGCTGCTACTGAAGCTGATTACCTTCTGTGCAGCACTGGGACTCTGAGATAATAAGGGCAAGATAGTTTGCTGGGACAATGGACATGTGAAGAATTTGAAACTCTGCCTTACCCAGAACATACTTCGGAGGCCCCCAAGATTTTGCTACTTTTGCATACAGGTTGCTTATTCGCCAGAGGACCATGATATTTATAACATGAGCAGAGCCAGAACATACTTCGGAAACCCAGAGATTTCACTACTTTTGCATACAGCTTGCCTATTCAGCAGAGGACTATGATATTTATAACATGAGCAGAGCAGTATAGAGCCTCCAGGACTCCTTCAGGTTCTGATATCCACGTCCTCTGCAAGTTATGGGTAGGGAAGCACTTAGTAAGATGGTGTTTTCCCCATGCTGCCTTTACATGCTTCAAAACTCTCTCTATATGATCCAAAGGAGGACATCCCAGGAACTGGATAGTCTCCTGACTTCATTCGTATTCTAAAGTTAGCTAGAGATTGAGGGGACCTTGAGATCTCAGACTTTCACCTCTGCCACATAGCAGGGCTCCTACAATTTCAGTACAAGGTGTGAGGGGCAGCCAAACTGGAAAAAGCAACTACTACAGGGAGTCATGGAATTGACGGAGCATCGCCTGCATCTCATGAGTGCAGATTGCCCTTTTATGGTCAGACAGGTGCTACTGGCTTGGGAAATTGCAGTTAAATACACAATGCATAGACCTCCACATGCCAAAATGCGTCCCCCAAACCTTTTGCCTACTTACCTCCAATTAGTATTGAATTCTGTTTTTGTTGGACTTAAGACTCTGTGCACTTTACCACTGCTAAGCAGTGCTAAAGTGCTTGTGCTCACTCACCTAAACATGGTTTGATTGGCATTGACATAAATGGCATATTCAATGTATTCATAAGTTCCTTGTAGAGTGCTATAAACCAAGGGCCTGTAAATTAAATTCTATCAGTGGGCCTGTAGCACTTATTCTAGACAGTAATAAGTTGGTTATCCTGCACTGGCTACCTTTGGGTATACCTACATTTTCAGTGGCATCATGCATCCTATGTATGGTGTGATATCTGCTTATTTGTACACCAGTCATCCAGACCATGCAGGGCTGTATGATCTTTGCACATCAGACTTAGTCAGTACATTGACAAGTACATGTATGACATACTCAATTATCTAACAAGGTGTGGGTTACATTTATTTGCTAAATTTCTAGTATGAGGTCAGCAATTCCTGCTGTGCACTTCTCATTAGGCCTGTGTTGACACTGTATACGGTCAAGTACAGAACATAACCTATAGTCCTCTACTCAGGAGTTCACCCATTTGTGATCATGGTGACAAACATAGATCTAGAATCCCATAAATTGGTCATATGGAAAGGCTGGGCTGATCTTGACATTTACTGCTTTCACGTCGTGCAGTTCAACCACTAGATGTGTAGGCATCCCTATCTACACCCAACTTGCCAGCCACTATAACACTCCCAAACTGCAAGCCTGCTAGTATTAGTACAGTACTCACCAACATCATTACATTAGCTGTTGTGTCCTGGGATTTAGTAAGCAAGTATCCATGTCATGAACTCAGAAACAGATTGTGCCTCCACCTCCACATGATGTACTTGGGGACAAATTTATTGGCCCCACAAGGCGCCAGGGGATCACTCTTTGTGCAACTGCAGCTGCACACCCCAGTAAATCATGTCTATGAGGACATGCCTCTTGGAATGTGTCAAGACTGAACAAGTCACTGTGTTGCCTTACTCTGCACTTGAGTCTCATTCTATGAACAATGGGGATACTTGTGACACTTTCCCAGAGTGTTAAAACCATATATCCTGTGAGAGCACAAACACCTTACACATTTTGAGGAGAGGCATACAGTTTTGCTTCATATTGACTTGCTTCACTGCCCAATCAATATCCACCTACATGTGGGGCAATATGTACCTTTAGGTAAGAACTGTATACAGGCATTATTGGTAGACCTATCATTGACCAACAAGTCAGGTTGTGGTATACTATTGTGATCCATATGGTACTATATGGGGATAACAACGGTGACATTAGACACACTTCATATACTGCTAACATTTACACAATTTAGGAGCATTAACATTTGGGAAAGTCATGTTTATATTTCCTTTCCAGTATCTGACATCCACCCACTGTGTGGTGCCTGACCAGATGTCACACCCGTACATGTTTCAAAGATCACTGCAATGCCTAGGGATACAATGATATGTGTCTGTTAAGTTAACATACTAGTTGGCACATGAGATACACAACATTACCTAGTTCCTTTCACAGGTTTACCACAGTTCATGAGTCCCATGTACTGTAAATATGACTAAACTGGTAACAATGTAGGAGATGACGCCATCCCCTGGGCATAGTTACGTACCAGTTTGTGCTGATGGTATTGGTTTTCATGCTCCATTACATTGCCTCCCTGATGGTGCAGTGACCTGTGCTCCCATGTGTGACTGTCCTCTGGCTGTATGTTGCAACAAAAGGGAAAGGTCATCAGACACAACCAAGATATTTGCTTATGTGCAACCTGTCACAATACTATACATTTGCATCTGCATGCCATAGGCAGTGGTAAATGAATGATGGATACTATCTCATACCATTTGTAGGAAAGTACCATCTTTTTGGCATGTTACCCCCAATTTCTGTCTGATGTCAGTGTGTTTGTGTCACTGGGATCCTGCTAACCAGGACCCCCGTGCTTATGCTCTCTCTCCTCTAAATGTTGTCACTGCATACTGGTAACCCAGTATTTACTCCCAAATTGGTATACTGGACACCCCTTATAAGTCCCCAGGGTGTGATATTGAGATACCCAGCACATTGAAGTTCCAGGGGATCCGTATGGGCTGCAGCATTACTTTTGCCACCCATAGGGAGCCCATGCAAAGGCTTCTGCAGTACTGCCATTGCAGCCTATGTAATATTGTGCATGCACCCATTCACAGCCATTTACACTGCACCATGTCACTTATAAGTCACCCATATAACAGGCCTTCCAGCTCTCAAGGTTGGGTGCAGAGTACCTGTGTGTGAGGGCTCCCCTGCACATCATCCAGAACCATTTTCCCAGGCTTCGTGAGTGTAGGGACGCCATTTTACATGTGCACTGGACATAGGTCAATACCTATGTCCAGCTTCACAATGTCAACTCCGAATATGGCCATGTAAAGTGTAGGTGTCTAACATCTTGAAATTATACCCCAATGCTGATTCTAACATTGGTTGTATAATTCCATGCACTCTGGGGGCTCCACAGTGGACTCCAAGTACTGCCATACCAGCCTTTTGAGGTTTTCCAGGCAGCGCCAGCTGCTGCCACCTCACAGACAGATTTCTGCCCTCCTGTTGCTCAAGCAGCTTGAGCCCAGGAAGGCATAACAAAGCACCTTTACACCCTCTCCCTTTGGAAATAGGTTTTATAGGCAAGGGAGTGTTTTGAAGGGCACAGATGTTTCCCTCCTTGCATAATCTTGTCTATGCCAGTTCAGGGACCCCCAGTCCCTGCCCTGGCGCGAAACTGTACAAAGGAAAAGAGAGTGACTATTCCCCTGTCCATCACCGCCCCAGTGGTGGGGCCCAGAGCTCCTCCAGAGTGGCCCTGGGTTTTGCCATCTTGGATTCCAAGGTGGTAGGGCACTCTGGGAGCATCTGAGCAGCCAGTTACAGCAGGTGACATCAGAGCCCTCCCTTGATAGGTGCTTACCTGTGTAGCTGACCAATCCCCCTTTCAGGACTATTTAGGGTCTCTCCTTGGGGTGTTTCCTCAGGTTTGGATTGCAAAACTCCAGCAGGAATCCTCTGCATTCTTTACTTCACCTTCTACCAGCGAAGCTGCATCTGGGCCCTCCAGGAACTCTCCAAACTGCAACAAATAGCAAAGTTGAGTTCTGCAAAATTATAACTTCAGCTCCTTCCAGCAACTGCAACTGTCTCCAGGTCGTGCATTCTCTGAGGACTGCCTATCTTCAGCCTGCACCAGAAGAATGAGGGAATCTCACTTGAAGTGAAGGAATCACTTCTCTGCTCAAGCAGGCACCACTCTGCAGCGACGACCGGTGGGTTGAGTCCCCTCTCCTGAAGAAGTGCATGGATCCAGCAACATGGGTGGTGGACTGAAGTGGTCCTGACAGTCCTGACGTCCAGCTGTCCAACTTTGGTGGAGGTAAGAACTTGCCTACCCACGCAAGACAGTACCCCGTGCACCGCATGTTTTGCAGTTGCCAAGGCTTGTTGGCGTGTGATCCCTTTGTGTAGTGCTGCGTGGGCCTCCTTTTGCACCTGCTTTGTCCCCATGCGGTGGGACTCCTGTGTGTGCTGCCTGGTCTTCTAAGAGCTCTCTGAGTTGCTGAGAGCCCCCTTTTTCTCCCCCTCCTGGGAAGAGGCCACCAAGTCCCTCCTGGTCCCAGACAGCACCATTTTCCGCTAACCGCGAGCTTTGCATGTGCCAAGGCCTGTTGGTGAAATCCAGAAATGCAAACCAGACTGCAATCATCCATCCGGTGTGGGACATTATGTGCATCAACCAGAAACCTGCATCCGTCTTCTTGGGTGCAGTACTAACTGTTTGTCTTCAACGGTGGTTCCTCTTTGGCACCTTCATCTGGGTTAACAGAGGCTCCTGTTCTCCCTGGATTATTCAGTGCTTCTTGGACTTGGTCCTCTTCTTCCACAGGTCTTTAGGTCCAGGAATTCATTGTTGGTATCTTGCAGCCTCTTCTGATTCTTGCAGTGTATTCTATCACATGTTCTTGTGTGCTCTAGGAAATATACTCCTGCTTTCCTGGGCTCTGGGGTGGGTTCTATTACTTACCTTTGGTGTTGTCTCTCAATTCCAGTGCCCCTGTATACAGTACACTTGCCTAGGTGGATAACCGGATCTCGCATTCCACTTTTTTAGTATATAGTTTGTGTTTTGCCTAGGCCCATTTTTAACTATTTTGATTTTCACTATTTGCACTGTTTTCTAACTGTTTTTACAGCTATTACTGCATTCTAGTGTATATATTATCAGATCTCCTGGAATGAGAATGCATATTAAGGAATTGGTCACATACATACAAACAAGGAGGGCATTAGAAAAGTGGGACAGCAGAAAGGCAAAGAAGAGAGATGAGAAAAAAAGTGAAGCCAAATGTGCCTCCAGCAGGAACAAATGAAGCCGAGAACAATGTGAAAATAATGGCCCTGAGAGAAATACCAGGTGGAGATTATATTCATGTACCATTGAGTAGGAGTGATATATTGTCATTCACAAATGACTACCCAAGATTGAAAGAAAATACTGTGGATGGTACAGGAAGACAGAGAGATTTGTGAAACTTCCAGAATGCCTGTGGGAAGTTTTGAATATGTTGTTTGACATTGTGGTTCCGACTAATTTGTGGACTGTGTATAAAGCGCATGTGATTGGCCTGAAATGTAACCTATACAATAACAGTACACCTTCTGGGGAGCTAATGAAAAAGTATTACAAGGTGATTACGTTTCTGAAAAATAAAGTGTCTCTAAAAGACATTGATTGGCAGAAAATTGACTCAACAGCTCAGGAGATGAAACAGTTGATACATGCTTACTATGAGAGGCTATTGCAAGCTTTCAAGCATCACAGAGATTCAGAGACTATAGAAGCTAAAGATACGGGTCATTTTGTTTTAAGGTTTTTACAAGGATTGAAGACAGACATAAAGTAAGATGATTCAGGAGCACAGAAGCTTAAAAAATACATAGTTTTGCAATTGAAAGCAGCACAGAAAGCAAATCAGAATCCACAGATAATGGTAAACCCTAGTGAGATGCAAGAAGTGTCTCAGCAGGTAGCGAATGTGGTTCAGGATATAGCTTTCCATCAGCTCAGCGTATAAGCGGTTGACTTCAGCTACCTCTAAGGTTACTGCATCAGGCAGAGGTGTATAAGTGGCTAATAAAGGTCAGGTAGGACCATCATTAATAGAGGAACTATCCCAACAAGTACTGATTTGCCCAAAGATTTAGAAGAAACAGTGACACCTGAAGTTTGGGATTTTTCAGGGAAAGAAATAGGACTCAATAAGGATGTGGAGCCCATTAAAATAGCAGTAAAATCAATTGCATTGTATCAAAAAACACCCAAGTGTAATATGTCCCCAGAGAGGATTTCTGGAAAGACCCCTTTGATTGATTGTCTGATTGAGCAGGGTTTCTTAAATGAAATTATGGGAAGTACTTGTGGCTCTTCCATTTTAGGATTGTGGTAGCCCAATGGAAAGAACTTCATAGTTCAAGCTTTGAGAAAAGTGAACAAGATTGTCGTTCCATGTTGTCACAAGGTACCAAATCCAGCAGTGATATTAATTTAGGTTCTCTGTGAAAGTGAATGGTTTACTGTGATTAATCTCTGCTAAGCCTTTTTCTCCATACCATTGCACAAGGAAAGTCAGTACCTTTTTGCACTTAAATTCGTCAGTTGTGTTTCGGCATTGTGCCAGACTCCTCAGGGATATACCGAGTCACCATCCACTATCAATCAGATTTTGAAAAAAGAATCTGGAATCCCTTATAATGCCCTATCATCAAGTCTTAGTGCAGTAAATTGACAACCTGTTGGTTGTGTCAAATACCCGAAAAGCCAGCCGAACAGATCGATTGCCCTCTTGAATCATTTAGGAGGCAATGGTCATAAACTTTCCCCATCCAAATTACAGTATTGCAAGAAAGACGTTTTGTGTTTGGGTCATCACATTGAAAAAGGTGTGAGGAAAGTGTCACAAGAGAGAATTTCAACAATCATGAGAATGAATCCTCCTGCAACACAGAAAAAAAGTCTGAATGTTTCTAGGAATGGTTGGCTACTGACATTAATGGCTTCCAAACTTTTCTCTTTTGGCTACGCCCTTACACAAACACAAAGATGAGACTGATCCGTCACAATTGGATGACAATTGTTACATGCCTTCACAGAGCTGAGAGAAAGCCTATGCCGAGCCCTAGCACTGGGAATGCCTGATTATAATAAATGTTTTTCTAGGTTTTGTTGCAAAAGAGATAGATGTGCCCTCTCATTTTTATCACAGCTTCATGGAAATGCAAACAAGCCTGTGGCTTATTTTTTTGCTACAGTTAAACGTTAGGAGCAGCGTTGTCTGGTTGTTTAAAGGCAGTCGCTGCACTCAGCATTACCATATAACAGCGCAACAGCATTGTTCTGGGACACCAACTGAACATTTTTATTCCTCTTTCACTGGAATTAACCTGTACGAAGACCCAGTATTTGACAAGTAAATGTTTGACCCATTAGAAGCAGACTATACTTGCTTCGTTTATTGTAAACATCAAACATTGCACTGTACTCTACACAGCAAAATTGATGTCTATTCCTGTTGAAAATGCAAGTGACCATGAAGATGAGGTTGAACATGAATGCCTTGATGTAACTGTACTGTGCACCAAACCAAGACCTGATATTCAAGATGCCCTCATAGATGAACATAACTATGCCATGTTCGTTGATGGCTCCTGTTTAAGAGATGAAGATGGTACTATGAAAGCAGCTTATACAGTTTGCATAGTCTCAGGTGTGATAGAAGGCGCCTGGCTAGGAGGAGACTTTTCAGCCCAAGCAGCCAAATTGGTTGCACTCACTAGAGCATGCTGTGTTTCTGAACATCTTAATGTGTTACTTTTCAGTGATAGTCAATATGGTTTCGGTGTTGTTCATGAATTTGGACTGTTATGGCCCCAGAAAGGTTTTATGAACTCTTCTGGTTCACCAGTAGAAAAACAGTGACAAAACTTATCATCTGTTGAATGAATTACAGTTGCCAGCCAAAATTGCTGTTGTAAAATGTATCAACTGATTATGTCACCTTAGGCAATGGTTAAGCTGACAAAGTCGCAAGATATTGTGCCCTTAGTTGTACCTCCTTTAATGGAAAGAGGAACAGTGATTTACAAGATGACACAAGGCAAAATGTCCTACGTACTGCTGTTGATATATGGGATGAAGTGAAAAGATTGCAGGAAGAAGTGTCAGAAGATGAACAGCAAAGTTGGGTTAGAGGATGTGTCAGAAGAAATGAAGATGATGTTTGGGTTTCAAGTTATGGAAGAGCAGTGTTGCCAAATAGACATTACCATGGATAGGCACATATAGATAGAGACGCAATGATCAGAACATTCAGACAAGCATGATTTAACCCTAGATTTAGAGTGATTGCTGAAGCCACATGTCACCGATGTGTCACCTGTCAACAGATGAATGTTAGGAAATGCACAGTAGTTACATTGAGTCATATAGGTAGGTCAGGAGGACCATCATGTTCAAAGTTTGAGAAAAGTGAATGAGACCATCGTGCAATGAACTGAGATATGTTTTAGTCATTGTGTGCATTTTGCCCCACTAAGAGAAATGGTAGTTTCCTAGTAGTGAAGCTGTTACTTTGGGAGTTGATACCACTTTTTGGTTTCCCAACTTCTCTAGAATCAGACCAAGGAACTAATTTCAACAGCAAGGTCCTTAAAATGTTATGTAATACACGTTAAACAAATACAAGTTGAACAAAGACTGCATTGCAGGTATTGACCAGAAGCTTCAGGACTGGTAGAACAGATACATTTAATTTTTAATTCCATATTGGCAAAAGTGTGTGCATCGACAGCACTGAAATGTCCAGATGCATTTCCTATTGTTTTGATGTGCATGCACATTTTTGAATTCATATTTTTGGTCTGGAATTTGATATCTCATGCAGTCGTATCAAAATAGACGCAGTAAATGGTAATACATGTCCATATGTTTAGCAATAGTGACAGTTATTATGATTATTTATAGTATTGCAAAGGTTTAAGTTTGCTCATATCGAATGATTCAGAAAAGATTGCACCTACACTTGTCCCAATTTTAGCAAATCCCATTGCAAATCAAAATTAATTTCACACTGATGAGAAGTATTTACACACCGATGGTCCCAGAGGTGATTTATCAGCAAATGTGTATTATAAATTGTTGTATGAATATGTAGAGACCAAAGAAGATAGAGACTACTACGTGTGTATGCAGTTGCCTTCATCAGTAAGTGAAGGAATTACATTTTACAGCTCACCCTTAACATATGGAATTTTCTGTAGTCTGTTATTAAAATTGTTTTATCAGAAAGAATATTATTAATATGTTTACCCAAATTATGATTTGGTGTTTCCAATTGTCCCTGTCATGAAACAATTGAGCAGTGCTTGAAAGCCAACGATCGTTGATTATGTGAGAGGCTTCTTTGGATGTACATTGTCATTTGGAGCAGTATATGCACACAAGAATGATTTCACTTGCATTCTTAGTTCAGTAGAAAAGGATTTCATTGGGCAAGTTGAGGAGAGAAGAAGAAGAATAAAAACCAGAATAGAAAATGAAGTAGTTTTACAAAATTGGGAAAAAGATACAACACATTCAGTGGCTGTAAATCAAGGATTCTTAACTATAGATTGGCAACATGTAGGAAAGCTATGTATATATAGGCCTAGTTCGAAGTCTGACACACATTTTGTATGTATTAGTGAGTGTTGACATGCAGGTTTGTTTAAGAGTGATTGGAATTTCATGCTTAATGGTCAGGACCCAGCCATACCAGGTGTTTATTTCATATGTGGGAAGAATGCCTATTCCAAACTGATGAAATGCTGGTATGTTACATGTTACCCAGGAGTAGTTTTTCCAAAGATTTACCATGTTGAACATTTTAATAATCTAGATTGGAGTAAGAAATCAAATTCCGGAGTCAAAAGAGGAGCAAGTGCTTCAGAGATTGTAGGAGATATTTCCATCAGTAGGTTTGATCTTGAATGATCTCAATATTAGAAAGTTGTCAACAAGAGCATATAAGTTGTCTACAGACAACACATGTGCCATATCGATAATGGACACAGAAATGGTACCAATGAGATCAATGGTTTTGCAGAATCATCTTGCTTTAGACATATTACTCATAAAGGAAGGTGGTGTTTGCAAAATGCTACATGCGTGACAATGCTGCACATATATACCTGACAATAGTAACAGGTTACGAAAATATATTGCAAACATGACTGACTTGAAAAAAGACCTGAAAGGACTAACAGCCACTGGATGCATGGGAAGCTATAGAAAACAGTTTTAAAGCTAATGGTAGATGGTTTGGAAATCTGGTAAGTATTGTGGGAACCATTTTAAGATACCTATTGATCGTGGTCTTGTCTGCCCTTGTTGTGGAAGATACTGCAGAAGAAAAGAGCCAAGAGTAGGCAGAAAAAAGGGATATGGAAATGGAGACTAGGAAAAGCCTGTATCACAGTAACAAAGCAGTTACAGAATATCATAAATAAATCTCTGACATTTTGGGCTGTCTTACTGAAAATTAGATTGGGAGTAATTTATGATGGCATTGTTGCCATAGAAGGGGGGACTAATGTAGTCTAAATTGTAGTAGAGCCTTGAGGTACTGGGTTTTTCAGAACCGGTACTGATCCGGTAACCCAGTGGTGCCAGGGTACACCCAAAGACCTCGGGTACTTTCCTGATTAAGACCACAGAAACTCAGAGTCTTCTAGGTGAAGTCAAAGATCAAATTTATTGGCTGCAACCAAGTAACAAGCGTCCTAGAAGTACAACAGCACGGTTTCTATGTTCTCAGGAGACTGTGTTTCAATGCAAAGTCAGGTTTCCTTATATACAGTTTTTTAAGCTTCAGGCAAACATTCTTGACATTTTGGTTGGTCATTCACATGTTTTCACTACAAAGGAAAAAACAGTGTCATGATGAAACCTCATATTTCATGTCATCCAACCCATAATAAATTACCCGGCAAGGCCTAGTATTTTACATCAGATAAGTGTGGACCCCCAATAAAAACGGGCACCTCCCCCTCGTAAAGTAAGAAGAAGAAAAGAGCAGGTGCAGGTGTGAGCAAGATTAGGCAGGGTGTGTGAGCGATAATAAGGGTTTTATGGCATGGTGTGCCTTGATGCTATCTGATTCGGCCACTGGGAGAGGGACTGACCAAACAGGTTTGGCCTGAGGCAATGGTTCCAGCTTGCCCATGTCAGAGAAAAGTCAATCAAGGTGTAAGTGTCCTTGGAATAAAATCTGACTGTATTATAAGCCTATGTGAGGGCAACTTTTAAAAATGGCTGCCGTGTATAAAATGGGAGCCACGAGTGCAGGCCGAAAATGGCGATTACGAGGTGAAAACGCTGCTGGAATTGAGCGAAAATGCTCATGCTTAGTGTACTAGTCATTATCGGTCTTTTGATACTAAAATCGTACTGCTGTGGCAAAGTAAATTACATGGGTCCAGAATATTTAGAACCACAAACCCTCCTTTTGCCCTTACAAAGGCAATAAACCTATTCTCATGCTAATCTGAGTCCAGGTCTATGTTTCTAAAGTCGTTGAGATGTTGCTGTAACATCATCCTAGTATTTAGCTCGTCTCTTGGTGCAGGTTTCCTTATGCATGATGTAACACAGAGGCCACATATGGCAGGACAAAGTAAGGAATACCTCTATCTGCAGTAGGTGGCATAAGATCACACACCCAACAATTAGTGATGTTCACTACTAACTAGTGTTGATGCAGAAGCTGTACAAAAGAATTGCTTACGAATTCTGATCTTCTAACCTGCTCATGTTCAGGAAAAGGGTGAAAAGAGTGCAAAGAAACAATAGTAGGAAAAGACATAGGTTGGGAAGTGGGTGCAGAAGTCAATTGAGTAGAGAAAAACAATCCCACCCATAAATGACAACGTCATGTTTAAAAGACACTATAAAACACGTTATTAAGAACATATAGACAACGGGAGAAAGTAGTGACCACTATTACAAATGAAATAATAATTTTTCACAACCCTAACCAAAAAGCAAATCCTAAAATTATCTAGTAACATTTTTAGGGCTCCTCTGCATTTCAGTAATTTTGGTATGTTCAGGTGGAACAGTGGTGACTCTCATCAATGCTCTAAGGTGAAAAGGGGTACTCTTTCCACAGAAAATGGACTTTATTCTGCTTTTACTAAACAGAATAGTACTTTAAAACAATGCCAGCAAAACAATCAGTCTCCTAACACCTAGTCTATACAATCACACGGAAACCTCTTGTGAAACCAACTATGCCCAGAGTCCGTTCAAAAAGTCTTTCTGGCAGGCTTCTATTGTCCATCAAATTTTCTTTTGTTGTTTTCTTTCGCATGGGCCTCTCAATTCAGGCCTCTTCGTGAGAAAAGTACTGCTTAGTTGGAGTGCCCTCCTGGCAAACACCCACAGCTCACTCGAAAGTCTCAATGTCTTAAAGCAATGCACCAGTGTCTCTCCTCTGTGGCAGACACTACAAACAATGTGCTCTTCATTGATCAGGGGCACAAATCATCTCGTGCAGACCCAAGCACCATTAATTGGGAAATAGCTCAAGCTCAGCAGCACTTTCAGACTCCAACACTCATTATTTAGTGTCAGAGGACGCTCAAGCTGCTCTTTCATGGGCACCACAATATAGTGCCTTTTTCCAAACTTGAAATCTCCGGTGCACTGCCCTTCTTCCGTTGGAGCAAAGAAAAGGGGGGGTGTGGCCAAAACTCAGGCCAAGGGGCTCAAGGGATTGCACACTGTCAGAGGTTACCAGCACATGACAGGTAGAGAAATGAAACCTCAAAACAGCTCTGCCATCAACAACAGGAATCCTTCTCTTTAGCTCTTTTACACTGAAACTTTGGTTTTGTGATGTCCAACGCCGTCTGATGGAGCAAGTACGATACCATGCGCTGGCGATCGCTGTCCAGCTTTGCTACTTTCTGGGTGCTGAGACTGTAGGACCAAAACGTCCGTCTTTCAGCTGTAGCTGTCATTGATGGGAATTAGGCTTAAATCAATGTCCTGCAGGTTATTATGACTTGATACCCGCAGAATCTAGTGACGTAGGAAATGTGCCACAGTTGTTAGTTCCCTTCAATTTAGTACAAAAACAGTTCATGGTTTTTAACAAGGGGACTGCAAGCAGGTGGTCTGCAATCTTCAAAGGAGTAGCCGTACACCATGGGCATAAAATACAAAGACAAAGGCAGAAGGGCAAAACAGGGTCTCTAGCATCTTTAATTGGGTTCTCTCCATTATTCTCTGCCATCTATAGCTACATGAGAATTCTATCTGAATGGATTTCCTAACACAGTGGCATTGTCTAATGGGGTAAACACATATTTTCCTTAATGATTAAGTCTAGGTGTTCCTCCTTATCTTAGAACATCTCAATAGAGAAATCACATGATACCGATTATCAGGGACATGTAGAAACCTTTCTTTAAAAACTGTGCATCAGGTGCACTATGCAATACACAGGCTAATAGTCAAATGTGCAAACAAAAAGACAAGAACTAGAGGGTCCTGATATTTGCATGATTAGGACACATCTGATCCCACCAAAAATTAAAGTAGCAGGAACAGAAGGGAACCGAAAACCAAATTAAAATAGACATTGAAAATTTGTCATGTTCAAAAAGGTAAACATAAGATATCTCCTATTGAGATGGAAAACTTGTCTTACTATAATATTGAGTCAGTTAACCAGTCTATCGCTACCCTGACAGTCAGGCTGGAAAACATTGAAGCAGGCCTAAGGCAAATTCTTGAAAACCAGTCTGGTCATACCAAAGGGAATTATACATAACATGGGGGTCCCTGGTACATCACTGCAGTCTGGAAATGTGAACCTGAACAATACATCAATAATAATAAAAGGTCTGACTGGTGAAAGGAATTTGAAAAAGAGAAATGGGACTAGGACATAGCTAAAATCTCAATAACTAAGCATGATGCGACATTGGTCAGGGGAAGTAACAAAAGAAAAATTCTATAGGAAGGACAACAAAATTATTTGGGTGATAGTCAGGCATGTGACACAACACCGAGAGTACGGGTGATACACAAAGGCCAAAGTTACACAAATTTTAACTCTACCGTTGGTGACTACACCATATACGGTACTCCTAGCTAATGTTTCAGTTCCTTCTTCAGGAAAAAATGAAAACCTGGTTTTCTTTTAAGGAACAAAAGCCATATGCTACTTAGGAAACAGAACATCATTAACTAATGTAATATAGAAATTAGGCCACCTTGAGTCACAGATCTATAATTTCATCCTTAGGTCCAATCAAGGCTACATGAATGTAGGGCTGCCTGTTCTTTTAAGGGAAAGGGGCAGTAACGTGACTAACTGCAGGTGACACACTTTGATCCTGTATATCTCTTTTTATTTTCCTTCAATACCATTATAGCCAAATAGACATGCACTGGTGAAGTGTTGTCTCTTATGTTCACAGCATGAAATATCATTATCTGTGGAATTTAGTAGCCAGAACAAGTTCAACCAACTGTTGCGTAGCGATGGGCATCGTCATGACCATCCCTCACAACACAGGGGAGCTTGTAATAGTATCAAAAGCAGCAACAAACATGCAAAAAAAACAAATAAAAAATAATAAAAACGCACAAAACGTCAAGCTATCAGATATACTTGCTGTGTATCAAGCACAAAAAGCATAGACAAAACAATAGCATGTGTGAATAAGCGGTGACACACAACACCATGTCATGTACTTTATGCACTGTAAACCTGCAGCCCAAAACCCAATATTTGGGCCTGTTTAATTTGTCAGGTTTAAAATCCTTACCCTCCTTTTGACAGTAGATCACCAGGCAATGGAAATCTTCTGTCAAATATAACTTTACTGTTTCTCTTCTAACATACAGGACCAGCAAGAACAATTCATGATAGGACCAAATACAGGAAAATAAATGTCCATTACTTAACTGTTACCCTCTTGTCAGTTACTTCGCAACATCAAGCCACCTTAGTTTTACCTTTCTAAAAGTAAAAATTGTTACACTGACACTCCATATTAATTTGGCACCTACAATTTCCACTGTGAAAAATAAGTCTTAATTGGTAAATCGTTCTCATTAAGGCATGTAGCCTTCAAAATTTTAGAAAAGGGCTGCATCTTATTTTCTGTCTAACACTTAATGCAACACTTCGTTTTCTGTCAAATAAAAGCAACTAGCAGGCATCATTTTATTTTTTTAGAGCGGAGACACAAATGTATCAGTTCTGCAGAGCATTTAACATGATATTGGGACTTTCGAAGTAACCCCTTTTTTTTATATTTTCCCTTTGGAATTAAGTTCTTTAATTGTATTGATGTTCTTCTGGAAAAACCAGAAATCCCACTTTTAGAGGCCCGTAGGGTCATTCTGCATTTCACAGAGACAAGGCCCTAATTTAAAAGGTCACAAGTGTCAACATGACAGCCTCCTCCATTGTTTATGGGAAAACTAAAGATAGCATCTCAGCAGCGTGACTTGAGCCAGCCTCTGTAGCTCTCCTAGCTTCTGCCACTCTGAATCTGTCAAAGACAGTAGGCCTTCCTGTTTTCCTTCTAACCTGCAATAATTCACTCTATTTAAAAAAAAAAAAATTTCCTTTTTAGGCGCTAAAAAAAATTATCTCTATTTCCAGATTATTAAACTACATTTACTGTGAATAATTCACAAACCTTAATAACACACATACCAGTTGTTAGAATAAATGCTTGTTGCAATCCCATGCAATGGTACATATTTCATCAACCTCGAATGAATGAACGTCTCAGTAGGCCCAGCTGAAGTTAGAACCTTCAACCTCGATATTAAAACAAGCCTTTGTACTGGCACATTGACTCATTGAATCATAAGAAGGCACAACCTGCAAATATATATCAAACCTAAATGTATGCATTTACTGAAGCCTGAGACACTTTAAAAAGTACTCTGAATGAAAGAAAATGCAGTTTAAACAGTGCTTTTGCCCAAAATCGACTTTGATATTTTAGGCATTAAAAATCAATATCCTACAATTTTCTTGCATAATATGCATTACCAGAATGTCTATTACACAATCCATGAGTCAGCCATTGAAAATATTAACTTATACTTTATAGAAATGAGCTTGTTTGCTCCTGCGCCAAGGGAAAATTGCACATACAAATGTCATTTTAGCGGTGCAACATAACTTAAATTAAATTTTAATGCTAGGAGGTCATAGTATAGGTATTAAGCTTTATAAATATTAAAAAACGATTTTGAAAGGCACTTATTTTTTAAATAATTTTTCCATCATTAATAATTTTCTTTTTTTAAAAAAAAACCAATTATTCTTTTTTTTGTGATAATTCCACATATAAAAGCAAGCTGCATCCCTTGCCTATTATTTGGGATACATTAACTCACAAGCCTAAGCGCATAAGCCTAACTTGAAATGCGTCACATTTTTGCGCCACTTTCATTTAAAAGGAAGGTTATGCAAAATTCCACCCGTGTTTAACTGGGAAAGTGCTGGCTGAATTGAACATTCCTATCAAATATACTGCAGCTGAAAAGTTTGCCTGTGAACATCTAATACAATGCATCTAAGAAAAATGCTGTAATTTTTTTTTTTTTTTTTCAAAAATAGATAATTTTATTTTTTTGGGGGGCCCTATTTATATCTATTGAATGTGTTTTCTAATTTATTAAGCATTTAACGGCAGTTTTGTATATGTGCACAATTGCTAATTCTATAAATTAAAGAGCAACATATAGCTATGTTAGCACATCACATGGTTCATTTCTGGATTTTTTCTAAGTTTCTACTTAATATTAATTAACCAACATTTTACTTAACAAACTGAAAACATCAAGAAGACCCACAAACACACATTGAGCTCATTTCAGATATATATCAGGACACACAATACAGCGCGCTTTAGCCATTTATCATAAATAGCGCCGTCGCAATTTACTTACAGAACCGTTTGCAGATCCTAGTTGTGAGTCATATTTACAAGAGAAAAGAAAACTTTTCTCAATAGTGTTCCAAAAACTGTAAAAACAGCCTCACAGACATTTATTTCCAAGAATAGCGGACCCATACTTTATTAAACGTGATGGGGCCCACTCCGTGCTTCACATATAGTTCATAGGTTGGAGTTCCAATCGGAGGAACCGGACATGAGTCCTCCAACCGGGAGTCCCTTTTACAACCAAGACAAAACAAATTTCCAAGTCTGCTAAGACCAGGCATCTTCGCTCACTAGTCTAGCTTCAAACTTCAAAGGATTATCGTTTACGATAGTCTCGTGAATACACGAGTCCTTCGGCTTTGGTACTTGCAAATTCCAAATTAAAGTGATCCCGAAGGGATACCAAACCAAATGTCCAACTAAGGACCAAACCAAGTGTCCAACTAAGGACTGGGAGACGCTCCACTTATACTTAACTGAAAATATCGATGACGTCACCAGAAGACTCGTCTTATCGTTTCGCTCTACCAAACATCAAGGGTCCAAATCAGGGCGATAGCCAGGGCAGCAGTCCTTCGTAGCCGTCGGGAAGGGGGGAACCTCGCAGCAAAGACTTTCGGACCACGTCGACATGAAGGGGTCGATGAAGTGGCGGCCTTCCTCCAGAATTTTCACACGAAGCTCCCCACGGACCTCAGGCTTGGACCGGTACCGCTGGTATCGCCCCACGTTGGGCGCCAACTGAGGTACTGGGTTTTTCAGAACCGGTACTGATCCGGTAACCCAGTGGTGGCAGGGTACACCCAAAGACCTCGGGTACTTTCCTGATTCAGACCACAGAAACTCAGAGTCTTCTAGGTGAAGTCAAAGATCGAATTTATTGGCTGCAACCAAGTAACAAGCGTCCTAGAAGTACAACAGCACGGTTTGTATGTTCTCAGGAGACTGTGTTTCAATGCAAAGTCAGGTTTCCTTATATACAGTTTTTTAAGCTTCAGGCAAACATTCTTGACATTTTGGTTGGTCATTCACATGTTTTCACTACAAAGGAAAAAACAGTGTCATGATGAAACCTCATATTTCATGTCATCCAACCCATAATAAATTACCCGGCAAGGCCTAGTATTTTACATCAGATAAGTGTGGACCCCCAATAAAAACGGGCACCTCCCCCTCGTAAAGTAAGAAGAAGAAAAGAGCAGGTGCAGGTGTGAGCAAGATTAGGCAGGGTGTGTGAGCGATAATAAGGGTTTTATGGCATGGTGTGCCTTGATGCTATCTGATTCGGCCACTGGGAGAGGGACTGACCAAACAGGTTTGGCCTGAGGCAATGGTTCCAGCTTGCCCAGGTCAGAGAAAAGTCAATCAAGGTGTACGTGTCCTTGGAATCAAATCTGACTGTATTATAAGCCTATGTGAGGGCAACTTTTAAAAATGGCTGCCGTGTATAAAATGGGAGCCACGAGTGCAGGACGAAAATGGCGATTTCGAGGTGAAAACGCTGCTGGAATTTAGCGAAAATGCTCATGCAGTGTACTAGTCATTATCGGTCTTTTGATACTAAAATCGTACTGCTGTGGCAAAGTAAATTACATGGGTCCAGAATTTTTAGAACCACAGCCTTCATGTCACAAATGTCATCAAAATGTGATAGTTTATACCTTATGTTAAGTATTAATAGTAAAACGTAGAAGCTGCACTGACAAGTAATTTTAATGTGCATTTGCTTGTATTTCAGAGTTCGCCTTTGGCGGAATTTGAATTAAATTATGTTAGAAGGATTAAATTGATATTATAATGTAAGTTGGACTCTAGACTGTCAGTGCATATTGAAACAATATTGAATTTCTAATGATCAATGAATTTAAAACTGTGTGCAAAAAGAGAGAAATATACTTTTCTACTATATCTAGTGCATTAATAAAGCTTTTTTCATTTAAAATTAAATGTATTATTTATATTAATGAAGTGTTAATAATGCTGAATTCATACGTTTGCATATTACATGTGTTATATTAAATAAATATATTGTCATAATTTTGTGCATTAAGCAAAAGTGAGGCCTGCAGAGTTTGGATTTTGTGTCCATGTTAGAATGATCATTCATTTCTTAACATGAACTTTCATTTAGGTTATGTTCCCATAAGAAGACCAGAGTTTGATAATAGACTCCATTGTTTAAGCATAGAGAGAATGTATTTTCTCGCCCTTGGGAGTGGAACATTTCGGAACATTGACTGACATTGTATACAATTGTTTCAAACTAGTGTAGAGTCACACGGATGGATTATGTCCTCATGGAAAATTTGTGAAGGAAAGAATATGTTTAAACTTGGATTTGTGTGACGAGTCATTATTGGATGACGTGCTATGGACTGATACCTTTGACGAATCAGAATGCTTTATGATTTTTGATATGACAGTGCCCTATTGAACTTTGGTCAGAGATCTCCAATTCACAGATACTGTTTTGATGCTTGCAGATGCATTGCTGGTGAAGAGTCCCTGAATGCTGAGTCCCTTGGAAAGGTATCTTCCTCTCTGCATTTGCCCTTTGAGATGTCCCTCTGAGACCTAGAAACCTTTTTTAATCCCCTTTAGAAGACTCATGTTCAAGCTTCTGATATGTTGATTCTTTCCCTTTTTACCAATTTTGTATTGACTTTACTTAGTAACCTACAGTTCAAGTTTGAATTTTTCCAAAATATTTTTGTCTTTTTTGTATCTTTTTTCTTTTGATTTTGCCCACATGTGTATGTCCCTCACATGTATTATCCTGATTTGGTTACCTGTAGTGTTTCCATTGCCCAGCCTAAATTATGACTCTGCTAAATTTAATTGACTAATAATTGCTAACTCTAGGCAATGCATCATTTCTGTGCCTCAGATATTTTTTAAATATTTGCATAGTTTTTCTTGAATGTTTACTTTTGTTGATGTTAGTTTGCCTACACTTATTTCATCAGCTCGGGCTACCCTTGGTGATTATGAATCTTTATAATTTGGTTTTGCAAATTGTCTGCATGACTTTAAGCTTATGTTTGTAATAAATCCCTTAACTTTATTTTGGTGTGGAGTTTTTCTTTTCTTGGCAACATTGGTTGTGGTGTTTAAATTAATTGGGTTTGTATTGGAATTGTGTCAACGGTTTTACACCACCACTTACTGGGTCCAAAGATCTATCCACCTCGCTGAGCATTGACACCTATGAATGATGAAAATGCTCCATTAGATCTATACTTATACTTATGTTTATGTGAAGAAACTATCACTTGTTGCCTAAAGTTACTTTCTGGCACGAAATATTGTTTCTTCAGATTATACTATAAGTATAACTACAACTGCTGAATTTCTATGGTTTTATATGGGTAAAACATCAACTTAACTATAACATCCCTGTAAACTTTTCTTTTTTTTTGTGAATTACTATGTTTTTTTAACATGCACGTTAATATACCCAGTGGCGCACACAGCCTTTGGCCACGTGCCACAGGGCTGACCACCGAAAGCAATTTAACAGGTATGACACACCCAGTAGTCACAACTGTGTCTGTAGATAAGAGGGATAAAACTGTATATGACATACAGAAAAGTACAGTGTCTCAGATGGATCCAAAGAGGTATTGAAACTTTCATTCATATGTATTGTAAGGTTTTTGTTGTTTGAGAAAATGATTAACGCTAGTAGATTTTAAATCATGCCTTTTGCGTGCTACAGCAGGCTTTATGTGCAGACTTTCAGTTCCAAGTTGAGTTGGCATTTATAATCACTTTCTAAGAAAAAGAGTTCCCTTTTACTCGATATAACACTGATGCATACAATGACACACCCAGGCACAGACCTCTGTATAGACTGACACACGCAGGCACCCACTGATGCATACATTGATACATCCAGGCAGACACTCATATATACACTGACACAGCCAGGCATATACTGATGTATACACTGATACACCCAAGTACAGCAGGGCACAAACTAATGCATACACTAACACACTGAGACACACACTGATGCATACGCTGAAACACCCAGGCATACAATGATACATACATATACACTCAGGCACACATTGAAACATACACTAACACAATCAGGTATGCACTGACATATACAGTGACACAATCACTCACACACTCATGCATACACTAACACACACAGACACACACTGATGCATACAATGACACACCCAGGTACACACTCATACATACGCTGACACACCCAGGCACACACTCACACATACGCTGACACCCCCAGGCACACTCTGATGCATTTGCTGACACACCTTGCCAGATACATGCTTTGTCATACTCAGGCACACACTGATGCATATCCTGACAAACCCAGTCACACACTGTTGTACACACTGAGATTCCCAGCAACACACGGATGCAGACGTTGAAAAACCTAGGTACACACTCATGTAAATACTGACACACCCAGTCACATACTGATCCATATAGAAACACAACCAGGTACACACTTATGCATACAGAAACTAATTGATAAACTGACACACCAAGGACAGACTTATGTATGCACTAGTGCACATAATAACACACTTATGCATACTCTGATATACTCAGTTACATACTGATCCATACACTGACACACCCAGGCACACACCTATGCATACACTGACACAGCCAGGCATAGACAGAGGCATAAACTGACATACCAAGACTCACACTTATGCAAACACTAATGTACCCAGAAACACTCTGATGCATGTGATAAGATACATATACACACACTGATACATATGACATACCAAGGTACACACTGGTGCATACAGAGAAAACACGGAGTCAGACACTGATGCGTATGATAACAGAGGCAGCCATACTCTGCTTTAAATATGAAAACTAACAGACGTAGAGTGCCTACAACGTAGTGATGTGACTGGTTGCATTAGAATTACAAGCTTATGATATATAATTGAACAGTATACAATGAAAATATTTTGATATATTTTTGTGGATTTCAGACATCTATTCGTATATAAAGACATCTAAAATGCCAAAAAAACTGAAAGACAAAAGAAACTGAGGAAAGCATACTATCTACTTGCAACAGAGAAACAAAAGGGAAGACATGTGGACAATGTAGTTAAACAGAAAAGAGCTGCTTGTAAGAACATCAAAATGTTTCTTGAAGTTGTAAGTGGGAAACTGCAAAGTCTGCAAAATTAAGTAAATAAAAAGGAAAGTTTGAAATCAGCCAAAAAAGGACAAAGATCACATCAGACTGACAGTAGCAAACAATTGAAGAAAGGAGATAGCGTAACCAGAAGACAGCAACAGTTTAAGGAAATTAGAGTTTGAACATTCTGTGGCAGGGTAATTCAAATTCTTATTAAACCTATGAGGCAGTATAAAAGTGGAGGAGAAGTAGTGAAACAAAACAACCTGTTGAGGGTGTAGTTATTAAGACATTTGCCTTGAAGAAGAAGCTTTTTATTTTGATCCTGACAAGAATGAGAACACTGGATAAAACCATGCTGTGTATGAAGAGATTCAGCCAAAGGAAAAGACTAATTAATAAAACTAACTTTTGTAAAATGTTTAGTGGTGAATAGAAGCATAGCTTCGGTGCAGAGCCCTTTTCTAATGAAAAACAGTACTTCAAATAGAACACATTAGTGCATGCAGTTGATTCAACTGATTTATGTTATGAGGTGAAGGATGGTAGTCTCATGGAAATAGAAGAGAGTGTTCCTAGGAATGTTGAAGAAGTGATAGGTGAAGAGGTACATGAAAAGCGTAGACAGGCCTGTAGGAGGCTGGCCTGGCTTGTAGTGGGCACCAATGGTACTTACACCTTATACCAGGCCCAATTATCCCTTATTAGTGAAATGTGGGCAATGTCTAGAAACTAGGCTCTCTAGAGGTAGCTGTGGATGAGCAACCAGGCTTATCTAGGAGACAGGCAAAGCTCATGCAATACCACTGTAGTCACACAGTACTCACACATGAAAGAAAATACTCAGAGTTACAAAAATAAAGGTACTTTATTTCGGTGACACAAATACCAAAAATACCGTAGAGACTATACTCCTTTAGGAGGTAAGTAATATACAAATTATATACACTGGTATGCAGAAATAGGCATAAAACTGTTAGAAAACAGTGCAATTAGTGAAAATCAAAACAGTCAGAAATGGGCCCAAGGGGATCGCAAACCATATACTAAGAAAGTGCAAGTGGAATGTCATTTTTTCACCTAGGCAAGTGTAGTGTGTAGAGGGGAGCTGGGACTACTAGAAAACCCCAAAGGTAAGTACTAGAACCCACCCCAGTGCCCATTAAAGCAGGAGTAAAACACAGTAACTTTCCTACACACACAGAAACGAAATGAAGGATTATGCAAGAACCAGAAAAGACTACAAGACACCAACAGTGGATTTCTGGACCTGAGGACCTGTGGAAGAAGGGGACCAAGTCAAAGAAGCACAGAAGAGTCCGGGCAGAACAGAAGCCCCTGTTAACCCAGATGAAGGTGCAAAAGTAGAACGACCGGTGAGGAAGAAAAGTCAGTATTGCAACTAAAAAGATGTAGTCGGGTTCCTGGTTAGTGCAAGTGATGTCCCATGCAGGATGGAGGATTGAAGTCTGGTTTGTGTCGCTGGAGTCAGCCAACAAGCCTTGGCACACACAAAGCTTGTGGTTAGCAGAACATGGTGCTGCCCGGGACCAGGAAAGACCAGGTGGGCTCTACCCAGGTTGGGGAGTCAAAGGGGGCTCTCAGCAACTCAGCCCATGCAGTGCAGACAGTAGTCTCACAGCATGGGGACAAAGGAAGGTGCACTACGACAAA